>NC_069501.1:162139763-162739763 GCF_027579735.1 Bombina bombina
CACCTTTCTTTGCAAGGACACTCAAAAGCCTGCCATCCATGGATTCTGTCAGTGTTTTGATCTGTTCACCATCAACATTGCGTGCAGCAGCAACCACAGCCTCCCAGACACTGTTCAGAGAGGTTTACTGTTTTCCCTCCTTGTAAATCTCACATTTGATGATGGACCACAGGTTCTCAATGGGGTTCAGATCAGGTGAACAAGGAGGCCATGTCATTAGATTTTCTTCTTTTATACCCTTTCTTGCCAGCCACGCTGTGGAGTACTTGGACGCATGTGATGGAGCATTGTCCTGCATGAAAATCATGTTTTTCTTGAAGGATGCAGACTTCTTCCGGTACCACTGCTTGAAGAAGGTGTCTTCCAGAAACTGGCAGTAGGACTGGGAGTTGAGCTTGACTCCATCCTCAACCCGAAAAGGCCCCACAAGCTCATCTTTGATGATACCAGCCCAAACCAGTACTCCACCTCCACCTTACTGGCGTCTGAGTCGGACTGGAGCTCTCTGCCCTTTACCAATCCAGCCACGGGCCCATCCATCTGGCCCATCAAGACTCACTCTCATTTCATCAGTCCATAAAACCTTAGAAAAATCAGTCTTGAGATATTTCTTGGCCCAGTCTTGATGTTTCAGCTTGTGTGTCTTGTTCAGTGGTGGTCATCTTTCAGCCTTTCTTACCTTGGCCATGTCTCTGAGTATTGCACACCTTGTGCTTTTGGGCACTCCAGTGATGTTGCAGCTCTGAAATATGGCCAAACAGGTGGCAAGTGGCATCTTGGCAGCTGCACGCTTGACTTTTCTCAGTTCATGGGCAGTTATTTTGCGCCTTGGTTTTTCCACACACTTCTTGCGACCCTGTTGACTATTTTGAATGAAACGCTTGATTGTTCGATGATCACGCTTCAGAAGCTTTGCAATTTTAAGAGTGCTGCATCCCTCTGCAAGATATCTCAATATTTTTGACTTTTCTGAGCCTGTTAAGTCCTTCTTTTGACCCATTTTGCCAAAGGAAAGGAAGTTGCTTAATATTATGCACACCTGATATAGGGTGTTGATGTCATTAGACCACACCCCTTCTCATTACAGAGATGCACATCACCTAATATGCTTAATTGGTAGTAGGCTTTCGAGCCTATACAGCTTGGAGTAAGACAACATGCATAAAGAGGATGATGTGGTCAAAATACTCATTTGCCTAATAATTCTGCACACAGTGTATATCAAAACCTATAAACATTCCTAAGTCAAAACAAAGAAAAACACCAAGAAGTAATAAAAGGGAAGGGGGGGGACAGTAGAGAGGGGGGTAGCTGACAGAGACGTCCCTGAATTTGAGATTTGTAATTGGGTTATAGTAATATCTACAACCGCTAGTGTGTTAAGGTGGAGTGGATTCATTAATGTGCTCGCATCCTTCCTACTCTATTAGTGTACCTATTGTGCAGGGAGTCTATTGAGTTTGCGTGATAAAATCCCAATAGAATCTGATACTGTATCTGCATAGAATGCAGATTTGCCTCTTTTAAAGTAGCCATATACTTCGCATGAGAGCATCTTGTCAGTGCTTTGTAACCAGCTGTCTTGTGTTGGTGCTGAGGGGGACTTCCAGTGTAGGGCAATCAGTGCTTTAGCGCAATTTAGTCCTATGCGTATCAGTGTCTTTCTAATTAAGGGGTTAAGTTTTATTTGTGTATATGAATTAGATGATTTTTTGTGTTTTATTCCAAAACATAAAATTGACAAGATACACCAGGTAGAGGCCATATCTATGAGCATGCGTCCTGTCTATCTGGTGTATTTTGTCAATTTTATGTTTTAGAATAAAGTATATTTTTTCACTGTTGCTCAGTAGTGACTTCTTTCTATATTTGATTTTTGCGGCTTATCCGCCGCCTCTTGCCGGCTCCACACAGCCTCCTGTTGCAGACCCATGCCAGCTTACACGCCAGAGGGGATCTGAGTAGTGTTATTTTTTCTTCTTATCTTTTCTATGGTATTACAATAAATACAAATTGATGCCACCAGATTTATGAACACAGCACAAAATAAAACGTATGGAAAGTATAGCAGATAATACTAGTGACTATTATACTAAATTGCTTAGGAACATTCCATTTAGCCAGTTTTTGAGAAGTCAAAGCTATTGTCTGAAATAATAAGAATTATGATGACTGTGCAGAAAAACTAGCAGAGAGTATATATAAAAAAAAGATTTGATGTCTTTATGGTAAGACAAATGAAAACTAATGTGAGGGATACAGAAAGGCAATTTCTATTATTGTTATTATTGGAGTATATGCTTCTGAAATTTAGTGAAGATAGGGTTAAATTCATTATTCTGCATAATAAGGATAATACGTTGAGTAGGATAATAGATAATTGATAATCACTGGAAAGTAAAATGTTAGAACCTTTTGTTGTTCTTAGTAAGAATAAGTGATTTGAAGAGTGGTGAGTATATTAAAGGGATAGTATACTGTAAAATTATGTTTCCCTTAATGTATTGCAAATTACTTTTTTTACCAGTTGCAGAGTATAACAAGTATGAGAACTTGCTTTTTAACCCCTTAAGGACAAGGTCATTTTTCAATTTCTTTCCCTTAAGGACCAGGGTTATTTTTACATTTCTGCGGTATATGTGTTAAGCTGTAATTTTCCTCTTACTCATTTACTGTACCCACACATATTATATACCCTTTTTCTCGACATTAAATGGAATTTCTAAAGATACCATTATTTATTTATTTATTTTTTAAACTTTTATTTGTAACCAACAATGTAGACATACACAAGTCATGGTTTTCCACCACACAGGGTAGGAATAAATATAAACACATGTGGCAAGATACAGGTTAGGATAAACAGAGAATTCAATAAGGCTTTATACGTACAAAACTCACAACCTGTTTTAGACCATGTTCATAGTCCATTAACATTTTTCCCATAAAGTCTACACTGTTGGGATTTTTCTCTTTATTGTTAAAGGAAATAAGAGAAATGATATAACCTGAAATTAGCGAAGTGAGTGGTCACTTTTAGACCTGCAAATATATAATAGTTAATAATTGGTAAAGCAAACAATAACAAGAGTGAGTACAAATTTTGCTGTGAAAATAATATGATAAAATATGCAGGCGATTACTGTAGTGAAATATACTGGTATACTACATTAAATTCTGAGGCACTACAATTGAACGGAGTAATCAAGGAAGTTTTAAGCCATGCACAACAAATAAACTTAGCTGTAACTTAGTAGGCCGCTGTTGGGCCAAACTGAAATATAAACTCAAGGTAGGAAAAAATAATTATTTTAGCTTGTACAATTTGTAGGTAATATTGAAAGTTATACTAAGGGTTGCGGCATAGGCAAGAAAAGCCGCGTAGTTAGTTCTCCTTGACAAGGAGACACATTAGAGATTGGGAGGTGGGGGGGAGGTGAGTATATGTATGTAGTAGGATGTATGAGCAATATTACTGAATATAATGGCACATGGGCAGATGGGACCTTGGGAAAATGATAGAGAAGAGTGAGTGGTGTATGAGGCCAATAGCTTATCTAATATAGGGGAGTGCAAAGGGCATAGCATAGACTAGGTGAGCCACCTAATTATATTATCATTATTATTATGGGGGATTGGTGGTGATTATAAAAGCATAGTAGGTAGTTTATAGGCTAATTATATTCTAGGCTGATGTTATTTCTAGTGCTAGGGAGCCTCAAATTCAATACTCACAAGAATGGTATAACTTAAGAGGCTTATTCAAAATATTGCGCAAAATAAGATCATAAGTAAGTATAGTAATACCGGTCCAGCCCGTATCACAAAATGGAGCTATGCTTCTTAAAATATCTATGTCTTCCCTAGCAAGTTATAAATTAGCACACTGTATCTCATAGGAGCATAGCAAGACCCTTAGTAAGGCATACAAACCAAGTGGCTATGAATATTATAAACCCACTGCTGTGTCGTTGGATAGGTTATACATGCCACTCAGGTGGTCCATTTATATTAAAATACATCAACTTATCCTAAGCATGCGAACCATAGGTATAAACAAAAGTGAGATGTAGGAGCCAGGGTGGGGTTTTTATAGTATAAATATTTCTAGCTACAAAAGACTACACTTAGGTTGGTTCCTGGACCCTATGACTCAGGTTAGAATGGAAACTAACAGTACTCTCAGTAAAAATTAGCTAATAACAATGGAGGGAACAATAATATAAGGATAAGAGTAAGAAGGGGGACAAACAATTGTATCATATAGGACAACTATTACACTGTGCTTACTAAATGTTTAGGCGGAGCCTCGGCCGCTGGCTACGTCTGCGCTGTAGGGAAATAGATCTTAGCACTCTAAGTGTAATGTCCCCATTTGGATCATGATAAATATATGCATGGATATGAGCGTAATGAATGTCCCACCTAACCGTTGAACATACCCAGAGAAAACAAGATATCAGTTCCTATATAAAATATAGTATATTAGAGATATTAATCTGAGACAATTTCTGGTAGAGTAGTGATAAACAGCAACATCATTATTTAACTGCAATTGTAAGGACACATTATAGACGTAAAATAATACTATCAGCCATGACAGCTCTAGTCCAAGGTAGTCCAGGAGACAGGATGCACATAAGTCATCAACACACTAATTCTGGGTATTATGCTGAGAGACCCTATAGTATTAGTAGAATAAACAGTGAGCTGCATTTATAAAAGAAAAGAAGGGGCATGGAAAAAGGGAGGGAAAGGAAAGCAGGAATGGAGGGAGACAGAGAGAGAAGAGAAAAGTGGTGAGGGAAAGAAAGGAGTGAAAGAAGGGAGCAAGGGAGGGAGATTAGAGAAAGAAGGGAGGGAGTGGAAGAAGGGAGTGAGTCGAGGGAGGGAGTGAGTTGAGGGAGGAAGGGAGGGAGAAAGCGAAAGAAGGGAGAGAGGAAGGAAGGGAAAGAAGAATACACTTTGAAACAATCACTGCCCTTCACATGCAACAACATACAGTAATTACCATTATTCAAGTAATGAAACTTTTTAAGTGTCCGTTTCCTATTTACTCCATGGGTTCATGAATGCAGAGAAAGCTAGCTATTAGTAGCTAACATACATTAGCACTGAGAGTTTATGATTAGACATCACAAGCTGATCTAAGCAGTGCACAGACACATCTAGTCTGTTAGCTGCTAAGACCTGCAATAAGCAGATGATAAGGTGAGGCAGCATATCGGCACAGGGTCTTCTCCTCCAGCCTCACCTTGGAAGCATATCCCCGGCCAAGTTTCTCATAAAGAATGCTTCCACTGCAAAAATGCCCATGGATCTAAATGAAGCAACAGTTTAAAAGAGCACTGCCTGTAAAGAGCAACCTTAATCAGCACATGTGCCTTGTCTTCTCTGTAAAAGCCTGCACTTTATAGCTCACTGTACTGTATGCTGGCTTTAAAAAGAGAGGCTAGGACAGATATGCTGCCAATCCCAAATCTGATGCCCTAGTCAACGGCCTTGTTGGCCTAGGCCATAATACGCCACTGGGTAAAGTGGATCATTGGGAACAAATTTAAAGGGAGAATTTTTTTCGAGTAAACTCTCCCTTTAAGGGAGGCTTGCAAATCTCTGAATACTTATCTAATTCCATAGAAAATAATTTTCCTGTCCTATAAATATAAATGTTATATGTTATACATGTTTATAAAAAGGGGATTTCAGTTTTATAATTTTAATTATACTAACAGGTCTTCTGTTAAGTATAACTTTAAAGGGACACTGAGCCCAATTTTTTTCTTTCGTAGTTAGAATAGAGCATGCAATTTTAAGCAATTTTCTAATTTACTCCTATTATCAACTTTTTTCATTCTCTTTTAATCTTTTTTAAAAAGCAAGAATATAAGTTTAGATGCCGGCCCATTTTTGGTGAACAACCTGGGTTGTTCTTGCTGATCGGAGTGAAAATTCACCCACCAATAAACAAGTGTTGTCCATGTTACTGAACCAAAAATTGTCTGGCTCCTTAGCTTAGATGCCTTCTTTTTCAAATAAAGATAGCAAGAGAACAAAGAAAAATTGATAATAGGAGTAAATTAGAAAGCTGCTTAAAATTGCATGCTCCATCTGAATCACGAAAGATTTAACTGCGAAAGCAAATAGTGTTGTACCAATTAAAGTAAAAATGCAATTTCATTTATATTGGCCGCACAAAGAGATAATTAAGGAAACCATTTTATAAACATTTGGTAATGTTAAGAAATGTTTCCAAATCTTAGTGTTTCTGAACAATTTAGGATTTGTCATGCGAGTAAACTTTATGGTATGGAATGTAGAGCAATTAATTGGATTCCATCAAGTTAGACGAATGGGAGGTTGAAATTATTAAGAGAATAAACTGTATGGATATATGAATTGAGAATGTTTTAGCCAAATAGTTTTAACATTTTAATTGGATTTGCAGACATTTATTAATTAAATAATTTATTATAATTGATGTAGGATAATTATTTATGAAGGTTTTAATTTATTTCATTTTAATGTTTTAAAATTGCTCTTGAAGACAGTATTTTATAACATATGCAATACAGACCAATATATTTTTTACATATAATGTGAAACTTGTATATTTTAAAGTATCAAATTTATTATTATTTTTAAATTAAATTTAGTGCTTTTTTACTATGCTGAAGCCTGCACTACTAGTAGATGAATGAATGAGCACGGAATCATATCAGTTATTGAGGAAGTTCATATGGAAATGGTCAATGTATGTTAAAGACACAGTAAACACCTTGTAATTACAAGATATTTATGTTGCCTTGCTATAGAATAACGTATCGGTCTAAGTCTAAACATTTTAAAAACAAATTAGCAAGTTATTTACTGCATTTAATTTTTTTTAATAACCAAGTCAATCCACCACTTGGTTTATTTGGAGGAGCCAATCTGAACTATTCTACAGACAACAAGGCTAGTCAAGGTCATTAGAGGGAATTGTTTAGCAGCTGTTATCTTTTAATTAGGGAGACTAAATACATACAGAGAGAATTGCACTCACAGGAACGAACAATTAGCTCAATACTATTGTTAGCCTGTTCTATGGCGATTTACCACCTGGGTGCAACTTTTTAGCCCAGTAATGCTTTTCACAGAGTGGAACTTTCCTGCAGTATATCAGTCTGATCCCGCCTATTACGGTCAATCCAGCTCCGAAATACCAGGCAATTCCTCTCTGAACAAGGAACACAGCAACCCCAGACGATCGTTTCGGCCTTAATTGGGCCTCGTCAGTGAGGTGTAGCCATATTCCTCTAAGCACACTGAGCAAGGAGTCCACGTCTGGTTGCCCCTTTTTCCCATAGGGAGACTAAATACATACAGAGAGAAGTGCACTCACAGGAACGAACAATTAGCTCAATACTATTGTTAGCCTGTTCTATGGCGATTTACCACCTGGGTGCAACTTTTTAGCCCAGTAATGCTTTTCACAGAGTGGAACTTTCCTGTAGTATATCAGTCTGATCCCACCTATTACGGTCAGTTCAGCGCCGAAATACCAGGCAATTCTTCTCTGAATAAGGAACACAGCAACCCCAGACGATCGTTTTGGCCTTCATTGGGCCTCGTCAGTGAGGTGTAGCCATATTCCTCTAAGCACACTGAGCAAGGAGTCCACGTCTGGTTGCCCCTTTTTCCCATAGGGAGACTAAATACATACAGAGAGAAGTGCACTCACAGGAACGAACAATTAGCTCAATACTATTGTTAGCCTGTTCTATGGTAATTTACCACCTGGGTGCAACTTTTTAGCCCAGTAATGCTTTTCACAGAGTGGAACTTTCCTGTAGTATATCAGTCTGATCCTGCCTATTACGGTCAGTCCAGCGCCGAAATACCAGGCAATTCCTCTCTGAACAAGGAACACAGCAACCCCAGACAATCGTTTCGGCCTTCATTGGGCCTCGTCAGTGAGGTGTAGCCATATTTCTCTAAGCACACTGAGCAAGGAGTCCATGTCTGGTTGCCCCTTTCTCCCATAGGGAAACTAAATACATACAGAGAGAAGTGCACTCACAGGAACGAACAATTAGCTCAATACTATTGTTAGCCTGTTCTATGGTGATTTACCACCTGGGTGCAACTTTTTAGCCCATTTAGGGGAAATACAGTGGGGCAAAAAAGTATTTAGTCAGCCACCAATTGTGCAAGTTCTTCCACTTAAGAAGATGAGAGAGGCCTGTAATTTTCATCATAGGTATACCTCAACTATGAGAGACAAAATGTGGAAACAAATCCAGACAATCACATTGTCTGATTTGGAAAGAATTTATTTGCATATTATGGTGGAAAATAAGTATTTGGTCACCTACAAACAAGCAAGATTTCTGTCTCTCACAGACCTGAATCTTCTTCTTTAAGAGGCTCCTCTATCCTCCACTCATTACCTGTATTAATGGCACCTGTTTGAACTTGTTATCAGTATAAAAGACACCTGTCCACAACCTCAAACAGTCACACTCCAAACTCCACTATGGTGAAGACCAAAGAGCTGTTGAAGGACACCAGAAACAAAATTGTATACCTGCACCAGGCTGGGAAGACTGAATCTGCAATAGGCAAGCAGCTTGGTGTGAAGAAATCAACTGTGGGAGCAATAATTAGAAAATGGAAGTAGTGAATGACCTGCAGAGAGCTGGGACCAATGTAACAAAGGCTACCATCAGTAACACACTGCGCCGCCATGGACTCAGATCCTGCAGTGCCAGACGTGTCCCCCTGCTTAAGCCAGTACATGTCCGGGCCTGTCTGAAGTATGCTAGAGAGCATTTGGATGATCCAGAAGTGGATTGGGAGAATATCATATGGTCAGATGAAACCAAAGTAGAACTGTTTGGTAGAAACACAACTCGTTGTGTTTGGAGGAGAGAGAATCCTGAGTTGCAACCAAAGAACACCATACCTACTGTGAAGCATGGGGGTGGCAACATCATGCTTTGGGGCTGTTTCTCTGCAAAGGGAACAGGACGACTGATCCGTGTACATGAAAGAATGAATGGGGCCATGTATTGTGAGATTTTGAGTGCAAACCTCCTTCCATCAGCAAGGGCATTGAAGATGAAACGTGGCTGGGTCTTTCAGTATGACAATGATCCCAAACACACCACCCGGGCAACAAAGGAGTGGTTTCGTAAGAAGCATTTCAAGGTCCTGGAGTGGCCTAGCCAGTCTCCAGATCTCAACCCCATAGAAAACCTTTGGAGGGAGTTGAAAGTCCGTGTTGCCCAGCGACAGCCCCAAAACATCACTGCTCTAGAGGAGATCTGCATGCAGGAATGGGCCAACATACCAGCAACAGTGTGTGACAACCTTGTGAAGACTTACAGAAAACGTTTGACCTCTGTCATTGCCAACAAAGGATATATAACAAAGTATTGAGATGAACTTTTGATATTGACCAAATACTTATTTTCCACCATAATTTGCAAATAAATTATTTCCAAATCAGACAATGTGATTGTCTGGATTTGTTTCCACATTTTGTTGAGGTATACCTATGATGAAAATTACAGGCCTCTCTGATCTTCTTAAGTGGGAGAACTTGCACAATTGGTTGCTGACTAAATACTTTTTTGCCCCACTGTATATAAAGCAGGGTTAACCTTAAATTAGCAGGGTGAATTTACAGTTACAAGAATTAGAAAGTCTACAATTTTCACAGGTAAATGAAATGAAAAGGGGGCAAAATATATCATGAAAATATATTGTAAATATTTGTTAGAATATATTTTAAAGTTGTTATGTTATGCATAACAACATTTTATTTTGACATTCAAGGTGCTTAATGTCCTTTTAAGCAGTTAGAATTCTGTAGTGTATTTGGGTGCTACATTACAATGTATCTTATGACTCATCATAGGAATGATGTGATATGATATTTTTAAGTTGGTTTTATTAATTTCATTTTATATTAGTGTCATGAATGGAACAAAGAAATATACATTTAGTTGGCAGAGAAGAACCTAAAGGCTCAAGTTTCTTACAGTAAATGATATGGACTAAATTGAGATCTATGGAATCTTAAGGACCAGAAATATGGCAGCATTTCTAAAGGAAAATTATTAACATTGATTTAAGAACTATTTAAAAAAAATAAACCACACTCTTAAATAAAGGTGTACTTTTTTTTTGCAGGCTTTGGAAAAATGTTCCGTTTTGTTCAACAATTTATATTTTTGAACACAAGGTTCTCTCTTCTCTTGTTGAGCAATGAAAACAAAATGTGCATAATTTGAAAATTATTGTGTGCCATGAAAGTTGCAAAGACCCAAGAAACATCTTTGTTATGGTACATTTTAGAATGTTCAAACTTTAAATACAACAAGACCATCAGCTATGGTTCAATAGATTTCTGGTTTTCCTATGCACACTATATACAGCAGTGAAATGGTGGGAAATATGAGATCTGTTTTAAAGTGGGAACTCCCGTACAGCCAGACAACTGATCTTGCTGAGAACAAAACAGAGAAATGTCTTTCTTGGCATTTTACACTTTGACTTTGCAGAGAATAACCACCTGTCTAAAACGTGCCTGTTTTATATTCTGGGATAAATTTCAGACAATGTTTGTCTTGGATTTTATGACAAAACACCACTTGCAGAACTACAATTGCTAACCACTGACCAGCAACACAAAACATCCTTTTTTTGCCTTTCAACCACATTGCTATACTGCAAAGGAAATATGATTCCACTGTACTTAAATTAAAAAAAGTTGGTGTCAAACTAATTAAACTATATATATAAACTATATTTATATTTATTTTTTTATTTTTATTTATATTTATATATATATATATATATATATATATATACATATATATATATATATATATATATATATATATATATATACACTGGGCAAGGAGTCCATCACCCTTAGGGAGACCTCCCAGGGTCATAATACAAATCCATACAAAGAGAGAAGCGCTCTACCAGGAACGAATAATAGATCTGTTGCTTGTTCTATGTCGAGTAATCACCCAGCAGAAGCATCTTTTAGCCTAATTGTGCTTTTCACGGAGGAAAACTTTAACCCTATACACTCGTTTTGGCCTTCTGTGAGCATTGTCAGTGAGGTGTAACCATATTTCTCTAAGGAAACTGAGCAAGGAGTCCATATTTTAATATAAAAGGTTCAGCTTTGCATTGTAAAACAAATTTACAGTATACTCATTATTTGTTTTGTTTTTTTTTCATTTAATTTAGCTCTGAAAATTGTAGAGTCTGGGCTGACCCTAATACATATAATTTCTAAATTGACTTTAACAGATAAGAACTGCAAAACCATGCACTCTTTTCTAACATAATAATCATGGCTTGTTTTTTAGCTGCAGACACAAACCCTAAGTTATCTCCTCCAAATATAGTCATTGATGGATGGATTTTGGGCTATTGATAGCAGTAAACAAGATATTAAATTGTTTAAAAAAAAGTTTAGATTTGGCTAATATGTTATTCTATAGAAAGACAATAGAAATGTTTTTTAATAACACACGGCTAGATTTAGAGTTTTGTCGGTAACGACCCGCGTATCTAACGCTGGCTTTTTTTCTCCCGCACCTTTTAAATACCGCTGGTATTTAGAGTTCACAGAATGGCTGCGTTAGGCTCCAAAAAGGGAGCGTACAGGCATATTTACCGCCACTGCAACTCTAAATACCAGCGTTGCTTACGGACGCGGCCAGCTTCAAAAACGTGCTCGTGCACGATTTCCCCATAGGAAACAATGGGGCCGTTTGAGCTGAAAAAAAAACCTAACACCTGCAAAAAAGCAGCGTTCAGCTCCTAACGCAGCCCCATTGTTTCCTATGGGGAAACACTTCCTAAGTCTGCACCTAACACCCTAACATGAACCCCGAGTCTAAACACCCCTAACCTTACACTTATTAACCCCTAATCTGCCGCCCCCGCTATCGCTGACCCCTGCATATTATTATTAACCCCTAATCTGCTGCTCCGTACACCGCCGCCAGCTACGTTATCCCTATGTACCCCTAATCTGCTGCCCCTAACATCGACGACCACTATGTTATATTTATTAACCCCTAATCTGCCGCCCCCGCTATCGCTGACACCTGCATATTATTATTAACCCCTAATCTGCCGCTCCGTACACCGCTGCAACCTACATTATACCTATGTACCCCTAATCTGCTGCCCCTAACACCGCCGACCCCTATATTATATTTATTAACCCCTAATCTGCCCCCCACAACGTCGCCTCCACCTACCTACAATAATTAACCCCTAATCTGCCGACCGGATCTCACCGCTACTATTATAAATGTATTAACCCCTAAAGCTAAGTCTAACCCTAACACCCCCCTAATTTAAATATAATTTAAATCTAACGAAATAAATTAACTATTATTAAATAAATTATTCCTATTTAAAGCTAAATACTTACCTGTAAAATAAACCCTAATATAGCTACAATATAAATTATAATTATATTGTAGCTATTTTAGGATTAATATTTATTTTACAGGCAACTTTGTAATTATATAAACCAGGTACAATAGCTATTAAATAGTTAATAACTATTTAATAGTTACCTAGTTAAAATAATTACAAAATTACCTGTAAAATAAATCCTAACCCAAGTTACAATTAAACCTAACACTACACTATCAATAAATTAATTAAATACAATACCTACAAATAAATACAATGAAATAAACTAACTAAAGTACAAAAAATAAAAAAGAACTAAGTTACAAAAAATAAAAAAATATTTACAAACATTAGAAAAATATTACAACAATTTTAAACTAATTACACCTACTCTAAGCCCCCTAATAAAATAACAAAGACCCCCAAAATAAAAAAAATGCCCTACCCTATTCTAAATTAAAAAAGTTCAAAGCTCTTTTACCTTACCAGCCCTGAACAGGGCCCTTTGCGGGGCATGCCCCAAAGAATTCAGCTCTTTTGCCTGTAAAAAAACCCCATACAATACCCCCCCCAACACTACAACCCACCACCCACATACCCCTAATCTAACCCAAACCCCCCTTAAATAAACCTAACACTAAGCCCCTGAAGATCTTCCTACCTTATCTTCACCACGCCGGGTTCACCGATCGATCCAGAAGAGCTCCTCCGATGTCTTGATCCAAGCCCAAGCAGGGGGCTGAAGATGTCCATGATCCGGCTGAAGTCTTCATCCAAGCGGGAGCTGAAGAGGTCCATGATCCGGCTGAAGTCTTCTATCAACGGCATCTTCAATCTTCTTTCTTCCGGATCCATGTTCATCCCGCCGATGCAGAACATCCATCTTCACCGACGACTTCCCGACGAATGACGGTTCCTTCAAGGGACGTCATCCAAGATGGCGTCCCTCGAATTCCGATTGGCTGATAGGATTCTATCACCCAATCGGAATTAAGGTAGAAAAATTCTGATTGGCTGATGGAATCAGCCAATCAGAATCAAGTTCAATCCGATTGGCTGATCCGATCAGCCAATCAGATTGAGCTCGCATTCTATTGGCTGATCGGAACAGCCAATAGAATGTGAGCTCAATCTGATTGGCTGATCCAATCAGTCAATCGGATTGAAGTTGGATCTGATTGGCTGATCGGATCTGATTACCTTAATTCCGATTGGCTTAGAGAATCCTATCAGCCAATAGGAATTCGAGGGACGCCATCTTGGATGACGTCCCTTAAAGGAACCTTCATTCTTCAGTTGGACGTCGGAAGAAGAAGATGGATCCGCGCTGAAGGTCTTCAAGATGGAGCCGTTCGTCATCGGATGAAGATAGAAGATGCCGCTTGGATCAAGATGGTTGCCGATCTCCTCTTCTTCCCGGATAGGATGAAGACTTTGGAGCCTCTTCTGGACCTCTTCAGCCGCGGCTTGATAGAAGACTTCAGCCGGATTATGGATCGCCAGCCCCCACTTGGGCTTGGATTAAGACTTCGGAGGACGGATCTGTGAACCTGGCATGGTGAAGATAAGGTAGGAAGACCTTCAGGGGCTTAGTGTTAGGTTTATTTAAGGGGAGTTTGGGTTAGATTAGGGGTATGTGGGTGGTGGGTTGTAATGTTGGGGGGGGGTATTGTATGTTTTTTTTACAGGCAAAAGAGCTGAATTCTTTGGGGCATGCCCCGCAAATGGCCCTTTTCAGGGCTGGTAAGGTAAAATAGCTTTGAAATTTTTTAATTTAGAATAGGGTAGGGCATTTTTTTATTTTGGGGGTCTTTGTTATTTTATTAGGGGGCTTAGAGTAGGTGTAATTAGTTTAAAATTGTAATATTTTTCTAATGTTTGTAAAAAAAATTTTTATTTTTTGTAACTTAGTTCTTTTTTATTTTTTGTACTTTAGTTATTTTATTTAATTGTAGTTATTTGTAGGTATTGTATTTAATTAATTTATTGATAGTGTAGTGTTAGGTTAAAATTGTAGGTAATTGTAGGTATTTTATTTAATTTATTTATTGATAGTGTAGTGTTAGGTTTAATTGTAACTTAGGTTAGGATTTATTTTACAGGTAATTTTGTAATTATTTTAACTATTTTAGCTATTAAATAGTTATTAACTATTTAATAGCTATTGTACTTGTTTAAAATAATTACAAAGTTGCCTGTAAAATAAATATTAATCCTAAAATAGCTACAATATAATTATTATTTATATTGTAGCTATATTTGGGTTTATTTTACAGGTAAGTATTTAGCTTTAAATAGGAATAATTTATATAATAATAGTTAATTTATTTTGTTAGATTTAAATTATATTTAACTTAGGGGGGTGTTAGTGTTAGGGTTAGACTTAGCTTTAGGGGTTAATCCATTTATTAGAGTAGCGGCGAGATCCGGTCGGCAGATTAGGGGTTAATTATTGTAGGTAGGTGGAGGCGACGTTGGGGCGGCATATTAGGTGTTAATAAATATAATATAGGGGTCAGCGGTGTTAGGGGCAGCAGATTAGGGGTACATAGGGATAACGTAGGTGGCCGCGGTGTACGGAGCGGCAGATTAGGGGTTAAAATTTTTTAACATAGTGGCGGCGATGTGGGGGGACCTCGGTTTAGGGGTACATAGGTAGTTTATGGGTGTTAGTGTACTTTAGAGCACAGTAGTTAAGAGATTTCTAACGCTCACTTCAGCCACGACTCTAAATACCGGCGTTAGAAAGATCCCATTGAAAAGATAGGATACGCAAATGGCGTAGGGGGACCTGCGGTATGGAAAAGTCGCGGCTGGAAAGTGAGCGTTAGACCCTTTCCTGACTGACTCCAAATACCAGCGGGTGGTAAAAACGTCACTATCTCAAAAATCGCCATGTGTCTGCTGTAATGGATATTGACATGGGCTTGGAAATACTTTGGTAAACCAGATGCAAGTTAAGGCTTTACTATGCAAAGCAGAAGTCATGCATCAACACTGTCCAGAAGCGTGTTTTGTGGTCCAATGAGTCAACATTTCAAATTGTTTTTGGGAAAAACAGCTGTCGTGTTCTCTGGGCCAAAGAGAAGGGCCCTCCAAGCTGTTATCAGCATCAGAACCAAAAGCCAGCATCTGTCATGGTATGTGGGTGTGTCAATGCTCATGGCATGGGTAACTTGCAGATCTGTGAGGGCATCATTAATGCAAAAAGATATGGATACATTTTGGACCAACATATGCTGCCATCCAGATGTCTTCTTTCTAGGGACGTTTCTGCATATTCCTGCAGGACAACGCCCAACCCCATTCTGCCTGGATTACAAGCTCATGGTTGCGTAAGCAGAGAGTGCTAGCATGGTTTGCCTTTAGTCCTGACCTGTCTCCAATTGAGAATGTGTGGCGCATTATGAAGCATAAAATAAGGCAATGAAGGCTTTACAGTTGCGAAGCTGAAGCCAAACTTATCCAACTGGTGCCTTAAGTTCCCAAACGCTCAATAAGTGTTAGATCAGTGCAGCATTGCATGTGTGTAGTTCTCTAAGAGTGCTAGTTCATACGTGTAGGGAGTGTAGGGAGTTATAACAAGTTATAACAAGGGTAATATTACATATATATATATATATATTTATATATATATATATATAAAATTATATATAGCAAAGTATACAGAACAGTGACTGGTATATAATTGGAACATATTTGGAACTCTGCTTACACTGCTCTCTATCTCCTCTCTCCACAGGTATGTGCATAGAAGAGAATTCATTTTAACCCTGCATCTTACACTTTAACTGCCTTTTCCCCTACAATCTTTTATCTTTGGTATGTGCATAGAACAGAATCCATTTTAACCCTGCATCTTACACTTTAACTGCCTTTCCCCCTACAATCTTTTATCTTTGGTATGTGCATAGAACAGAATCCATTTTAACCCTGCATCTTACACTTTAACTGCCTTTACCCCTACAATCTTTTATCTTTGGTATGAGTTTATTACCTTAAAACTTATGCTTTCTCTGTCTTCCACTTTGATAAGATAGGTGTCATGCTTTGTCTGTTTGGGCCTTGTTTGATCCTGCAATCATTTATGACCTTTGCTAATTAGGATCATGTGACTGTTATTACCTTTAAATAGAATACCCACGCTTGTTACTTCAAGCTAGCTTGTTAGATCAGTGCAGCATTGCATGTGTGTAGTACTCTAAGTGTGCTAGTTCATAAGTGTAGGGAGTTATAACAAGGGAGTTAGACAAAGAAGTGGACAACAGAAATAAGTACTTTCATATCTCCAAAATTAACTGCAAACATGCTACACTTTCTAATGTATGCATTATCCTTTTCCTTCCATCTATTTAAAATTGCAGCTCTTCCTTTCACAAACAGTACACAGACAATTCATATTTCTCCTTCTCTTCTACCTTCCCCCCTCTACAGCACACATGAACTCTATTCCTATCTCACATCCCTCAGCCAGCCATACTTCACTGATCCTAAACTTAAACACTCACAAATGACACATTCTCATCTCCTTTCAGTCACCATCTTTCTTCTTGCAGCTGGGGATGTCTCGCCTAACCCAGGTCCACCCTCTGCTTTCATCAGCTCACTACGCCAAATAACACCTCACATACCTTGCCCACATAACCCTCTAAACCTCATTAACTGCACCTCTGTTAGCACACCCCAATTCTCTTGTGCCCTTTGGAATGCAATAAGCTTACATCTATTCACAACCTATTTATCTCACATTCACTTAACCTGTTATTCCTCACTGAAACTTGGCTTTCCTCCTCTAACACAACTGCTGTAGTCTCTCTGTCCTATGGCGGCCTGCACCTCAGTCACACTCCCAGGCCAGAAGACAAACAAGGAGGTGGAGTAGGAATTCTCCTGTCTCCACACAGTACGTTTCACTGCATTCCTTCAAACACCTCTCTTTCTTTTTCATCTTTTGAAGTTCATGCTATCAACCTCTTCTCACCTCTAGCTCTTTGTGTTGCAGTTATTTATCGTCCCCTTGGCCCAGTATCACAATTTCTGGACCACTTTGAAGCCTGGCTTCCACATGTTCTCTCTTCTAATGTCCCTTCTCTCATCTTAGGGGACTTCAATATACCCATTGATAATCCTAACATGCCTGCTGCCTCTAAACTTCTATCCCTTACCACCTCTTTTGGCCTGTCCCAGTGGACAACATCTCCAACCAACTGTGAAGGCAACTCCATAGACCTGGTCTTCACTAATCTCTGTTCCGTTTCCAACTTCCTTAACTTCCCCTTTCCTCTCTCTGACCACCATCTACTAACTTTCTCTCTTACTCTACCTGCTACATCTTTGCAAGCCCCCAAGAAACTGCTTCCTTACAGTAATTAAAAGGACTTGGATCTCACAGACTTTTCCACACAACTGAATCCTCTGCTCCCTGACATTTCATCCCTCTCTTGTCCAAACCTCATTGCTTTACAGTATAATTTCCCACTATAATAAACACTTGACAAAGCTGCACCCTCCACTGTTCGTTGTACATCAATCACTCAACGGCAACCGTGGCACACCAAACAGACCAGATATCTTCAGCGATGTTCACGGGCTGCTGAACGGCAGTGGAGGAAATCACGCACCTGTGCTGATTTCTAGCATTATAAATTAATTCTTAAGTCCTACAACTCTGCACTCAGCCTGGCCAAACAACTTTATTTTTCATCCCTTGTGTCATCTCATGCATCCAACCCCAGAAAGCTGTTCTCAACCTTTAACTCCCTTCTATGTCTGCCTGCACCCCCGCGCACTACCAACCTCACAGCTCAGAATATTGCTGATCACTTCAAAAATAAAATTGACACCATTAGAAAAGAAATCTGCACCTCACACCCTTCAAACCCAGCAATCCTACCCACGCCTTCTATTAACAAAACTCTATGCTACTTCTCCCCTGTAACAGAGGAAGAAGTCTCTGTACTCCTATCCTTGGCTCATCTCACAACCTGCCCACTTGACGCTATTCCTTCACAACTTCTTCCCTCTCTCTCTGCTTCACTAACCCCTACACTATCTCATCTCTTTAACCAATATCTCACCGTTGGCACATTTCCAGATACATTCAAGCATGTGTCAATCATACCAATCCTAAAAAAACCCTTGTTTGACCCCTCCACCCCTTCTAACTATCGACTGGTCTCCTTACTTCCCTTTGCTTCAAAATTATTGGAACGACTGGTCTACAAATGGCTAACTCAATTTCTCACAACTCCTTACTTGATCCACTACAATCTGGTTTCTGCCCTAAACACCCAACAGAAACTGCTCTAATGCTCTTGCTAAAGTAACAAATTACCTGTTAACAGCTAAAGCAAAAGGCCACTACTCCATACTAATTCTTCTTGACCTATCTGCTGCTTTTGACACAGTCGACCATCATCTCCTCCTAAAAATACTACACTCATTTGGCATCCGAGACACAGTCCTCTCCTGGTTTGCCTCATATCTCTCAAACCGCTCGTTTTCAGTTTCCTTTAACAACATATCTTGCGATCCTATGCCTCTCTCAGTTGGAGTACCACAAGGCTCTGTCTTCGGTCCCTTGCTTTTCTCTCTCTATACATCCTCCCTTGGAAAACTTATATCCTCCTTTGGACTCCAGTACCACTTATATGCTAATGATACCCAAATCTATCTTTCCTCTCCTGATATCTTTACTCAACCAGATTTCCAACTGCCTTTCTGCAATTTACTCTTGAATGTCTTCACATTACCTCCAACTCAATCCGTCCAAAACTGAGCTGCTTCTTATCCCCCCCTCTTCGAGACATTCAACACCTGATATTTCTCTGACAGTTGGAGACTCTATTCTCAACACCTCACCCCAGGTCCGCTCACATTCAACCCACATATACAAGCACTTACCAAATCCTGCCGTTCACACCTACACAACATTTCCAGAATTTGTCCCTTCCTTAATCAAAAAATGACAAAAATACTTATTTATTTCCTTATTTTGTCATGCATTGATTATTGCAACCTACTCCTAAATGGCCTTCCAAAACACTGCCTCTCCTCCCTCCAATCTACTATGAATGGTTCTGCTAGACTCATCCACCTAAGTCACCCATCTATATCATCGACTCCGCTCTGCCAGTCTCTACTCTGGCTCCCTATACACTCCAGAATACAGTTTAAAGTATTAACCCTAACTTACAAAGCACTAAACAGTTTATCTCCCAACTATATTTCCTTTCTTATTGTGAAATATTCCCCATCCCGTCTTCGATCAACCTCTGACCTACATCTATCCACTCCTGTTATCTATACATCCCACGCCTGCCTCCAAGACTTCACACATGCTGCTCCTGTCCTCTGGAACTCTCTACCCCGCTCCATAAGACTTTTTTGGGTGTGTTGCAGTCATCAGATTTAAAATTAGTGTTTATTTTTAAAAATACATTAACTTCACAAAGAAAAAAATTCAAATAATGTGTTTTCAATATAGTAAAGGGTGAATTGTATTTTCAAATGGCTCTTTTTGTTTTTTTGTTTTTTTTTCATTTTCCATACTGTCCCAAGTTTTTCAGATATTGGGGTTGTAATATTAAATTACCACAACTAATGTGTGATGTAAAGAAAATGGAATCTGTTAAGGACCACTGTTTTTTTTTATGCTCGAGCCTCATATTTATTAGAAACATAGAAATATTCCCTCCCACAAGGAACAATGCTATCCTGAGAATTAATTGCACCATTGTTTATGCATATGAGATTACCTCCATTTCAATTTATATATAAAAGTTTAACAAATGTATTCTGGTGGTGCATAGTAGGCATTATACCTTAAATGTTAGTATACAACATAAAAATGAATGAATGCTTTGCACCAAGTTTCTAGTTATGCTTTGTTTATAGCTTTTCAGCAGCCCTATAATCCCCAGGGATGAAAATATTTTCCATTTGACACAGTGACACGTGCATGTAAAGTAAAGTCTGAACAGCTGTAAAACGTTCTGGTTTATGATCTTGTAAGCAACTTGACCGTGTCAAATTTCAGTGTTTACAATTAAAGTTTTGTTGTATTTGAACTAATTTAGGGTTCTCTGCAGTTTGGAATACAAACCATCTAATTTATAGACTGAGCCTTTTGGAAGACATAAAAACAAATATGCAGGGAAATTAGTCTATTAAATAATTAATTGCAGTTGTATATTACATTAAATCTAGACAAATATTTATAATATATATATATATATATATATATTACTAGTCCTAAAGCCCGTTCACACGGGCCATTTTTTGCAGTACAGTGGTCCCACCACTGGCGTTCTCTCCCTCTCACTCTCTTTTGCTTTCTCTCTCTCCCCCCTCTCTTTTGCACTCTCTCCCCCTATCTCTCTCTCTCGCTCCCCTCTCTCTCTCTCGCTCCGCTCTCTCTCTCCCCCCTCTCTCTCTCCTCTCTTTCTCTCTCTCCCCTCTCTCTCTCTCTCTCTCTCTCTCCCCTCTCTCTCTCTCTCTCTCTCTCTCTCTCTCTCTCTCTCTCCCCTCTATCTCTCTCTCTCTCCCCTCTATCTCTCTCTCTCTCTCCCCTCTATCTCTCTCTCTCGCCTCTCTCTCTCTCTCTCTCTCTCCTCTTTCTCCCCCTCTCTCTCCTCTCTCTCTCACCCCTCTGTCTCTCCTCTCTCTCTCTTGCCCCTCTATCTCTCCCCCCTCTCTCTCTCCCCCCTCTCTCTATCTCTCTCCCCTCTCTCTCCCCCCTCCCCCCCTCTCTCTCTCTCCCCTCTCTCTCTCTCCTCTCTCTCTCCTCCTCTCTCTCCCCCCTCTGTCTCTCTCTCTCTCTCTCTCTCTCTCTCCCCTCTGTCTCTCTCACTCCCCTCTCTCTCTCTATCTCCCCCCTCTCTCTTTTTCTGTCCACATCTCCCCTCTTTCTCTATCCCCTCTCTCTCTATCTCTCTCCTTCTGTCTCTCTCTCCCTCTCCCCCCCCCTCTCTCTCTCTCCCTCTCCCCCCCCTCTCTCTCTCCCCCCTCTCTCTCTCTCCCCTCTCTCTCTCTCTCTCACCTCTCTCTCTCACCTCTCTCTCTCTCTCTCTCTCTCTCTCCCTGTCTCTCTCCTCTCTCTCTCCTCCCTCTATCTCTCTCTCTCTCTCCCCCCTCCCCACTCTCTCTCTCCCCCCTCCCCACTCTCTCTCTCTCCCCTCTCTCTCTCTCTCTCTCTCTCTCTCCTCTTTCTCCCCCTCTCTCTCCTCTCTCTCTCCCCCCTCTGTCTCTCCTCTCTCTCTCTCTCTTGCCCCTCTATCTCTCCCCCCCTCTCTCTCTCCCCCCTCTCTCTATTTCTCTCCCCTCCCTCTCCCCCCTCCCCCCCTCTCTCTCTCCCCTCTCTCTCTCTCTCCCCTGTCTCTCTCTCCTCTCTCTCTCCTCCTCTCTCTCCCCCCTCTGTCTCTCTCTCTCTCACTCCCCTCTCTCTCTCTCTCTCTCCCCTCTTTCTCTCTCACTCCCCTCTCTCTCTATCTCCCCCCTCTCTCTTTTTCTGTCCACATCTCCCCTCTTTCTCTCTCCCCTGTCTCTCTATCTCTCTCCCTCTGTCTCTCTCTCCCTCTCCCCCCCCTCTCTCTCTCTCTCTCTCCCTCTCCCCCCTCTCTCTCTCTCTATCTCTCTCTCTTCTCTCTCTATCTCTCTCTCTCCCCCCTCTCTCTCTCTCTCTCCCCCCTCTCTCTCTCTCTCCCCCTCTCTCTCTCATTCTCTCTCTCTCCTCTCTCTCTCTCTCTCCCCCCTCTCTCCACATCTCCCCCCTCTCTCCACATCTCCCCACATCTCCCCCCTCTCTCCACATCTCCCCCCTCACTCCACATCTCCCCCCTCACTCCACATCTCCCCCCTCTCCCCACATCTCTCCACATCTCCCCACATCTCTCCACATCTCTCCCCTCTCTCCACATCTCTCCACATCTCCCCCTCTCTCCACATCTCCCCCCTTTCTCCACATCTCTCCACATCTCCCCACATATCTCCCCTCTCTCCACACCTCCCCCCTCTCTCCACATCTCCCCCCTCTCCCCACATCTCTCCACATCTCCGCACATCTCTCCCTTCTCTCCACATCTTCCCCCTCACTCCACATCACCCCCCCCTCTCCCCACATCTCTCCACCCTCTCTTGAGCTGTTTGAGCTCTCTCCACGGCCCTTCACGGGCCTTCACGCTAGGCTCCGCCCCCTTCACGGGCCTCCGCGTTAGGCCCCGCCCCCTTCACGCTCGGCCACGCCCACTTCTGCTCGGCGCAGTCGGCAGAACAGTTAGGGACTTAGGCCAGGTGTGTTTGTCCTCGTGCTGTCTCTACTGCGCATGACAGCTTCGGACAAACACACTTGGCCTTTTATAGTATAGGATATATAATATTATATATAATAAAGAAACCTGCTTTATGTAGTTAACCGTCAAAATTAGGTAGACTTTTTGCACTATATATATTGTTTATATTTATCTCTAGATAGAAAGATAGGTAGTTGATAGATAAAATGAATTTATTTTCCATATGTTTATATATCAGCAGCACTAAAGTTTTGTTTTCCAATGAACATTGTCCTTGGAACAATGAAAAAGATACCATGATAATTTGATAATAGAAGTAAATTAGAAAGATGTTTAAAATTGATTCTATCTGAAAGAAACCTTTTGGGTTTCATATCCTTTTAAGACCAGCCAGGTGATCTCCTAGCTTCTCACATATGTAAGGACCTTGCAGGGCAAGGACCACATTTGATAGTCAGCTGTTAATATCAACTGATAAAAAAAAATTGCATTCAGTGGTATAACAAAATTACAATGGACCTCTTGGCAAAGGCTGCAGTGGGGCCCCCGATTTCAACAGTGCCTTCTCTGGCTGTTTGCAATCAGCAAAAGCTGAGACAACACCAAAGAGCAATAAGTTTCTGTGACTGTGAGTTATCCTTCCCCCTTGGTTAGTCCTCCAGAGGATAAGCACATCCTGTAAAAATATGATGGCTGTTTGTTTCTACAGCACTGTGACAACCCTTTTTAAAACAGTCCTACCATATTATAAAGATACATCCAGACTCTTTTTTTTTACACTTTGAGTCTGGTTTTAAAGGTGGGCACACAGGGGGACCAGACATTATACATATTAAGCCTGGGCCCATCTTGCACTACTGATTTCATGACCATTAGGGATCCTAGAGTTTTGTGCCTAGACTCAATTAAGACCATGGAAACCATTGTAGCTATGCCTATTAATATGCTTCAACAACTTACTGACACTCAGATAATGCAGTTAGATGAAGACCACTTGTAACTTCAACCAATGAGCACTTTGTGATGCACATTCTCTATGGCAAATTGTGACAGTTCAAGATTGTATGCATCACCTTCATCTGTGCAGATATAAATAGAAAGAGCTTATTTTGCCAACAGCCCTCCTATGGGTCTTTTTACTTGGGCTTCTATAGACTGAGTGCAAAAATTGAGTGCTATGGCGATAATAACATTTTTATATACAATTCTCATTTAAAGGAATTATAACTGGCCTTATATGATTTCTTTTAAATTAAAATGTTGGGTACATTACACAAGAAGGGCATTAAAATATCATAGTCATAACAGTGACTTTCTCAACACCATCTGTATCACAAAGTTAAAACACAATGTCTGAAAAAGTAGTAGCCATCACATTAGTAATAGGTTAAAGGTATCATTAGCCTTAAGCTAGTTTGAGGTCAGTCTGGGGGATTTAGGGATAAAACGTTGTTACTTTGCAGTCTTTTCTAAATAGGTTAAATGAAAGGTAACATTACATGATACTGCTTTTAAGTTGACTTTGTGATGTAGATTATATTGTTAATGGTCACTATTACAGACTAACATTTTGAGCTTTTGTTATGTCTTTGTCTCTTAAAACATTATAGGCCAGATCATAAGTGGAGCGCAAAATATCGCTTTCACTAAAGCAATATTTGCGCTCCACTTTGTAATACCAGCACACGGAAATGTGCGCTGGTATTACTTATGAGGTGCAATACGAACGCGACCTCACATTCTCATTGCACTGAAGCATTGCATTCATGAGATGGGAACCTTGTTCCATGCAGTCAAATATGGCATGAGAACGTAGCACAGTGAAGGGAGTAAGTTGTGCAGCGATGGGCAGCAAATGTTAATATATAAGTATATGAATATGTACATATATATTTATTTGTTAATATGTGTATATACACATATTAACACATAAATATATATGTATATCAGGATTTAAAATGTAAGCCCTAAGCTACTAGCCAGCCCAAAATGGTACTCCCACTTTTGATCCCACCCACTACCCACCCATACCACTCCCACTAACCCATCCCCCTCTTTGAATATGTTTAGCCAATGTGAAACACCTTATTGTAAATTAATTTTTTAATATTGTTTGTTTTATACCATACATTAAATAATGCTACATACAGTAAACAATTAACAAAACTAAGTGCATTGAAGTTAGCAACATCAACTAGGGTTCTGGGGAAGACAACAGCTGGACAGAAAAATGTTGTTAAACTGAGAGAGTGCAGAGTATTGACATTAATGTGAGGTCATAGCAGACCTGGAAACATTGTTTTATAATTATCATCTCTCATCTATGTTTCTTCACTGCCTCCTCTCCCCAATCTCTCTTTTTACCCCCTCCCTTCTCTCTCAGACCATGAGGACGAATTATCAAAGGTCTTGCGGACCTGATCCGACAGTGCAGATCAGGTCCGCAAGACCTTGCTGAATGCGGAGAGCAATACGCTCTCCATATTTAGCATTTCACCAACAGCTCAGAAGAGCTGCTGGTGCAACGCTGCCCCCTGCAGACTCCCTGCCAATCAGCCGCCAGCAGGGGGTGTCAATCAACAAGATCGTACTTGATCGTACTTGATCGGGTTGAATTTTACATTCCAATGTTCTTCACATAGCAGAATATGTTGTATTTATTCCTAAATACATATTTTTACATATATATGATGTTTTTTTGGTACAATATATATCTATACCTATCTATAGATGAAATTATATAGATAGAAATATACAGATATACTGTATGTATTTAAAAATAATTAAAACATATTCCCCTATGTGAAGAACATTGAAATATAAAATATTTACAGTAAATATAAACTATAACACTTTATTAAATATGAATATTGCTTACATATGATTTGTCATGTTTTCAAAGGGATCCAATGCACTTATATATGTCTATATGTGTGTACATATGTATTTATGTGTTTATATGTGCATATACAGTATGTCTGTAAATACATATATACACATATAAATACATGAAAGGATATGTACACACATATAAACATATATATATATATTTATATATATATATATATATATATATATATATATATATATATATATATATATATATATAGACACAAAACAAGCAGCATAAGTGATAGGATACGCTGGACATACTGTATATTCAAATATTAAATTTGATTGTTGCAGACCCTTAAGCATGAATATTTATTAAAAAAAAGCTCACCCTCAGATATAGTGAGCTAGAATGCCTTAAGTACTGAGGAGTTCAAAAAAGACAGGGAGTTCAGCACATCTTTAGTTTAAGTCTAAAATTTTTATTAACCATGTCATAGTTGACAATTCAAAAAATATGCATGTCTCAGAGGCAGGACACCACACAACCCCAGAAGCACAAAATATATATACTTAACAGTACAGTGATAAAACAAAAACATACAATTTAAAAACAGGCAGGAATAAGGACTGTATATGTCTCTAAGTACAGGGGTTAACAGCACCACACCCGGAACCAGGCTCCACACAAGGATAATGCCTGGGCGGGTAAAAAGACAGGATCTATGTTAACCCCTAGGACATATCAGTATATACACACATAAAAATGGGAACAAAATATAGGAGAGAAACCAGCAACACCTAACCTCAACCAGCCCCAACTGAAAGCAGAAGGGAAATAGCTGGCGAGGATATTATTACCGGGTTCTATGCTGTAACAATCCTATACGAATGCAAAACATTGTATCTAGTTCGCAGTGATAAACAATGATATACTGATACAAAGTATAGTGCAACAGAAAAGGGCTAAGTAGGGCCCATGCAGTTCATATATAATAGATCCTTAACATGGAAATCAGTTGCGGTATTTGAGATACATATATGTCCGTTTCTGCCGTGCACATCAACCCTTCAATAAGGGTGTAAGTAAGCCAAGTAATGCTCATGACTTGCAGCTGATAATGATCCTCCAAAGGGTTCGGCAACAGCCGTTAAGTATAGGTGAAGTACTTATCCATTAGGTTGCAAACAAAGAACCGTTTTCTGTGAGACTCACCACCACTTTCACTGCATGTCACAGACAGCTATTCTACCTCCATACGGGCACCGCAGCTGTGATGTCACCACGTGGGATTCTCACTAGTCAAGAAATCCAAGATAGGTTCAGGTCCGCTCAAAGCTGCACCATAATCAGCGTGTATCCAAGACAATTCCTGCACAACATGAGATACAGCCAATGTACGTTTCACGCCCCCACTCTCACAGAACTCATGGGGCTTCATCCGGGCTATCAATTAATCACTCCTACTCCCTTAAATTCAGTTACGGGAGATACAGTCCACACCCATATTACAGGTGAAAGTTTCCATAGCTACGTTTCAACATGTTTTTTTAAAAAAAAAAAGAAAACCAAAGAATTTTAATATTAAATATTTACAAAACTCTACAATCGAATATTTAAGGGAGGCTGAATTAACTTGCATTAGTCATATAAGGTAACAATTAAGATGACCTAAAACAAGAGAAAATATCAGAACCTTAGGTAATTCCTACACTTAGATATTTAGATTTCACAAATGGAATTAAGTTATTTGAATACTTAGGGAAAATGCTTCCTACTAAAACACATCTGCCCAATACTAAGAATATAGGACCAATTTATACAAAAGGGGTCTATATAATCACAACATATCTTTCTTTTTATTACTTTAAGTTTTGGGAGAGTAGGATAAAGGATGAGTCCCTAGACAAATCTAAATAAAGGAGGAGTCCCTAGACAAATCTAAATCAAAATGCTGGATATAGAAATGATATTATACACTAAAATACTTAGATTAATTTGTGTTAAGTTAGTCCATAGGAAACCAAGAAAATATCAATGCTTATAGTCTTAATCTCCTAAAAAACATGCAAATTCTAGTATTTCATTAAGGCCATCTGGTATCAAGGGTTTTAGCCTATAGATCCAGGCACATTCTTTTCTTAGAAGGCATTTATCGCTATTGCCCACTCTTCCATTAACAATTTTTTTGTCAATACCGGTAAAACTTAGTAAATCTGGTTTCGCTGCATGAACATCATGAAAGTGTCTTGCTACACTAGTTTCTGGGATTACGGGCAAAATTCTATCCCTGTGCTCTTTTACCCTGTCTTTGAACATTCTCTTGGTTTTCCCAATGTAGAAGCGAGGACAAGAACAAGAGAGAAAATACACTACACCAATGGTATTGCAGTTAAAAAAGTGTTGAATCTTGTAATTTTTTTGCAGGGTCAGGGGAGAAAGTTTTAGGTCTATACATAAAGATACAAAATACACATTTACAACATGGATAGCTTCCATAAGTATAAGAGCCTCCTAGCCATGTCTGTCTACTTAATTTCAAAGAAAACAGGCTATGTACCAGTTTATCTCTTAAGTTTGGTGCCCTCCGGGCAGTGACTAGCGGTTGAGGTTGATTAGTGACACTAGAGGTAAACGAGTCTCCTTTCAAGATAAGAGCACATGTGAAACAATTTCTGGCACCACATCTAAAATTGCCTTTATGGGTCAGCCATCTGGGCTCTGATTCTGGAAAGTTACTCTTAACCATGCTAGGAGCTAATGATTGACCTAAGGTTCTAGGTTTCTTAGGTACAAATTGTCAATTTCCAACACAGGATTTTAATATGTCATCACCTAAAAGGAGATGCATTTGTTTTTTCAAAATTTTGACAATAGAGTCATATTGAGATTCTGTGGTGAGAATTACAGAATTTGAGAAATTCTTGTCATTGGATTTTTTGTTCTTAAATCTCTGATGTGGTTTGCATTGTAATGTTTGACTTGTTGGCGACACTTAATTAAGGTGTCTCTATTGTACCCTCTTTGTACCAATCTGTTTTCTAATTCTAAAGCTTGATTATCATACACTGTGTCAGATTGTGTGTTTCTTCTGAGTCTTATGAATTGCCCCTTAGGTATAGCTTTAACCAGATGTTTAGGATGCTGGGATGTGGCGTGTAAAATGGTGTTGCCAGCAATTGGTTTCCTAAATGGTTTTGTGCATATTTGACCTTCTTCAATGTATAAAGTAAGATCTAAGAAAAAATCAGGTTGCCATTTGATGTTTTCAAGACTTTCAAGGAGATGGGAGCTATCCTCCAGGTAGCTCAACTGTTGTCTGGCATTGGGTTGTAAGATGGCATCCAGCCATGCTCCTAGTTCAAACAAAGAGCCAATGCCAAACACAATTGGTCTACCGGGAGGATGCTCACAGTCCTTGTGCACCTTCGGGACATGATAAAAAATTGGGATAACAGGATTAGCTGGAACTGTGCTTTATGAGAGTTCTTTTTAGCTTTATTTTTGTTCTCACATTGTTACTGTCGCACTGCTGCCCAATTGTAGACTCTATTTTTTTCATAATCATCCTTATCCCTAGTAATTTTTTTACCATTAAAGGAAGACTGTTCCCCATCTATCTTAGAAATAAGGTCATCCATTTTTTTCTTATATGTGGGGAACTGGGGATGATTTTCAAATTGTTTTATTTCTTCTTGTTTGCTTTGTATTTCAGGTTTTATTTTTTCTCTTTTCTTTTCTTTAACTCTGATGAGAATCTTAAGTAATTTAATTGAACACTCAGTATTCCAATCCTCCATGTTAGGGGTATCCTCAAATTCGAATTATGGGTATTTTTTAACTCTTAACCCCCTAGGTATTCTCTGGGATTGGACATATTTCTTAAAAGCAATTATATCCCACATCAATTTTAAGTCCATTATGAGGAGCTGTTGTAAAGGTTTAAGAATGTTTTTAATCTCATCCTCTTCACCTATACAAGTCTCTTGAGAAATTGTTTTTTGACCCTGTTGCTTCTGTTTCTATATCTGAACTGTCTGTACCTGAATAGTAAGAGTTTCTTGATGCTGCATATGTATACACTTTTTTGTTTTTAAAGTCATCTTGATCTCTACACAACTTACGACTTTTACAAAGTTTTATTTATGCTTGCAGTCTAGATATAGCGTTCTTAACTTCTTCATTAAGTTTATTAAAGTTAGGATTTTGATCAAAAGTATTAACCTGTAGTAGGGTATTCTCAACTTCATTTTTAGTTTTATCTAGTCGTATCTTATTTCTTGCCACCATTTTCCCCATTAGAATTAAAGAGCAATCAGTTAAACTTTGATTCCAATCTTTCATAAACTCCTCCCCTCCATCGTCATCCCTCAAATTGTTACCTGGGTCAAGATGCAATCTAAGTCCTCGTGGGATAATTTTGCTTGTTACATAGTTTTCAAGACTAGAGGTTTCTGCTCTTAACTTTACTTGTTTAATTAATAGTGCCTTATATGTTTTGAATGCTGAAAAAACATTTATAGTCACCTGTACTCCATTTGGAGTTTCAAACTCTAAATTTCCCACAAAAGTTTGTGAGAGTTCAGCCTCCCATTGTGCCTCCGAGAAAGTGAAAGCCATACCCACACCTGAGACAATGCAAAACGTTTCAGTATAATAATAATAAAAGTAATGTATCAAATGCCAGCCAGTAAATAAAAAAATGGGAGTAACCTCCAAGTTTAGTATGAATACTTTCTTACCAAGAATGACACAAAACAAGCGGCATAAGTGATAGGATACGCTGGACATATATTTAAATAGTAACTTTGATTGGTGCAGACCCTTAAGCATGAATATTTATAAAAAAAAAAGCTCACTCTCAGATATATACAGTCCTTATTCCTGCCTGTTTTTAAATTGTATGTTTTTGTTTTATGACTGTACTGTTGAGTATATATATTTTGTGCATCATATTTTTTGAATTGTCAACTATGACATGGTTAATAAAAAATTTGGACTTAAACTAAAGAGAGTGCTGAACTCCCTGTCTTTTTTGAACTCCTCAGTACTTAAGGCATTCTAGCTCACCATATTTGAGAGTGAGCTTTTTTTTATAAATATATATATACCTACATATACATATTTAGACGTGTATATGTATATATCTCTATGTTACAGCCCTCTGCCTGTAACCACCTGAGACCTCATATCTTCAAGCCCTTATAACTTTTTTGTGCATTAAAAAAAAATGTATCAGATAGTGTTTTTATGACTGTAACTATACTTTTTAATGTATTTTTATGTGTTTTCTGACACTTCTTTGTTTTGCAAAACAGTTAACCAGAGCTCTGAGGACGCACTTTTCCGACACGTGTTAACTTTAATTATGAACAAGCGATTGTGTTTACTTTTAACTTGTAATATGAGTGATAAACCTGCCGCGCGCAAACACCCGCAATAATCTCTTTTTACTTGTGCGTCACTCATAATCTGTCCCTCATTATTTTATCTCAACAATTGGTTAGTATAGAAAAACTGGCTAATGCTCTGTACAAGCACAAAATTAGTTCTAAACAATAATGTATCTATAACTAAAAAAAAAGTTTTTTTTTAATTATTTGGAGCATTATCATTGTACCAAGACCAAATGTTTTACCATATGGACAGTGGTTTCTTATTCAGTTATTAACCATAATCATTTACTGCAAGATGTACGCCTAGATTTAGAGTTCTGCGGCCAAAGGGGTGCGTAGCTAACGCTGGCTTTTTTCTGGCCGCACCTTTTAAATACCGCTGGTATTGAGAGCTCACAGAATGGCTGCGTTAGGCTCCAAAAAAGGAGCGTAGAGCATATTTAACGCAACTTCAACTCTCGATACCAGCGTTGCTTACGGACGCGGCCAGCTTCAAAAACGTGCTCGTGCACGATTCCCCCATAGAAAACAATGGGGCTGTTTGAGCTGAAAATAAAACCTAACACCTGCAAAAAAGCCGCGTTCAGCTCCTAACGCAGCCCCATTGTTTGCTATGAGGAAACACTTCCTACGTCTGCAACCCCTAAAGCTAAGTCTAACCCTAACACTAACACCCCCCTAAGTTAAATATAATTTAAATCTAACAAAATAAATTAACTCTTATTAAATAAATTATTCCTATTTAAAGCTAAATACTTACCTGTAAAATAAATCCTAATATAGCTACAATATAAATTACAATTATATTATAGCTATTTTAGGATTTATATTTATTTTACAGGTAACTTTGTATTTATTTTAACCAGGTACAATAGCTATTAAATAGTTAAGAACTATTTAATAGCTAAAATAGTTAAAATAATTACAAAATTACCTGTAAAATAAATCCTAACCTAAGTTACAATTAAACCTAACACTACACTATCAATAAATAAATTAAATAAACTACCTACAATTATCTACAATTAAACCTAACACTACACTATCAATAAATTATTTAAATAAAATACCTACAATTACCTACAATTAAACCTAACACTACACTATCAATACATTAATTAAATACAATATCTACAAATAAATACAATGAAATAAACTAACTAAAGTACAAAAAATAAAAAAGAACTAAGTTACAAAAAATAAAAAAATATTTACAAACATCAGAAAAATATTACAACAATTTTAAACTAATTACACCTACTCTAAGCCCCCTAATAAAATAACAAAGACCCCCAAAATAAAAAAATGCCCTACCCTATTCTAAATTACTAAAGTTCAAAGCTCTTTTACCTTACCAGCCCTGAACAGGGCCCTTTGCGGGGCATGCCCCAAAGAATTCAGCTCTTTTGCCTGTAAAAAAAACACATACAATACCCCCCCCAACATTACAACCCACCACCCACATACCCCTAATCTAACCCAAACCCCCCTTAAATAAACCTAACACTAAGCCCCTGAAGATCTTCCTACCTTATCTTCACCATACCAGGTTCACCGATCAATCCAGAAGAGCTCCTCCGATGTCTTGATCCAAGCCCAAGCGGGGGGCTGAAGATGTCCATGATCCGGCTGAAGTCTTCATCCAAGCGGGAGCTGAAGAGGTCCATGATCCGGCTGAAGTCTTCATCCAAGCGGGAGCTGAAGAAGTCCATGATCCGGCTGAAGTCTTCTATCAACGGCATCTTCAATCTTCTTTCTTCCGGATCCATGTTCATCCCGCCGACGCGGAACATCCATCTTCACCGACAACTTCCCGACGAATGACGGTTCCTTTAAGGGACGGTTCCTTTAAGAGACGTCATCCAAGATGGATTCTATCAGCCAATCGGAATTAAGGTAGGAAAATTCTGATTGGCTGATGGAATCAGCCAATCAGAATCAAGTTCAATTCGATTGGCTGATTCAATCAGCCAATCAGATTGAGCTCACATTCTATTGGCTGATCGGAACAGCCAATAGAATGTGAGCTCAATCTGATTGGCTGATTCAATCAGCCAATCGGATTGAACTTGATTCTGATTGGCTGATTCCTTAAAGGAACCGTCATTCGTCGGGAAGTCGTCGGAAGAAGAAGATGGGTCCACGGTGGAGGTCTTCAAGATGGAGCCGGTCCTCATCGGATGAAGATAGAAGATGCCGCTTGGATCAAGATGTTTGCCGGTCCGGATCGCCTCTTCTTCCCGGATAGGATGAAGACTTTGGAGCCTCTTCTGGACCTCTTCAGCCACCGGATGATGGATGTCCAGCCCCCGCTTGGGCTTGGATGAAGATTTTGGAGCCAGGACGGATCGGTGTGATACCCGGCGAGGTGAAGACAAGGTAGGAAGATCTTCAGGGGCTTAATGTTAGGTTTATTTAAGGGGGGTTTAGGTTAGATTAGGGGTATGTGGGTGGTGGGTTGCAATGTTGGGGGGGGGTATTGTATGTGTTTTTTTTACAGGCAAAAGAGCTGAATTCTTTGGGGCATGCCCCGCAAAGGGCCCTGTTCAGGGCTGGTAAGGTAAAAGAGCTTTGAACTTTAGTAATTTAGAATAGGGTAGGGCATTTTTTTATTTTGGGGGGTCTTTGTTATTTTATTAGGGGGCTTAGAGTAGGTGTAATTAGTTTAAAATTGTTGTAATTTTTTCTAATGTTTGTAAATATTTTTTTATTTCTTGTAACTTAGTTATTTTTTATTTTTTGTACTATAGTTAGTTTATTTAATTGTATTTATTTGTAGGAATTGTATTTAATTTATTTATTGCTAGTGTAGTGTTAGGTTTAATTGTAGATAATTGTAGGTAGTTTATTTAATTAATTTATTGATAGTGTAGTGTTAGGTTTAATTGTAACTTAGGTTAGGATTTATTTTACAGGTAATTTTGTAATTATTTTAACTATTTTAGCTATTAAATAGTTCTTAACTATTTAATAGCTATTGTACCTGGTTAAAATAAATACAAAGTTGCCTGTAAAATAAATATAAATCCTAAAATAGCTATAATATAATTATAATTTATGTTGTAGCTATATTAGGGTTTATTTTACAGGTAAGTATTTAGATTTAAATAGGAATAATTTATTTAATAAGATTTAATTTATTTCCTTAGAATAAAATTATATTTAATTTAGGGGGGTGTTAGGGTTAGGGTTAAAATTAGCTTTAGGGGTTAAAAAATTTATTAGAGTAGCGGTGAGCTCCGAGCGGCAGATTAGGGGTTAATACTTGAAGTTAGGTGTCGGTTATGTTAGGGAGGGCAGATTAGGGGTTAATACTATTTATTATAGGGTTATTGAGGCAGGAGTGAGGCGGATTAGGGGTTAATAACTTTATTATAGTAGCGGTGCGGTCCGCTCGGCAGATTAGGGGTTAATAAGTGTAGGCAGGTGGAGGCGACGTTGAGGGGGGCAGATTAGGGGTTAATAAATATAATATAGGGGTCGGCGGTGTTAGGGGCAGCAGATTAGGGGTACATAGCTATAATGTAGCTGGCGGCGGCGTGCGGACGGCAGATTAGGGGTTAATAATAATATGCAGGGGTCAGCGATAGCGGGGGCAGCAGAGTAGGGGTTAATAAATATAATATAGGGGTCTGCGGTGTTAGGGGCAGCAGATTAGGGGTACATAGGGATAATGTAGTTGGCGGCAGTTTACGGAGCGGAAGATTAGGGGTTAAAAATTTAATAGAGTGGCGGCGATGTGGGGGGACCTCGGTTTAGGGGTACATAGGTAATTTATGGGTGTTAGTGTACTTTAGAGCACAGTAGTTAAGAGCTTTATAAACCGGCGTTAGCCCAGAAAGCTCTTAACTCCTGGCTTTTCTCTGCGGCTGGAGTTTTGTCGTTAACGCTCACTTCAGCCACAACTCTAAATACCAGAGTTAGAAAGATCCCATTGAAAAGATAGGATACGCAATTGACGTAAGGGGATCTGCGGTATGGAAAAGTCGCGGCTGGAAAGTGAGCGTTAGACCCTTTCCTGACTGACTCCAAATACCGGCGGTAGCCTAAAACCATCGTTAGGAGCCTCTAACGCTGGTTTTGATGGCTACCGCCAAACTCTAAATCTAGGCCTAAGAGTTTTGCGTTAGAAGCTGTGCGGTGCTAACAAGCAGTTTATTCTCTTTTCACAAACCCGGCATTATTAGGCAAGAAGTGAGCATTGAGCAAAATTGTGCTCCTTACTGCACTCCAATACCAGCGCTGCTTAAGTGAGCGGTGCTCGTGCACGATTTCCCCATACACATCAATGGGGAGAGCCGCTAAGAAAAAGTCTAACACCTGCAAAAAAGTAGCGTAAAACTCAGTAACGCAGCCCCATTGATTCCTATGGGGAAACACATTTTATGTTTACACCTAACACCCTAACATGAACCCCAAGTCTAAACACCCCTAATCTTACACTTATTAACCCCAATCTGCTGCCCCTGACATCGCTGACACCTACATTATACTTATTAACCCCTAATCTGCCACTCCGGACACCGCCGCCACCTACATTATACTTATTAACCCCTAATCTGCTGCCCCCAACATCGCCGACACCTATATTTATTAACCCCTAATCTGCCGCTCCTAACATCGCCAACACCTACATTCTATTTATCAACCCCTAATTTGCCGTCCCCAATGTCACCGCCACTATTCTAAATTTATTAACCCCTAAACCTAAGTCTAACCCTAACACCCCCTAATTTAAATATAATTTAAATAAATCTAAATAAAATTACTATAATTAACTAAATTATTCCTATTTAAAACTAAATACTTACCTATAAAATAAAACCTGAGCTAGCTACAATATAACTAATAGTTACATTGTAGCTATCTTAGGGTTTATTTTTATTTTACAGGCAAGTTTGCATTTATTTTAACTAGGTAGAATAGTTATTAAATAGTTATTAACTATTTAATAACTACCTAGCTAAAATAAAGACAAATTTAACTGTAATATAAAACCTAACCTAAGTTACACTAACACTTAACACTACACTACAATTAAATAAATTAACTAAATTAAATACAATTAAATAAATTAAATTAAATTAGCTAAATCACAAAAAACAAACAAACACTAAATTACAGAAAATAAAAAACAAATTACAGATCTTTAAACTAATTACACCTAATCTAATAGCCCTATCAAAATAAAAAAGCCCCCCCCAAAATAAAAAAAAACCCTAGCCTAAACTAAACTATCAATAGCCCTTAAAAGGGCCTTTTGCGGGGCATTGCCCCAAAGAAATCAACTCTTTAACCTGTAAAAAAAATACAAATAACCAACCCAACAGTAAAACCCACCACCCACACAAACAACCCCCCAAATAAAAAGCTAACCCTGAAAAGGGCATTTGGATAGGCATTGCCCTTAAAGGGCATTTAGCTCTTTTGCAGGCCCAAAGTCCCTAGCCTAAAAAATAAACACACCCATAGCACCCTTAAAAAAATCCTAACACTAACCCCCGAAGATTCACTTACCGGGAGAAGACTTCATCCAAGCGGCAAGATGTCCTCATGAAGCCGGCAGAAGTGGTCTTCCAGACAGGCAGAAGTGGACCTCCAGATGGGCAGAAGTGGTCCTCCAGACGGGCAGAAGTCTTCATCCAGACGGCATCTTCTATCTTCATCCTTCCGACGCGGAGCGGCTCCATCTTCAAGACATCCGGCGCGGAGCATCCTCTTCAAACAACGTCTTCTTCCGAATGAATATCACTTTAAGTGACATCATCCAAGATTCTATCAGCCAATCGGAATTAAGGTAGAAAAAATCCTATTGGCTGATTGGATCAGCCAATGGGATTGAACTTCAATCCTATTGGCTGATCCAATCAGCCAATAGAATTGAGCTTGCATTCTATTGGCTGATTGGAACAGCCAATAGAATGTCAGCTCAATCCTATTGGCTGATCCAATCAGCTAATAGCATTTTTTCTACCTTAATTCCGATTGGCTGATAGAATTCTATCAGCCATTCAGAATCTAAGGGACGCCATCTTTGATGACGTCACTTAAAGTGATATTCATTCGGAAGAAGACGTCGTTTGAAGAGGATGCTCCGCGCCGGATGTCTTGAAGATGGAGCCGCTCCATGTCAGAAGGATGAAGATAGAAGATGTCATCTGGATGAAGACTTCTGCCCGTCTGGAGGACCACTTCTGCCCGTCTGGAGGACCACTTCTGCCAGCTTTGTTGAGGACATCTTGCCGCTTGGATGAGGACTTCTCTCGGTAAGTGAATCTTCCAGGGTTAGTGTTAGGATTTTTTTAAGGGTGTGCTGGATGGGAATATTTTTTAGGTTAGGGACTTTGGGCCTGCAAAAGAGCTAAATGCCCTTTTAAGGGCAATGCCCATCCAAATGCCCTTATCAGGGCAATGGGGAGCTTAGGTTTTTTTAGTTAGCTTTTTATTTAGGGGGTTGTTTGTGTGGGTGGTGGGTTTTACTGTTGGGGGGGTTGTTTGTATATTTTTACAGGTAAAAGAGCTGATTTCTTTGGGGCAATGCCCCACAAATGGCCCTTTTAAGGGCTATTGATAGTTTAGTTTAGGCTAGGGTTTTTTTATTTTGGGGGGGGGGCTTTTTTATTTTGATAGGGCTATTAGATTAGGTGTAATTAGTTTAAATATCTTGTCATTTGTTTTTTATTTTCTGTAATTTAGTGGGGTTTTTTATTTAGCTAATTTAATTTAATTTATTTAATTGTATTTAATTTAGTTAATGTATTTAATTGAAGTGTAGTGTTAGGTGTTAGTGTAACTTAGGTTAGGTTTTATTTTACAGGTAAATTTGTCTTTATTTTAGCTAGGTAGTTATTAATAACTATTCTACCTAGTTAAAATAAATACAAACTTGCCTGTAAAATAAAAATAAACCCTAAGATAGCTACAATGTAACTATTAGTTATATTGTAGCTAGCTTAGGGTTTATTTTATAGGTATTTAGTTTTAAATAGGAATAATTTAGTTAATGATAGCAATTTTATTTAGATTTATTTAAATTATTTTTAAGTTAGGGGTTTTAGGGTTCGACTTAGATTTAGGGGTTAAAACATTTAATATAGTGTCGGCGACGTTGGGGATGGCAGATTAGGGGTTAATAAATGTAGGTAGGTGTCGGTGATGTTGGGGGCGGCAGATTAGGGGTTAATAAATATAATGTAGGTTGCTGCGATGTTAGGGGCGGCAGATTAGGGGTTAATAAATATAATGTACGTTGTGGCGATGTTAGGAGCGGAAGATTAGAGGTTAATATTATTTAACTAGTGTTTGCGAGGCGGGAGTGCGATGTAATCTAGCTGATTGTTTTTATTGTACCAGTTTGCTTTTCATTATTTATATAAGACAATAATTGTTAAATTGATCAAATTAATATTTACCGGGACTGAATGATAAGTGCAAAGTATTTTAAAGATAATCATTGCTGAATTCATGAGATTTTCTTGTATTGCTTATGTTAAGTGGATTATCCAGCATTTGTCTTTAGGGGTTGCAAAATGATGTATTGATTCTTACCTAACGGGTTCTCAAGAGAGCTAGTTGCAGCATACTTTATCTTTAGCTAATTATCTGTACAATTAGCTGTTTGACCTGCCAGATTAAATGGCATATAATGTATTCAATGGCCTGTTTCAGTCATAGAAATATACTATTGTAATTTTGCATTAGTATAGTGACCATATTGCCGCTTTGTGTCCCTTTTTAAAGCAGCACTATGGTCACTATATATATATATATTAAAAAGATAAAAAGGTCCACACAAAAAAGTGTGTATTTGTGATGTTTTGGAGGCTTCATGTCCCCTTGCTTATTTTTTATTACACTTTACTTTATTATAAAAAAGATTACTTTTCAGGGACTTCTCCCCTTTTTTGTATTTTACTTTATTGATATCTTTTGTCCTGTTTTTACATTGGTGAGATTGCTAATCCTATCCACATTTAAATATCTGTCTGTCTGTACACACAAAGTCCAAACATAAAAATCTATATTCAGACACATGGCATAGAGGTACCTCACGCTTGATTATGGAGCATGCGCTTTTTGGTTTAATGATAACATGCCACTGACATGTACTTTGTTTATGTATGATGCACTAGGCAGTGATATTGGGTAGGCATCTCACCACTATTTCAATTCCTATCCAATATGAGCACTAAGTGCAACTAAACACAGTTTTTAAACAACTTTCTACTATAAACTCAATTTAAAAAAAATATATGTATATATCTTTTTATCTTTATCCACAAGTGGCTGTCAGTGGTCTGCTTTGAGACCGGCACCAGGCTGGGTGTAAAAGGCTCATATCAAATATAAAACAAGGTAAAAGGAAACATTTTTTAAAGATAATTTATAAAAGAAAGTTTATTTAAAATGGTTATAGCTATATAAACCTAGTATGATGTACACTTAAATGTTGCTTTAGAAAACAGCAGAACCACAGCTAATTACAGCAACAAAAAGTAAAATTCACGCTAGCTGCAGTGCTGGGGGTTTTAGTACCAATTCAGAACAGTCATTCATTTTTTTCAAGACATATGAGAGAGATACATTACTGTTAGTAACATAATTAAAAAGTTAATAAAAAAGAGAGATATTAGAAGGTTAAGGCAAATGATTGATGAGTTGGAATAAAAAGCAGAAAGTACAGAGAATTATTTGACAGATAAAAATAATAAAGTTACAAATGGACAAATGGAATGTGCTAAGTAATATTTTTGATTTAAGGATAATTCTAAAGCGCATTAAGCAAAATGGGATAATTGTATGTGACTGCTGCCAATTTCGGATAAACTGCAGACACAAGCTGGAATTTAGAAATCTGCCTTTCGAGGTTGCAGTCATCATGGGAAGGTCAAGGATATAGCCAGAGTGAAAACAGTTGTAGGGGAACAAAAAGCTCCTTAGAGTTCAAGGAGATTTTTAAATAGTAAATGCAGAGTGAAGATTGCTGTTACTAATAGATGACTGATTTACAGGCTTTTCCCTCTTAGCTATGAATACAGTAAAATATATGTGTAGGCGCTTTAAGCATATAAAAGTACATGCAGGTTGTCACTGCTACTACTAACGCTTGATGGATGAGAAGCAGAACTTTCAAAAACCTCAAAGGTTTGCTATTTAAATATTACCTCCATTGAGGTCTGTAACTTTCAAAACTATGCTCATGATGGATACACAAAAAAGCTATTCAACTACAATGTATTCTCAGATATAAAATCCTAAGATTTTCTAAATAACTTAAAACCCCTTAAAGAGACAGTAAACATTTTGTAATTACAGGATGTATTAATACTTTTGCTTAAGATAACAAACATTTACTTCTTGTTTGCTGCAGTTGTTTTTTTTTAATAGCCAAACTTCCTGCACTACTAGCCTTATAGGTAGGAACCAGTATAAACTTGTTAATGGAGCATACACAGTTAGCCTTTGTCATTTTGAATTGTAAACAACACTTGTATTGTTTTGCTGTATCTTATCTAACTACTCCTGCAGGCCTGTGCACCAGTGTCTAAATATACTTAGCAAATGCTCCATCCGGACAGTGAGAAATCGGCACCATATTTTATTATTGTGGTATGCAGGAACTGAAAATACATCACATCTTGTATTTATTGTCTTTATTAATTTTGAATGGAGGGGAACTGACAATCTAGTATTTCCTTTTTTTATTGTGTGTATTAACTGTCGATTTTGAAAATGAGTCAGACTATTTGTAGTGACAACATAAGGCATTCCACAACAGTTGTGTATTAATAGCATTATTGTATATGCATTATGTTTATAGACAAAGGAATATTTATGTTCTTGATAATAAAGGAAACCATGTTTAACAGACACTCATGAACTCACACATAAACACATGCACTTACACACACACACACATATGCACTCACACATACACACACATGCACACATGCACTTACACACACATACAAACACACACGCACACGGACACATGCACAAGATAGGCACTCACACACTCGCACATATAAACTCACACGCACACATGCAGTCTCACTTACACATTCACACATGTGCACACACACACATGCACACAGACACAAACATGCACTCACACAGACACATATGCACACACAGAAGCATACAGACACATGCACTCACATGCATATGCACGCACATACGCATATATGAACTCACACATACACACACGCAAACATATGCACTCACACATACACACACACAAGGACACATGCACTCACACATACACACATGTGCACATACACTCACACTTAGACACACAGACACACATATACACTCAGACATACACATACATCCGCACATGCACTCACACACACATGCACACATGCACAAGTACACACACATATGCACACATGCATTCACAATCACGTACACACATACACAAACTCACTCATACACAAACACGTCCACAAATGCACACATACCCTCACACATACACACATATGTACTTACACATACACACACACATGCACTCAAACATACACACACACACGTGTACACCCACAGATGCGCACACATGCACTCACATACACACATGTACTCACATATATACACACACATGAGCACACGCACAAACACGTTCATGCACACATGCACAATTCTGTAATCCAAAAATACAAATAGGTTTGCATGCTGGGGTCATTCTGTAAATGAGCGGGGGCAGAGAAGGACATTAATGGCTGTTGATGTATGTTAACTAGTATATATATATTTTTGAGATATCGACTTCAACAAAGAATAAGGTCTTTAATAATTGTCAAGTCAAAGGGCTCCATTTATGAAGCAGCGGATGCTGCTTTGGATTCCCATCATTTCAGTCTCGCCTGAAACAGAAGTTAAGATCGCTGCTCCTTAACCTGTACTTCACCTTTTAGGTGGCAGATGGAAATCTTCCCAATCCGATACGATTAGGATGATTGACAGCCCCTGTTAGTGCCAGTGAGCAGGGGGCGGCCATTTCAGAATATGACAGCGCCAAGGTTGGTGTATCGGAGGTCCAGGAATTTGAGGGACATCCTCGTTAAATCTGATCCTGTGGACCACTACAAAACGGAGACTTGGCTGAAGTCATCAAAGAAGGGATGCTTCCCCTGTGGGAGTTGTACTACATGCAACAGCATGCGCAAGGGAGACTCTTTTCAGCACCCACATAAAAATCAGCAGTATAAAATAAATCATCGCTTGAGTTGCACGAGTACGCATGTGGTCTACATGCTCACCTGTCCGTGTGCCCTGGTGTACATTGGAAAGACAATTACCTCCTTCCGAGACCGGATGGCAAACCATCGTTATGCGATCCGAGAGGCGTTGAAAAACGGAGAGTCAGACCAACCCGTGGCACGCCATTGTGCACAACTGAAACACTCTGTGTCCAGCATTAGATCTATGCTTATAGATCACATCCCCCCTAATCCAAGGGGAGGGGATAGAGGCAAGAAGTTACTCCAACGTGAAAGCCGATGGATCTTTAAATTGGACACTCTGGCCCCAAAGGGACTTAACACTACTCTGGATTTTAGCCCTTTCTACTAAATATTACATATCTCTACTGACCATTTCATCATTTCTCAGTAGTTTGGATGATTGTAGGGTGTCCGCTTACTTTAAATATATATTCTACTATACTTCAAGTTGCTTGAAGTAAGCAAGGGATCTATAGTTTTTTCTTATATAGCATGGGTTTTCTATGTGTGGACTAAGGTGTCACTTAAGCATGATATTTTTGAGTTGCAGATTGAGTAACATGGTCATGTGTGTGTATGTTTGTATTTTTGGTTAAACAAAGTCACATTATGAATATGATACACATGACTATCTGCCTAATTTGTGTTTTCTTTGTTCCACATATGGTTAACTCTGTTATTTATTGTTCCATGGTTTTAGGGATTCATCATTTGCTGCCTAGGTAGGGAAATACCCGGTGGGTCTGTGGTTGCGCAAGTTAGTTGTTTTACTTGTTGCCGTTAGCAACAGTATTGTGAGACATTGTGCTTACTTCCTGACATGTGCACAGCCGCATCGGGTATTCCCCACTCTCTTGCCACTTTGCCGTTGGACGCTTAGACGTTGCTATGGCAACGCCGTGCCATGCGTCATCACGCTAGGCACGATCAGCGTGTCAGCGTGACGTCAGTAGTGGACCTCTAGGATGGTGATACGGAGGTTTGGCGGCAAAATAGAGGGAGTCTGGTTAAGTATATAATAGTGTGTTTTTAACTATGTACATATTGATTTTTTTTGGGGTGTGGAGCTGCACTCTGTCTGTGTGTTGTTTTGTATTTTGACATTGACAAAGGCACAATGCAGTGCCGAAACGTTTGTCTATTTTAACCTGATGCAATAAAATTTTCTACATTTTATTATAAAGTCCAGTGAGTGCCTGCTGTTTGGATACATTTGGATGAATATTTGCAGCGCACCGTGGCAAAGATTGATAGTATGATTGTGCAATCCTTATATTGACTTTGTTATATATATATATATATATATATATATATATATATATATATATATATATATATATATATACATTTTATTGTTTATGTATTTATTTAATCAATTTATATGTTTATAAATGTTATTGTTTATGTATTTATTTAAGCAAGTTATATATTTATATTATTTTTTTTGTTTATATATTTTTTTAAGATCCAAAAAATAATGGAAGGCAGCATCTAAATCTAAATCTAAATCTAAATATTATCATAAAAATCATTTTTATATATACACAGTATATTTATTCAATTAAAAGCAAAGATCTTTTTAAAAGCAATTAAAACTGTCATTCAGTTAACACAATTTGCAGTATTGCAGTCCAAGGATGCACCTCTAAAAAATCCTCTTAAGTATTGTTTATCTTTTATCTATAGCAAACTTTGTATCTGTTTGCAGACCATAGATATACCTTTAAAAAAAAAATCCCTTTTAGCTCCTCTCCTTTGTTCAAGTCAGTTAAAGAAACATATGAATGAGCCCTTGCACTAATACAGCATATTGCAGGGTAAAGGTTTCAACATCATTACTATGCAATTCAGCTTCTTTTGGGGGAATTAAGGGTTAAGTACTTGTGTTTTATTTTTCTTTTTTTATACTATGCATAATTACATGCTTTATGAGAATTCTATTTTAAGTTCCATGCCCTTATATTATTAAAATATTGAAACTGTTTATTTTACATAGTATACACTCATTTTAATGTCATTAAATATGTAGTAGTGTGGGTCAGTATTTTAAGCATTTACAAACATAAAATAATAACAGTAAAATATTGGAAAATAAAGATCTGGCAATGTTTCTCAGAGTTTTATATTTTAGGGAGAAGATAGGCTTCTTGTAAAAATATATGTACATGTAATCATTATTATTTTACAGGCTGGGTAAAACAGAAAGCTGTTTTCTAAAAACAAGATTATCATCTATAATCTGCAGTTATCATTATTTTGTTTTGAAGAACAATTTGGTCCTATTTTATTCATAAACAAATGTTTTATTTTCTTGAAATATAACTGTAAAAAATATTTTTTGTATCACATCTGCTTAATCTTTAAAGGAGTAACATTCACCGTCTTCCAGCACTGATACCCTTGCCTTTAGGTAAGTCAGTCCAATGTATTACACTGTATGTGTGTCTGTGTTTAAATAGTGTGTCTGAGCAAATGTGTGTGTATAAGTGAATGTGTGTGTGAGCAAGTGTGTGTATATGTTAATGTGTCTGAGCAAGTGAGTATGTATAGGTTAATGTGTGACTGAGCAAGTGTGTGTGTAATAATGAATGTGTCTGAGTAAGTGTGTGTGCATAAATAAATGTGTGTCGGAGCAAGTGTGTGTGTATAAATAAATGTGTGTCTGAGCAAGTGTGTGTGCATAAATGAATGTGTCTTAGCAAGTGCGTGTGTATAAATTAACGTGTTTCTGAGCAAGTGTGTGTGTATAAATTAATGTGTGTCTGAGCAAGTTTTCAGGGTATCTGTAAATGTCAGTAGACAATATATATATATATATATATATATATATATATATATATATATATATATAAAAGATAAAATAAGTATGCAACCTATCAAAAATCAAATTTGAGCATGCTCATTTTATCGCTGAATACATTCTGCGTATTGCAAATCTGAGGTCAGGCATGAGATGCCTTTTCCTGATTACAGAACAACATCTGAGAACAAAGGAATTGTTTTCAAATATTCCCTATCAGATCACTACTGACCCCCATAGTTGCTCAATACATCTAAGAGAAAACAAAAAAAGGGATGATACAATTGTTCAATTAGTCAAGATAGATAATAAACTACAGGCCCCTGGAAGTAGCAGTCACTCAGTCTGAACTGATAATTAAATACACAAACATAGCTCTCTCAAGTTTGATTTACTGATCTTTCTTCCATGTAAAAAAAATTAATCATGTAATGACCCCATGTGGAGATATACAGTCGCTGGGTCTGGGACTGAACTCTTTGAGGCCTAATTATATGCAAATGAAATTCTGAGGATATAGTAATTAGCACAAGCCTGTTAATTGCCCTTCCTCAGCTACACATCAAGCTGGCTAAGCAGAAACACATGTTGCATTGTAACTTTGAAATTCATTTTTAAAGTACAATTTATGTTTAAATTTCAGTGAGATATACCTCAGTATTGTATAAAAATGTATATAATTGTGGATATGAGATGAAATACCTGACAATAACATATTAGACATGTATTTGCTGAATTTAGTAAGTAGCTATATAATCAATTAAAAATTTTTAACCAGTTTATTTCAGGGTAAATAAATTTTTGTTTGTTTTCCAGAAATCTAATGAACATTACAGGGGAGAACTGATGTGAAGATGAGATTTCTAAATAAGATACTATAAGTTAATATATAAATGCATCATAGATTTTGAGCCCATGTCTTAATCGCTGTTGAGACATGAATTAATAAATAACCATAATGCTCATGTATGTCTATGATATAAGATGTGACTAGGAAATTAAATATGTACCAGTATATCAAATGAACTGATATACAGAATAAGTCAGATAGACATATATATTTTATTGATTGATACTACTAGTCCCTCATAAAAATACAACTTTAAAGGCATTTTCTAAAATATTATAGGATTGAAGTATACTCATGTTTGGTATCTATGAATGCATGCTAGATTATATTAGATGGGGCAGATATGTGACCAGACAGGTTTATTAATATCAAGAAATATTGTATTTGATAAACATATTCTTTTAGATATTTAAACTGCAGCAATATTTGATGGTAAAACTGCATTTCTGGTTGTCTGCTGCCACCTATTGTTTAAAGATGGTATTGCCACCAAAAGGTAATTGATTGTTCAGGGAGGTGTTTCCCAAAATAACCTATGAGATGTTCAGATCCAAGGGCCAATCAGGGACAAGCATCAGGAAGGGCCTATCCAATTATTTTGGGAATGATTAAAGAAAAGAAGGAGGTATTATTTATTTTGAATAAAGACCCACACACACAGTAGACAAAGGACACACAGACTCAAAGAAGCATAACTTTTGGAGAGAAAAATACACAGGTTTTAGTGCCAAGTATATTCTATGCCATTTTGGGACACTTTCTTGAACAAAGAAAGATAACATTTTGAGGCCTGTACCTTTGCGCATAGTGGATAAATCCTTCTTAGATGACCCACAAGAAACTCTGGAAGCGGAACATTCATTTGGTTATTTTGTAACGTATAAAGGGTTGTGTCATACTTTTATATTTAAATCAAAGGTATTTTGTTGCTACAGTTAGATTGCAGCTGATAATTTAAAGAGCACAATTGGGATTTTTTTTTAATTTATTTTTTTGTAAAAGCTTTATTGAATGACCAGAATTGAGGTTCTTACAATCATTGATAAACAAACAAAGGTAACAGATTAAATATTATGCATATTGATAGGAGGACAGCAAAAGTAACAGTGAATAAGTAAAAGACCTTCTTGAACCGCACTCCCAGTATATGCTTCTGGCACATTGTTCACAATTTTCAGCGTATCTTTTGAGCAACAAAATTTATGAAAGCTGTATCCAACAGTTAGGATAGTAAACTAGCTCGGATATTGAGCCATACCCAACCAAAAAAGAGAGAAGATAGAAAGAAGAGGAGGAGGGAAGGAAGGGTAAAAGTATGGAAAGGAAGAGAAAAGAAAAAAAAAAAAAAAAAAGGGGGGGGGGGAATCCCCGCTATCAGCGTTCCATCCAAGCTATCTTTTTCTTTTTTTTCCCTTTTTCTTCCCCCCCTTCCCCTCTTTTTGAGAAGCTTATTACAGTATTCTAATCTCAACGTTCCCTATATCTCACACCATTCCAAGACACTAGTATATATGTGTACCTCCCAATTCCACACCCTCACGTCCGTGAAGTTAGCACTCTACCCCTGGAGTTCAGATGCTCTTCCCTTCCCAGATCAAACTCATATGTTCATGCAGATCCAGTTTTCCTATCTTAAGGTAGTGAAACCTCTCCAGACCGAGCAGATCGCTTACCCCATTCTTCCACTCATTAAAGTTTGGCACAAGCACCGATTTCCAATGTTTTGGGATCAGACTCTTTGCGCAATGGTTTAGAATAGATGGACGCATCCTTTTTGACCCATGAGTCCCACCCACTGAAGACATCACTCAGAAGAGGATATTGGTGTATTAGAGGGGACCGATTTTCAATTGATATCCATGCAAGTGCACCCACATTACCCCTTTGCAAGATTTCTCGGTCCAGATGAACCCATGCTTTGTCTGCATTGTTATGGCACCAATGAACTTGGCGCTGGGCATTTATTGCCTTGAAATATGTTTTCAGCAAGGGGACTCCAGCGCCCCCCCCTGTCCCTAGGCATATACATTGTGCTTTTCTTAATTCTTGGCCTTAAACCATTCCAGATATATGCTTCCATTTCTGATTGAATCTGGTGAATGAGGGGCACAGCCAACCAGAGGGGGAGTGCCTGCATAACATACAGGACCCTTGGCAGCACATTCATTTTGACCGCATGGATGCGGCCCATCCATGAGATGGATTTATTTTTCCATTTGGTCATGTCCTCTGTCACTGCGTCTCTAATCAATTTGTAGTTTATTTCAACCATTTCAGACAGAACCGGAGTCAGATAAACCCCCAGGTATTTCAGGCAGTGTGTAGCTATGCTGAGAGGGCATTTGTCACATGCTTCAAGAAAGGCATCATTTGGTATTGTCACATTCATAACCTCAGATTTTGATAGATCAAGCAAAAAGTCTGAGACTCTTCCAAATTCCTCGAATTCAGTCAATAAGGCTGAGAGTGATAAAGATGTATCGGAGAGCGTCACAAGAACATCATCCGCATACATTGCCAGCTTGTGCTCCCTGGGACCGATCACTACACCTGAGATGGTAGGGTTACTACGAATCTTACAAGCGAGCGTCTCCATTATTAGAGCAAATAGTAGGGGTGACAGGGGACACCCCTGTCTCGTCCCGTTAGCGATCGAGAAGGGTTTAGAGAGCATACCATTTACCCGGACCCTAGCGCTAGGTGTTGAGTATAGCGAGAAGATCGTACGGATGATGCCTTCACCGAATCCCAGCTTGATCAGTGTATGCCACATAAATGACCAGTTGATCCGGTCAAAGGCTTTTTCAGCGTCCGTGGACACAAGTGCCAACGGAGCAGAAGTATTATGCGCATAACACATCAATTGGGTCACTTTGAGGATGTTATCCCGGGCCTCTCTACCCGGGACAAACCCTACTTGGTCCGTGGAGATAAGCTGCGGTAGAAGCTTAGCAAGGCAATTCGCTATGAGTTTTGCTAGGATTTTTATATCCGAGTTTAAGAGCGATATCGGCCTGTAGCTACCGGGCTGCTTTTCAGGTTTCCCTGATTTATGTATGACTGAAATATGCGCCTCAAGCATAGATCCCTGCAGGGCGGCTCCTTCTGAAATCTGATTAAACATTCTCAGCACATGAGGTATCAGTTTGTCCTGGAATATTTTATAATACCGCATTCTGAACCCATCTGGGCCCGGACTTTTACCCCCTGGGAGTAATTTGATCGCCAGCTGAATCTCCTCTACCGTGAATGGGGCCTCAAGTTGCTCAGCTTCTGTTTGCGTTAATCCTGGCATCTCTAACCCGCCCAGGTAGTCTAGGATAGCTTTCTCCCGGTTTTCTTCAAGTGCCTCATCTTGGCTCCCTATGTCCCTAGGGTGCAAGTTATATAAGGTTTCATAAAAATGTCCGAAGGCATCAGCAATTGGTGGGCCTTCTTGCTGTTCTTTACCAAATTGATCAGCAATCTCATAAACATAGGTTTTGAGTCTCTGGCGTGCTAGTGCTCGCGCAAGCAGATTCCCTGCCTTGTTACTCTGCTCGAAGTAATGTTGTCTAAGCTTGAGAGCCTTTGCTTGTTGTTCCTTTTGTATATAACTCAAAAGAGCTGTTCTCGTCCTTGCCAGATCTGCCTGCAATGTGTTATCGGTCGGTCGTGCCTTATGTGCGCTTTCAGCCTGTGCTACACTCTCCAAGAGAGCAGCATAGTGGGATCGTCGCTCCCGTCGTAGAGCCGACACATGCCTGATCAAAACGCCCCTTAGGACGCACTTATGCACCTCCCATACTGTAGTATCAGCCAGCCCCTCTCTTATGTTAATGCGGAAGTATTCTTCAATAGTGCTATTTAGTTTTTGTTTTAACATGTTGTCATCCAGTAAGGATTCGTCCAAGCGCCAGACAAATGGGGTGATTGGCTTCTCTGGCCACTCTATAGAGCATTTCACTGGGGCATGGTCAGACCAAGTGATTTGTCCTATACTACTGCTAGTTACATAAGACAGTCCCGTAGGGTCTGTGAAAATGTAATCAATCCTCGTGTATTTCCCATGTGGATGGGAATAAAATGAATAATTCTTAGTAGTCGGGTGCATCGTGCGCCATATATCATGGAGAACCAAATCTCTCATACATTTAGCTATCTGCTTAACTACTCTATGCTTGGTACTAGATAAGCCATCCGAGGCATCAAGAGTGGGGCAGAATGAGATGTTAAAATCCCCTCCTAGGAATATAATCCCTTTCTGTGCTTCTAGAATCTCGTTCTTCAGTTTTTTAAAGAAAACATCTTGTGCCAGGATTGGGGAGTAAGAATTAATGAAAGTTACATACTTTCCATATAGAGTTCCGACCAACATCAGGAATCTGCCATCTGGGTCTTTTATAGTCTGCTCCATCCGGAAAGGCACACCAGCCCCAAACAGGATCCCCACTCCAATTTTTTTGATCGGGCCAGAGGCAAAGTACGCAACCGGGTAGTTTTGATTGTACCACTTGGGTTCTCTATACTTGGAGAAGTGCGTCTCCTGAAGGTACACAATATCCCCGCCCATCCTTTTAAGATCCCTAGTCACAATTGATCTTTTCCCTGGGCTGTTAAATCCCTTCACATTAATTGTGATAAGTTCCAATGTAGAGTTACCAGTGCCTCTCATTTTGCTATCTAGGGGATAAACTGTGATGGGTAAGGTAAATTATTTGGTAATGAGGGGGCAATGTGGCAGTCAAGGTAGGAGAAGGGGAGAAGAAGAAAAAAAGGGAGAGGAGAAAGGGGAAGCAAGGGGGGGAAAAGGTAAGGTAAAGGAGAGACTAAGATATAGTCAATGAACTGTATAAGCAAAGAAGTTAAGATAAGAGGGGTAGTATCAGAAAAGAGAAATATAACCGTCCTACAAGGGGCTTTAAGAAAGAGCCAAGATGTAGGAAGTTAGTAACCAAGAAAAAATAAGAAAAAGATGAAGAGAAGAGAAGAAAAGAAAACAAGACTACAAAGTGGAGAAAAGGTATAGTCACTCTCCACTGATAAGTATGAATAAACAAATAAGGGGGGTAGTAACCCCTATACTCTCAGCAAATGAAATATTATATTTAAATTGTATAACTTGTGGATAAACACAACAATTTGTTAATAAAACATGAACTTTGATTCACCGTATCAAGCACAAAAGGTGTACTCTGCGAATGGCTGCCCGTATACTAACTATAGATTCTATAAGGGCGCTCGGCGCTACAATATCCCCAAAGTGGCCCCCATCCCATGAACTGAGGGACCCCGGCTAGACTGGTTCTATCAAAGCTACATTTTAACTTAGTGTTCGATATTAGCCAGTCGGTTTCATATGCAGTTTCCCTAGATGGGGGTGAGCATTAAGGGCATATCTCCTGGTATTTTAGGGTATTGAAACCCTATCTAGAGTAAGGTTATATTTCAACATCCCTTTTGTGATGGGGAAAACATAGTTAGTAGTATCATACAGTGCACATTTAATAGGGCAGTAAAGGGCTAATGAACCCCAATGCTCAGTGTGGGGTCTACAAAATAGGGGTAGCATAGAAAAAGATCAGAGCACTGAGTTATGGCAAGCTACAATTATGTTTGGAATCAAAGTGTGCTGTTATAAACCTAGATTGAACACGTGTAGTGCTGACTACAATAAACAGATATGAACTGTGCTTAAACAGTGACATTAAACATTGATAAGTTACATTTCTCAGAACATCATCTACAGATAATCAATATTGCTCTACAGTCAACTCGTATATGTCAGCCATTACCGACTGTGGCCAGTGTAGCATTTCAATTATACAAAGCATTTGCTATAGACCACAGACATTACAATTTACTCATTGAACCGCATCTTTCAACATTCAATAGCAGTATATGTTAAACAGCAGACACTCTGATGGTGTCATGTCCATGGCAAGGTCCAGGTGGCTAATGTCTCCCCCAATTGAGAGAGTCTTTTATGTAGAACAGTAGAGATCTACTCTATATTAATCAGGGTGCAAATATAAAGAACATAACATTTGTTATAAACCGTAGACATTATAATTTACTAATTTAACTGCATCTTTCAACATTCAACAACAGTACATGTTAAACAACAGTCACTCTGATGGTGTCATGTCTATAGCCAGGTCCAGGTGGCTAATGTCTCCCCCATCTGAGAGAGTCTGTTGTGTAGAACAATAGGGATCTACTCCATAAACATCAGAGTGTAAATATGAGGAATATAACAATCAATATACTTAGCTGCCAGATGCGTCGATCTGAGTCTTATAAGCATGGAGTCTGCCGTATTTGGTATATAGCCGGCTTTGTGGTTCTACCCACGAGCCTATGCCTTGTCTGCGCCATGGAGGGGTGCAAGAATCAAGGAGGCCCTCTGCCTTGCAGGATTCTTTCTGCTCTATGATTTTCTCCTCTTTTTGCTTGTTCAGCCAATCTTGATAAAGCTCTGAACAGAGCGAAACGCGTCGAGCTGGGTGACTTATACACAGATTGAGGAACATTACATTATTACAAAGAAGAACTGTATAAAATCGTATACATAACCCGGGTTGTGCACTTTTCTATCGGCATTGCCATCTCTAAATTACTACCTTCTAAATCCACCTTAAGAACTGCGTGCAAAGCACTAAGTGCAGTTCCATCTTTAACATTTCTCACTTGAGCTATTAACGGAGATACGAGTAGCGGTGTCTTGGGAAAATATCCTCCTTGAGGGGAGTGTGACGTCAGACGCCGAACAGAGGCGGCAAAGTTAGAAGGATTACAGTCAGAATTCACAAGCTGATCTGACAAACACAGCAGCGAGATCAAAAGGATCTGTGAGTACCAATACAAGAAAGCTAGTAAACCCCCCAAAATACTGTGTACTAAAAGTTTCATTTCATTTGCATTACCACACGTTGATATATATAAAGACTATGACTGTGTGCAAAGCACTAAGAGCAGTCTCACACAGAAAAGTTTGTTTAATACGGACTGTACAAAACCAGAACTGCATATACTTTACAGAACTGATTTGCAAAACTAATAACTGTAAAGTAAGACAAGGTTGTAAGCTTTAATTATATCCTGAATTGAAAGGTTGATAAATGGTAAATATTTATGTTAAGCAAAGATCAAAGGTCAGCTCAAACAAAGTAACTATTTAAAAGGTTTTTTAAGCTAGCCACATTGTTATTGTACTGCAAATAACGTTTTTTAACCCAGCAATTGTCACGAAATACACATACTATTTCAAGGTTTAATAATATATATTGTTTTATGTATTTGGGAGACGTCCCACAGTTGATTTTAGAGGAACTTGTAAATGTCATATATATGAGTTTTAAATTTTAAACAGTACTTCAATATATTACAAATATTTTTAATAAATGGGAAGTAATTCTGGATGATACATCTTATCTTTATATATTGTCATTTTTTACCTACACCGATTAATATAGGGGTAATATACACTCAAACAACGCAAAAACACGGTTTTATGTTAAAAAAAAATAAAAAAAAATTTTTACTTTCAATTCACATAGTTAATTACCACAATACACATAGTACACATTGTGTAGAGAGATTTCAGTCCTAATTGAATCACTTTAGACATATAATTTCTAAATATACTTAAACTATTAAAATAGTGTCACTTTAAATTTCACTTTTAAACACAATTATATATATACATAATCACTATACAAGGTCACAAAGATACATACGATCCCTTAAGCTGGAAACAACGCCCCTATACACTCTCCTATCTAGATAATTCAGCCAAGGGGCCAACGGGCCTAATTTGTAATCCAAGAGCTTGATTAAAAGCAGGTAGGTCAGTCTCCGTGCGATACGTGGCTGTAACTCCATCCTTGGAGGCTATCAGAGAGGTCGGAAAGCCCCACCGGTATGGGATCCTGTGTTCCTTGAGGCTTAGAGTAAGAAAGCGCATTTCTCTCCGCTTTTGTAACGTTGCAGGGCACAAATCTGTGTAAACCTGGATCTCCACTCCCTCGCGTGTCAGGGGTTGCCTATTCCTGGCATGTCGGAGTATGCCTTCTCTATCCCTGTACGATAGAAATTTGACAATAATGTCTCTAGGTGGAGCTCTGGCAGGTGGCTTAGGCCTTAAGGCCCTGTGGGCTCTTTCCACATGGACATCTTCGTCTTCTGGGTTGTTTTTGATGTCTTTAAATAGCTTCTGTATATAGTCATTTATTTCTGCTGGAGCCACAGCCTCAGGAACTCCCCTTATTCTCAGGTTGTTCCGTCGGCTCCTATTTTCTAGATCTTCAATTCTCTCATTCAGGTTCATGATAGTTGTATCCTGTGTCTGTATGCAATTAGCATTGTGCTGTACATCAGAACGCAGCGCCTCCTGCGACTCTTCCACGAGTGTGACTCTGTGGTCTATAGTGGCAATGTCTTTCTTAAGTTCACCAAACATATTTCTCATCTCCATGATGGCTTCCTTTATGTCACTTTTAGATGATAGATGCCTTATGTCATCTTTTGTGATATAGCTGCTGTGTTTGGGGTCAACGCTATGGGCAGCTGCTGTTTCCTGCATGCTAACAGAGTCAGAGATGTCCCTATGTGATCCCTGTCCTAGATCTGCTGGTATAAGGTAGCTGTCCATGTTAGAGGAGTGTGTGGCCTTTTGGGGCCTGGTACCTCTCTTATTTGACATTCTTATAGAGTGAGCTGCATATGCCTTAAAGGACAGATCTTTCTGCTGAACTCTTGATTAGTAAATATAAAGGCAAATAACTCACACGTGGCGCTGTATAAATGGCAGCCTAGCAGCATGTATTAACTCCCAACTGTGTAACATTCATATGTCTCAGCAGTCCTGTGTCCCACTGTGGAAGAACCACAATGCATTAAAGATTTTTCATATGGTTTCATGCTCCTGTCTTTTATATATGTATGTGGGCCAGTTCCCTAATGGTTGTGTATGTCTGCCCTTTATAGTTTTCAGTGTGTCTGACTCCTAAGGATAACAAGCGCCAAGTGACGCCACTCACCGCTTCACCGGCGAACTCTTTAGCCTACTTGCAAGCTGTCGGTAGCTGTGTTGCTTGCTCTCCTTTCTCCTCTTTCTTCAGGAATCCCAGCCGGTGGGATACAAAGCGGCCCAGATGCCACCCCACGGACCGATGGGGGCCGCAACCTCTCTAGCGTGTGCTGTACTTCGGTGAGTGTGGATCCGTCACAGCCGCTTTAGGTCTAAGGGATGTCTGTCAGATCATAGCCCAGCACATCGGTCTATTAGCGCCCTGGCCACTGCTAGCCTCTGCCGACAGGCCGCCTTGCCTTTCCAGGTAGCAGGGCGTGGGAATCAATAATACGCAGTACTGATCCAGCGGTTTGCAGGCCTCACCTTATGCTGCCCCTGTCGATCGGTCACTGCGTTCAATATCACCTCAAATTCTTTATGGCCATATGGTAGAGCCAGCTGTGTCAAATTATTACAGGTTTAAGTGCTGTTTGTCGTGCTTATCCTAGTGCTGAGAGTATTAGGGTATCAGAGCACTATCAATGTGCGGCCATTAACTTTCACAGCCAGGCTCCGCCCCCAGCACAATTGGGATTTTAAGTTTATATCCATAGTCCTGTGTAGTTTTAACTAGTTACATTAATGCTAAAAAATCTTATTTGCTAGATAAAGGTCTTTTGTATTTCATATCTCTAAGTCAGGCTAATTATTGTGGAATCTCATATAAATTGGCTGTTTGCATTAATAATATATACAATTTCTGATGTTTTTAATTGAAGTTGTATAGAATCATTTGTGAGCTAAATACATTAATTATACTTGTCTGAAAGTTATCTTAAATCTATTGAGACCCAGTAAGATTTGTGTAAAGTATCTTGGTATATTGTTTATCTAAACACTGGGAAGTTAGCAGTCCATATTATGGTATTTTATTGTGGTATTTTAATGTGATTCATTGTGAGAAAGGTTAATTTTAAAGGTATATTTTTTTATGATCTTTGTAAAAAATATTATAACAGCATATGAGTATAGTCGATTCATAATCTAGTCTCTTTTCTATATAAATATATTTCAATGTGTTAATAAATTTAACTAATCTCAAGAATTTAGGAATAAATATTAATTTCAATTGTTTTGTATATACATTTTAATTGGAGGTTGTTTTAAAGAATAATATAAATAAATTGTATTATAACCCTGGTATATACTGACAAAGTGTCTGTGTATAAATAAATGTGTGTCTGAGCAAGTGTGTGTGTGTGTGTATAAATAAATGTGTGTCTGAGCAAGTGCGTGTGTATAAATAAATGCGTGTCTGAGCAAGTATGTGTGTATAAATAAATGTGCGTCTGAGCAAGTGTGTGTACATAAATGAATGTGTCTGAGCAAAGAGTTTTTATCAGTCAATGTGTGTCTGTGAAAGCGTGTGTGTATAAGTCAATGTGTGTCTGAGCAAGTGTGTGTATACTTTAATGTGTCGGAGCAAGCAACTGTGTATAAATTAATGTGTGTCTGAGCAAGTGTGAGTATACTTTAATGTGTTGGAGCAAGTGAGTGCATATAAGTTAATGTGTGTCTGAGCAATTTAGTCTGTGTGTATAAGTTAATGTGTATCTGAGCAAGTATGTGGGTGTAAATAAATGTGTCTGAGCAAGTGTGTGTGTGTGTAAATGAATGTGACTGAGCAAGTATGTGTATAAATAAATGTGTGTCTGAGCAAGTATGTGTATACTTTAATGTGTCTGAGCAATTGAGTCTGTGTGTATAAGTTAATGTGTATCTGAGCAAGAATGTGTGTGTAAATAAATGTGTCTGAGCAAGTGTGTTTGTATAAATGATTATGTCTGAGCAAGTATGTATGTATAAGTTAATGTGTCTGAGCAAGTGAGTGTGTATAAGTTAATGTGTGTCTGGGCAAGTGTGTGTATAAATGTATGTGTGTCTGAGCAAGTATGTGTGTATAAATGAATGTATGTACATGTGCAAATAAATGCATATCTTTACCTGTAATTGTGTACATGTGTGTGTATGTATATTGTCCTGTGTAAAATAATGGAATTTTGTCTGTGTGTAGTCTTAAGAGTAATTAAAGGGGCATTAAACCCAATTTTTTTCTTTCATGATTCAGATAGAAAATATAATTTTAAAGAACTTTCTGATTTACTTCTGTTATCTAATTTGCTTCATTCTCTTGATATTCCTTCCTGAAAAGCATATCTAGATAGGCTCAGTAGCTTCTGACTGGTGGCTGCACATATGTGCCTCATGTGATTGGCTGACCCATGTGCATTGCTATTTCTTTAACAAAGGATATCTAAATAATGAAGCAAATTAGATAATAGAAGTCAATTGGAATTTTGTTTAAAATTGTATTCTGTGTCTGAATCATGAAAGAAAAAATTTGGGTTTAATGTCCCTTTAAGCATGGGTATACAAATTTGTAGGTGGGCTATGTCATAATAAAGTCTAAGGGGTATATTTATCATAGTGCGAGCAGACATGATACAATGTAGCGTATCATGTCCGCCGCACATCAATAAATGCCGACAGCAGTTCTTGTGACAATTCGTATTCGATCAGGTTGATTTCTGTCCGTAGCCTCAGAGCAGGCTGACAAGTTATGGAGCAGCGATCTTTAGACCGCTGCTCCATAACTTCTGTTTCTGGCAAGCATGAGGGCTCGCTGAAAACAAGGGGCATCAAGCTCCATAAGGAGCTTGATAAATCGGCCCCTAAATATGCAATTTCTGAGTATCTGTCTTACTGGGGTAATTTTCAAGCTCAAGAGGGTCAAAATGCTGTAGCATTTTAAAAGAATATTTTGTGATTCTAAAAGAGCTTAATTTTTTTTAAACAGTTTATAATTTACTACAATTTATTATCAAATTGGCTTCATTCTCATAGTATTTTTTTTGAAGAGCATGCTTCCGTAAGTAGTGCGCTTGTTTCTGGAGCACTATATGACAGCAAACACTGCTGCCATCTAGTGCTCTTGAAAATGTATAACATTGTTAAAAGAATTCTTGCAAAACTTCTGCATATAGGACTAGATTACAAGTGAGGTTTGGTGCTAGCTCAATCGTGTTTATGCAAACCATTTTCATTGCGCTGATATTATAAGCAGGGCGAAATGGTAATTGCGCTAGCGCAATCACCCTTTACGCTTCAATCCTTACCACAATCTTAGAGCTGTGGTTAACTGTTTTCCGAACAAAAAGTTGCACAAATCATTTCAAAGTGCGCTATATCCCTTTTCCATTAAGTAGATGAAATTATGTAAAAACATATATATGCAATATTCATATTTAATAAAGATTTTAACTATGTATTTAAGTAATTTTTCACATTTGCAAATATGCTATGTTGTTTGCGCAATGGGTGTTTGTTTTTTCAACAATTTTCTTTTCTCGATTGACTTCTATGGGGAATGCGAAAATGCGGTAAGGTTTGTGCGATCTCGGGTGTTAGGGTTTTTTCCACTTATTTGTCTCCATTGATTTCTATGGGGGAATATATGCATGTAAATTAGTTTTTTTTTGCGCTATTCTAGTTAACGCTTGCGGAAAATACGTTTTTTTAGAACTTGTAATATGTACGCAACCTGACTAGCACAAAAAGCTTATCTCTAGTGAAGTTTTTGCGATCGAAAAAAAAATAATACCACGCCACTTGTAATCTAGCCCGTAATGTTTGGAGGCTCACATGCTCCTGAGCCTACCTACCTGTGTTTCAACAAACAATACTAAGAAAACAAAGCAAATTTGATAATGAAAGTAAAATAGATTTTTTTTAAATTGCATCCTTTATCTAAATCATGAAAGAAAATTGTTGGGCTTCATGTCATTTTAAGTCCACAATTATTGCAGGATGCAAGATAAGTTATAGCTATCTTCCTCCATTACTGTTTGCTCCATAATTATAGTAAGCAAAATGCAGTACACCTGCAAATTCAGGGCAGCTGGCACCTTTGGGGGTGCTAGCGTAATGGCAGGGGGATGCATCATTACTGCACACAGAGCTTCTTTCTTACACATTTTCTCAATATTCTCCTTGTCTTCCTGGGCATCACCAAAATTACTCAAAATCTAATAAATAGCCTGCTTGTATTCAAAATTAAACAGAATAAAATAATATTTTAACATTTCTTTGTATGGTTATTACAACTATTCTATGAGGTAAATTATGAACTTATCTATACTATAATCGCGTTTGTAATGCGTCCGTTGCCAGTTGCGCACGCATCCTCAAAGGAATGTTGGCTGCATGAGGCAGCCAAAAGAATGTTGGCTGTGCGATCAGCCAAAAGAATCCACCTGGATGCAGCGTAGGCAACCCTGAAGCCTTAAAAAAAATGCAACTGCCCACAAGAAACAACTAAAAAACACATAACTGCCCGCAAGAAATAAAAATAAAAATACATAACCGCCTGCACGAAGTGTAAAAAAAAACTAACCTCGCTCACAAAGTATTAGCAAACACCTAACCCGTCAACCCCCACATTGTAAAACAATAAAGTAATTAACCCCTAATCCACAAATAACATAATTAAACTATTAACATCTAAATTGCCAAGCCCCCACATCGCAATAACCCTAATAACCCCTAAATCGTCAAACCCCCACATCGCAATAACCCTAATTAACCTATTAACCCCTAAACTGCCAAACCCCCACATCGCAATAGCCCTAATTAATATATTAACCCCTATACCGCAAACTCCCCCACAACGCAAATAACTCATTTAATTACTAAGCCCCCTAACCTAACACCCCCTAAATTAACCCTATTTACTACTAAATTACAATTAAAATAAAAAACTATTATTAAATTACAAAAATAAAAAAGTCTAACATTACAGAAAAAATAAACAAAATTATCAAAAATAAAAAAATATATACCTAATTCCCATGAAAATAAAAAAAACTCCCCCAAAATAAAAACACCCCCTAATCTAAACTACAAATAGCCCTTAAAAGGCCTTTTGTAGGGCATTGTCCTAAGTTAAACAGCTCTTTTACCTCTAAAAAATAGTCCCCACTAACAGTAAAAAAACCGACCCACCTAACCCCCCCAAAATAAAATAACCTAACACTAAAAAAAACTAAACTACCCATTGCCCCTAAAGAGGCATTTGTATGGGCATTACCCTTAAAAGGGCATTCAGCTCTTCTACTGCCCTTAAAAGGGCAATCAGCTCTTTTTCAAGCCCCAAAAAACCCTAATCTTGAAAAAAAACCCACCCCAAACATTAAAATAAAAAAGCCTAAACCTAAGCCCCAAATAGGTACTTACTGTTCCTGAAGTCCGAGGAGAAGGTCTTCTTCCAGACGGATTCATCATCTTTTATCTTCATCCGGAGTGAAGGCGGCACGGAGCGGAGGTACGAAGCTGTGTTCCAGATGCCTGGATCCTCAACGGTGGCGGTCCTTGGCGGCAGTGGTCTTCGGGGGCATGGAGGCTCCTCTTCATGCGATCTTCCATCGCACACTGAAGATTGAATGCAAGGTACCCATATTTATTGGGGTACCTTGCATTCATATTGGCTGAAATTGTTATAGGAGTATTAGTTTAGGTTTAATTTTTTTATTTTGGATAGCTTTGTTTATTTTTTTCTGTAATTTTACTTTTTTTATTTTTTGTAATTTTAGGTTTGTATGTTTTAAACATAGACGGCCCTCTGGGGAGGCTTATCGCCTAGTATCATATAAATGAATGAAACTGCTAGCAATGAAAAAATACTATTTATGGTCAATAAAATAGTAATAATTTACTCTCTATATACAATTTAAGTTGGACCACAGATTATATTTGCTTAGCACAATGCAGGGGCACTTTCCAGACACTGCAATTCAAAAAACAGTCCAGGAAATCACTTAACGCTAACAAAACATTGGACGAAGGGTGAATTACTGTGTTTTTTTTCAAAATATATGTTACATCAGATGAAAGTTAACTCAGCCTTTTGAGACAATAAGTATGAGCTGTTCACAATGTATTCTGAGCATTCTAATCTAATACTTTAACAGCTGTTACAATTCTTAGACATAGGTCTCATAGCCCTTATGTGCCAACTAAATGTCAAAGTGTAGATACCATATAAAGGAAAGTTCCAGAATATGGAATATTCATTCTTCTTAGGTAAACACACACTATTTTTTACATACTTTGACAGTCTGTCAATGAATCTACATATTGTACTCCATATTCTATTGCAGCAAATTTCAAATATAAACAGTTTAGTTTTCTTCAGTCTGTACTCTACTGTATTACGTCTGTAACTATCAGTTTCACACCTCTACTTCATTTTATATGACTTTTGGGAGCATTAGTAACCAAATAGTTTTATTGTGTTTAAAATACCAGGTGCTATTTATAAGCTAGTGCTTTCAACAACACAATAGTGGACAGATTATAATCATTTTTCCTGGTTATTGTTCAATAAATTATCCCTGACAATCATTAGAGAACCACAAGCAGAATTTGCAGATGTTTTGTTCATTATTCTATGGTTAACACAGATATATAAACACAAGGGAAGCTTTGATTCTTTTTAAAGGGCTATAAATAATGCTTTTTGCATTTTAGTTCTATTTGTAGTATGTTTTTGTTAATATTTATCATTGTTAAAGTGGTAACTTTTGATGTGCATGTGACCAGCTGCCATAGTCATGTGATGTCACCAACATTCAACATGAGCATGGGCTTTTTTTTTTTTTTTTAAAAGGAAGAGCTGTTTTGCAAAAAATTGTTTCAAATGGTACTTGATATTTCCCTTATGTCTCTTTTAATGAAAACATTTACTTTATGAACACAAAGCAGATTCTTTAATTTTAATATATAAAACATATGATTTTGTAAACAGTAATTTTAGAGAAAATGTACAATTACAGGGAACTCGGGATCTCATTTGTGGCTTTGACAGAGAGTACTACATACTGTAGTATTATGTCTCCTTGGTTTCAGTAGGCTCATCTATTTAATCACAGAGATGAGATCAATCCATCGGGAATAAATATGCAACCAAAATCTTAACAAATATGAAATAAATCCTAAAATGAAATAAAAAGATGTACAAAATATTATGACAATATGATGTCTTAGTACAATCAACATCTTCCTGAATATGTTCTGTGTAGAAGAAGGGACTTTTCCATATATTATTACATTTTGTCCTGGTTGTTTTTCTGTTTTTTTTTTAATTTTATATCATTATTTATAAATATATATACTTCATACATTTTTATTCATTTTTAGATCTGTGTTTTGTAATATAGTGTTTGTAATGTATTCTTTTGACATTTTCATTATTATTTTAGTAGATTTTTATACTTGTTTAATATTGAACAATTTATAGATACATACAAAGGATTTTTATTCCATAAGCTTTTAGGACCTCAGAGTTGTCTCCTTCAGATGTATGTATTGAAATACAGTATTTCCCATGACAACAAAACCATTTAATAATTTCAATGTGTAACTCCCCAATTAAAAATTAAAACATGGAAACTGAAATTATAGGGACAAAAAACACCTCTTTATTTGAAGTAAAATGTTGCTTGGTCCATGGTTCCTAAACTAGAAAATTCTCTAGTCTGGGTTTTCTTCAAAATGTTGCAAATTGACAAACCCAACTATTTTATTTGCAGCATTTTGAAGAAAACCTAGATTACAAAATCTCCTTTTTGGTTTTCCTATGGAGTGTGATACAAGAAGAAGTTTTATACAAACATAAATGTAAAGTCCTTTTAAACTCCCCACCAAAGCATATAATTGATATTAGTATAGCAATTCTTCATACTGTTATTATTAACTATTAAATGATGTGGCGTGGTAATTTCATTTTTTAAATCTTTTAAAAAAATGTATCAAACTAATTATTTTTCTAAAAAATCCCCATAAAATCCAAATGTTTTCTTTCATGATTTAGGTAGCGCTTGTAATTTAAAAAAAAACTTTCCAATTTACTTCTATTATCTAATTTGTTTTGTTCTCTTGATATTATTTGTTTAAATGGATACCTAAGTAGACTCAGGAGTTGCTGATTGATTGCTGCACATAAACATCTCATGATACGGCTCATCCAATGCATTAACTAACTCCTAGTAGTGCATTGCTGCTTCATCAATAAAGAATACCAAGAGACTGAAGCAAATAAGATGATAGAAATAAATTGGAAAGTTGTTTAAAATTATAATATTTATCTGAATCATGAAAGAAACATTGTGGGTTTCATGTCCACTTAATTGCAGTTTTCTATAGAAAACGATTATAAACATTTTCCTAAAAGATTGTGATCGACCCCTTGATTTGGGAGCTAAACTCTGGCATTAACTTAAGTTTAACACTAAATTTTCTAGCTTTTTTATCACAAGAAATAGATAGATTCATATGTATGTGATCATGTATTTGTCTGTGTGCACTTATGTAAGAGTGTTTGTGTATGTAAGACCATGTACACATTTTTGTGTGTGCGCGTGTGTTTGTGTGCACCCATATCTGGACACTGACTTCCAATCTGATCCTTTCTTTTTAGAACCAAGTGAGGATATACCAGATATTAGTCCCATTCCAATCCATCATAATACCTTGAAAAAACATTAGGTTGCATTATAATTATTTAGAAAAGCTGATCAAAACATTGGCTTGTTTATTTGGGGGGCTTCTTAGGCCATTACAATCCATTAGAAAACTTCCCAATAATCCACTGACCAAAAGTTTTTCAAATACCTTTGTGACACAATATCACCCCCTATACCTCGCATAAAGAACAATTTGGTAGTAGTATTCCAACCCACCAGAAAACACTTTTCCAGCAGGATATTTCGGTTATAACAGATTCTACATTTCGGACCTCTTATATATCAAATTTTGGTTTAGTTTGGATGTTTTGAGGGACATTTATTGGCTGCTCATTCAGTTTTTAATGTTTAAGTTTTTCTGCATGGTTAGGTTAAGTTGCTAAACACCACTTTAATTAAAATAAAAAGTAAAAAAAAGAATCAGAAATTACATGTTTAAACCATGACTGTGTTACAAGAAGTGAAAGAAAAACTTGCGCTACCCATATTTCTTCAACTTTCACTTCGGAATGTCATCTCTTTTTATGGTTTGACATTACACAGACATTAAAGAAAACAAAACAAAACACCATAACTGCTATTTAATGGCTTTGCATGTCAATTATAATCAACTGGAATTTAGATGATTGTTGGCAAAGCTAATATAAAGTATTTATGCAAATAAATAAATAAACAAGGAAAATATCATGCATCTTCTGCAGTTTTATTAAAGGGACAGTAAAAATGTTAGTTGATAAATAAGTAGTGTGTGCTAATCTTAGAAATGATAAGCAGAGCGGCACTTGAATGGTATTTATTATAAAGTATATCCTGTATGGCTCCCACTGCTGCCCCCAATCCACCTAAGAATTCACCCTGCTCCTGGTTACACAACTTATGCCTGGCTTCTACAGCTGCTCTGCTTATTGTTTCTAAGCTCATTGAACAGTTAAAGGCAAACACTACCTATTTATCAAGTAATATTATTTCACGATTACTGTCTCTTTAAGAACTATGATCTATTTTATTATCATCATTATGAAAGAATGTTTTACTCTGTTGCTACTGCAAAATGCAGATGTCTGACCTTTAAACATTCAACCTCACAGTGCAGCAGACTTTAAACCATTGCTACACACAGCAAATTAGTCAAAGTTATGACAAGTTTATCTCTAGTGTTTTTCTTCCAACTATATTTATTGTTGCAAGTGTGCTTAGACCCTCAACAAAAATACCACTCCCCGTACATATTTTTTCCCATTTAGTAGCTACTGATATTCTACGCTATGATGAGGTATTTGTGAATTTCTGTCAGAATTATTATTTTAAGAGGGATAACACTATAAAAATCATTGTCTGGGTTCAGATATAAACATTTCCTGCTCCAAAAAAAACTTGGCAGTACCTCAGTGATTGCTGAGCAAGAACAGAATTTTATTTCAATGATATTGTAATAAGGGGTTTGTGAAAACAAACTCTTCACTGTAAATATATTTCTTTGTATTCAAATTACTTCAATAAGTGAAGGTAAACATATTGGTGTACTGTAGAAGATAAACTTTCATTGTTTCATTGCTTTTTTCTCTTGTATGGCTTATTCTTGACTTAATCTAGCCAACATTTTATGATAATCTACATTCCTAAAGCAAACTTCTTACATATTTGGATTTGCAAAGCATTTGAATCTCAAGTATATTTATTTAAAATTAGTGTCTCAACATGTTCCATGGCACTTCATTGTCATTTATGGAAAAAGTAGGGCAAGGGAAGAAAACTAATATCACTGGGTGTTAATTTTGGAAGATATTATGACAAAAAGAAAGCTGCACTCAACAGCAAACAAATAAATAAATAATAATAATCAGGTGTAAAAAAACAACAAAACCTTATTAATCTCATAAAAAGCAATGTCTTAGGGCTCCTGCCCCTTTGTTAAGCTAACAGTACACAGTGACTAACACCCATTTATATCCAAATCAATACAATCTAGGCCTCTTCACTAATTTAACCCCTTACTATCCCATCATGAGGATGTTTAAATGGCCTATTAAAAACAATATTGGGGACATGCATTGAAAACAGAATACACTACCAGATACACAATATAATTTCAACATACAGATAAGCAAAAGATCAGATGTGTATATATATATATATATATATATATATATATATATATATATATATATATATATATGGATTCAAATCAAATTCCTTAATTAAAACATTTTGGGTATTAAGAGTCCAATGTCCAAATCCACTTAGGTTACTCAATCTCAATCCTTTACAAAAGTTGATCTAATAATTTTTCTACAGAATTAACCATACAAGTCTATAGAATTTTTTTGTAGATAAATCCTTAGAAAAGGTTTTCTACAGGATCTTGATTGACCTCATAATAATTATTTAGGGCAAGATTACAAGTGGCACGGTATTTAGCGCTCCTGCTTCATCGATAATTTCACTAGAAGTAAGATTTTTGCACGCTTCTGGTAGCGCCCGTATTACAAGTTGAAAGTAAAAAGCTTTCTCACAAGCGCTAACCCGAAGTGTGCAAAAAGCCACACTTTGAATATCGCAATTTGCATTAACATATTCCCCCCATGGACTTCAAAGGTGCGCAAAAAGTGGAAAAACAAACTTAACACCCTTACTTGCGTGCAAACCCGATTGCATTTTCTCAAATGGGCTAACCAAACATGAAATATTAATATTTCAAATTCTAATGTTCTTCACATAGCAGAATATGTTCTATTTATTCTTAAATACATAAATATATATATATATATATATATATATATATATATATATATATATATATATGATGTTTGTTGATAAAAAAATATATATACCTATATATATATAATAAGGACATTGGTATGTAAAATATTTACAGTATATACATAGTTAAACACTTTTTAAATATGAATATCACATGAATATGATTTTACAAGTTTTCAGCTACTTGACTGTAAAGGCTTCAATGCACTAATATATATATATATATAAATATATATATATATATATATATATATATATATATATATATATATATATATATATATATATACCTATATATGTATCCATTCTTGTTTATGTGTTTATATGTGTATATATATCTGTAAATACATATATATATATATATATATATATATATATATATATATAAATACATAAATACATGTAAACATATAAACATATATATATATACCTCCAAGACCACCACTGCCTTGCTAAAGAAGCTGAGGGTGAAAGTGATGGACTGTCTCCTGACCTAAACCCTATTGAGCATCTGTGGGGCATCCTCAAACGGAAGGTGGGGGAGCACATTGTCTCTTTGTGATGTTGTCATGGAGGAGTGGAAGAGGACTCAAGTGGCAACCTGTGAAGCTCTGGTGAACTCCATGCCCAAGAGGGTTAAGGCAGTGCTGAAAAAACTTTTGTTGCCAACGGTTTAGACATTAATGGCTGTGTTTTAAGTTAATTTGAGGGGACAGCAAATTTACACTGTTATACAGGCTGTACATTCACTACTTTACATTGTAGCAAAGTGTCATTTCTTCAGTGTTGTCACATGAAAAGATATAATAAAATATTTACAAAAATGTGAGGGGTGTACTCACTTTTGTGAGATACTGTATATATATATATATATATATATATATATATATATATATATATATATATATATACATATTTAGACATGTGTATGTTTGTATCTCTATGTTAAAGCCCTTTGCAGGCCTTTTAGTTGTTTCTAACACCTGAAACCTCATATCTTTGAATCCATATAACTTTTTAATACAATTTCTTTGAAAATATGTTTTATTAGACAGTGTTACTATGATTGTGACTATACTGTTAAATGTATTTCAGATTTGTTATTTGCTACTTTTTTGACTCGCATAACAGTAACCAAGATCTCTGAAGTCCCATGTTAAATTCAATTTTGCTCAGGCGTACACGTTTACTTTTAACTTGTAATACGCATGCTACTTCTGATGTGTGCAAAGTGACGTGATAAACCACTTATCGCATGTGTACAACAGTTAGAGCACCACTCGTAATCTAGCCCTTAATCTGTTACCCCAGGCTCTTTTCTGTACCCTATCTATCACCATAAGTCATAATTTATTAATTTAGTGACTCATTACCTGAAAGTGGGCAGGGCAGGCAAATGATTTATATTAGGAATCCTAATGGTGGACTATTCCTATCCAATCTTTTACGTTCTGTGTTATTTTACCGGTGTCCACATAAGTATTATAATGCATAATTCACATTGTGTAGAGCTGCATGTGAAATGTCCTCTGATTTTAAACTTTTTGTCTGTATAGAGTTTTAAAACTATGGCATTATCCCCAAACATGGGTATATACCATCTTTAGGTCTACCATAAATTGGGTACCTATATTATATTTAAACTAAGCTCTCACTAGTTTTATAAATAAATTGGTACATTTTGCAATATGCATGCCTTGATATTACAGAATTTACCCAACTCTCTATTAGTGAGGGCAGATTAGTGAGGGCAGAGGTTAAATATAAATGAAGTTTTATTTATACTAGAAATATTGTACAAAAATACAGCTCCACTTGTTATATATGCCAATATTTTTAATTGTGAATAGTGAAAACACTGAAATGGAATGGATTGTTCAGTATTGAGATCCCAATTAGACAGAGCAAAGAAGGAAAGATAAGTATTCTCAAGATGATTTTTAAGAGGTAAGTCCCTGGACTGCAAAACATGCCAACGTTTGTTAATAAAATGACTGTTTCAAATGCTTTGTCTCTTAGAACAATATAGAAACAAATGGTAAGTGATGGAGGTGAAATGTGGAAGTGATAGACAAAGGAAGCAACTGGTGTTGGAGTATTTAGTGGCATTCTTACAGATAATTTTACCAGTAAACGTGTGATTCCGATTTGATCGTGGAATCAAGTTTCAGTAAGACAAGAATCAGTCAAGGTGGATGAGAAAAACTAGATTGTATTAAGCATGACTCATTGATGATGTTACAGACATAATACATGGGAAGAGCATGGGTCAAGTTAGACATAATACATTGTTTTTCATCAATAGAATAAGATAAGTATAGCAAGATTTTGGCAGTGAATTAATGTAAGGGGGAGAACCAGGGTATAATCCCAAATTAGCATATTTAGGATGCTGTCATAATAATGGTGATATAACTATTGCATTTATTTATATGCGCAAGCTGAACCATTTCAACTGGGCTAGTATCATGTGGCAAGTAAAATATAACACTAAGGGGTATATTTATCATAGTGCGAGCGGACATGATACAATGTAGCCTATCGTGTCCGCTGCACATCGATAAATGCCGACAGCATACGCTGTCAGCATTTATCATTGCACCAGCAGTTCTTGTGAACTGCTGGTGCAATGCCGCCCCCTGCAATGCCAGCCACTAGCAGGGGGTGTCAATCAACCCGATCATATTCGATTGGGTTGATTTCTGTCCGCAGCCTCAGAGCAGGCAGACAAGTTATGGAGCTTGATAAATCAGCCCCTAAGCATTAATTGGATATTATGCTCCCATTTTATGAAAGAGCCGCAGATGAACAGGTTGAATTTTTGCCTGGAAAAATGTGATTAAAAACTGTTTAAATTAAAATTTTAATTATCACAGCATTATAAATGATGTACTTCCTTCTATTGCTCATTGGCTTATAGCTAATTCACAGTAATTCTTACGGGTTGACAGGTAATTCCATCTAATTCCCAGTGATAAATAGGTACAATTAGCATTTGTCAGCCAATAAAGCAGTGGTCTCAAAGTACTGGCCCTGGGCCATATGCCACCCTCAATATAGTTTAATCTGGCTCTCCCTTGATTATTAGGTAAATCATTCATTTGGGCCAGTACATTTTCTTTAAGGGTTCTAAGAGGCGTAGCTAGTTGATGTTCTATACAGGCACTCACAAGGTAAATAAAAAGCCAAGCATGCATTGTCCATTGTAGACTCCCACCATGCTCTGCACAGATAAATGCCACTTTTTACGCTGTTAAACAGTTTTAGAATAATCACTTCACTAAGATTTCACAAGATAACTATAGACAACTGTGTATGTCTATTGTGGGCTACAACTTCAAACCATGCACTACTACTTAGGTAAATGTCACTTCCAGTGTCTAGTATGTCCAGTTCTAGAGCACTCATTCTGTTTAAGCGGCCCCCATGGGAGAAGGGCTCTTGACCAGTGGCCCCCAGATACACTGAGCTTGATACCCCTGCAATAAAGCATTATTATGAGTCATTTATTAGCCAATAAGTATTAATTAGACGTTTAAGTACATCAAGTTTCAGTTTCAAATTACAGCTTTGACTTCACTTCGCTTTATAAGATGAAAGAAAAAAAAGAAAATAAAGGCACAGTAAAGTCAATATTAAACTTTCATGATTCACATGGAGCTTGCAATTTTAAACAACTAATTTATTTATTTTATCTAATTTGCTCCATTCTATTGGTATAATTGGTTGAATAGCATACCTAGGTATGCTCAGGAGCATCAATGCACTACTGGGAGCTAGCTACTGATTGGTGTCTGCACATATATGTCGTTTGTCATTGGGTCACACAGGGCCAGATTACAAGTGGTGTGCTAAATATTGCTTGCATGCAAGCAATATTAGCGCTCCACTTTGTAATACCAGCGCACAATAATGTGCGCTGATATTACAAGTTAATTGCAATTCGAACGCGAGCTATGGAGCCTTATTCTGATGTCGTCACAGACAGCAACAGAACCTCGCGCAGCGAAGAGGTAAGTAGTGCAGCGATAGGCAGCATTTTTAATATATATGTATATAACTATATATCCTTTTATATATATATATATATATACACAAATTATTCCCAGTAATTAATGATATCAGATGCTGAATTGTAGCCTCTGGGAACCCATGTACAAAGAGTAAAGATCCAAAAAGCTTCTCTTTTATGAAGTAATTTAATGACATCACCTCCACTTTTGGGTTGTTTTCCTTTTATTACCATCCACCTAAATGTAGAATTTACACTATGATGTTCAGTTATGAAATGTTTGGCAAGCTCTGAGCTTTGTTCTGATCTTTTAATGTCAGAAAGATGTTGTCTAATTCTTTCCCGTACCTCGCAAGAGGTACACCCTACGTATTGCTCACAGCATGTACACCAAATTAAATATACCACATTTTTGCTTCTGCAATTAACACACAATTCAAATTTGTACTCTTTACCTGTGATTCTGTTCTGCACTAAAAAATATAATTTCTATTGATTAAACTGCAGGGGATACATGAACCATATCCACATCTGTACATGCCCCGTGCTTCTAACCATGAACTATTTGTTCTTTGGGTTCGCAATTCACTGGGGGACAGGATGTTACCCAATGAAATTCCCCGTCTGCAGTTTATCATAAGCAGACGACATAGGAAGATGTCTGCATATCATTTTACAAACCTCCTCATAATCAGAAGAGTATTGTGTCACAAAAGTAACAGGTTTCTGTTTTAAATATATCTGCTTGTTCTAGTTTTTCCTACTATCCTGTAATATCTTCGTTTTTTGTAATAGACTGCTCTCTGATAGCCTGGCACCTTCATTTGAATTTGCATTGTATTTTACTAAATCTCATTGGCTTCAGTGGTCAGGTGAGTGGGCTGATCCTGGAGAGGACCTAAGTGCTCACGGAGTGTGTGTTGTATGCACTACATGAGCGGCTAACTTTAAGCCTTAGAATTCCTTACCAAGAGCCTACAGAGCTGAGACAATGGATATAGGATCCATGAGAGTAGCCATGTTTTCCCTAAGTGATCGGTTTGGAGCTGGCCACAGAGGAGGCAAATTTGCCTGTTTACGGGAGCGCAATAATTTAGCGCTCCACTTGTAATCTAGCCCACAATGTTTTCGGCTAGCTAGCAGTAGTAAATTGTTGCTCATTCAACAAAGAATACCAAGAGAATGAAGAACATTTGATTTTAAAAGTAAATTGGAAAGTTGTTTAAAATTGCTTCCTCTATCCTAATTATGAAAGCAAAATGTTTTTTTTTTTAAGTATAAGCATAATATTTTGCTGAGTGTTAAAACCAAACATAATTATTCATTTGTAAAAACATAATAAAAGTCTTCATTACAGCACAGTTGACAAGCCTAATGTAATGTTTAGGTGTCAGATATTAGTGAAATAAAATAATCATCACAGCTGCTTTAGGAGCAGGAGACCTTAATGGCTGATATGCTTATAGCCTTCCTGCTGTCTAGTCTGTATAAAGCCATGGTTCAATTCTACATATTACTCCCTTTTCCTGCTCTTTAGCTCCTATTTATTTCACTTACTCAGACCTATCTTTCAGTCTCCCTTGTACCATCAGACTCGCACATTTCACCAGGCAATCACACCTTTGAAAGGAAAATAAATAAATAGCAGTAATGGGATCAAATCCAGGATGAATTATATCTGTCAACAGTGGAATACTGCCAAAATGCTTATTAGCTGTTAGCATTGTAATTAGGCCCATATTTAATATCTATACATGTATGTTATTATGTATATTTCACTTGCAAATAATAGTGCTAGCAAATGTAGTGTCTTCTGTTTAATATTTGTTGCTTGTAGAAGATCCAATATTGGTTTTCTACTTTCAACACTAACTGCAAACATGGTTAAAGGGATATGCAACAGTCTGTTTTATTGTTTTAATAATAAAAAAAACAACTAAGCAATTGGTTATAGTCAATTGAAATCATTGCAATATGTATTATTATTGATCATTTTAAGAGGATTTTACCTTGTATTTATTTTTTTAACTTCATTTGTGCAGTGTCCATTACTTATGTCACAGTCCTACAAGTGGGGTGGGGTCTCTAGAGAAAGGCTAGCTTGATGTCATAAATCTTCGAGAGGAACATTAGCTGTTTTTGCCTATGCTTAGAAGAGGCCAGACTGCAACTTTAGTTACCAATATGTAAGCTTCCTCATTAACTTGAGGCAGAGGCGTAACTAGAAACCACAGGGCCCAGGTGCAAGAATCTAAGAAGGGCCCCCCACCCCCCCCCAAAAAAGGTGATTTTTTGTTTAACATTTAACAAAAAAAAATGTGAATCAGATTACATGTCTGCAAAAGGAGGAACCCTGTGCCCACAGTCTGTGAGATGGTCTGACCCCCTATTACTGTATATAGTGACACTGTTTAACCCACCAGTACTGTATATAGTGAGTTAGTGACACAGTCTATAATCTGCCGGTTAGATGGCTGGCCTGACCGTACCCGCCCCAGTACTTTATAAAGTGACCACAGTAGTCTGTGACATGGTCCAGCCCCCCGTACTGTATATAGTGGTACTGTATAGTGACACTGTTTACCCTCCTCCCCCCATGGTGTAGTAACAAGGTCTGTTTTTTACACAATCTATCTCTTTTTATGTTAACTTTGATTTAGCATATTTGGAGTACTGTGTCATATCCCTTTAAAGCATTCTTAGCTCCTGAGTAATTAGTCTGTACTGTAGACTAATGTGACTGAGCCAAAGAGTAATGAAATATAAGTTTTGCTAAGGTTAATGAACGAGACTAAGATAGCTCAGCTGTTTTCCTAGTTTCCCATGTGCTTAACTTGATTGTGATATTATTTTGTTTATTAATTTGTGCAGATGGACCTAATTAAATCTGCAATTCATCTAATGGATTAAAATAGCATAGAAAAATAACAAAAAATCACCCAAGCAGCCAAGCAAAGTTTTTCTAACAGAGTTCTGATTGACCGAAATTGGGCAATATTATTTTATTATTACTATTATTAAATACAATAGGCAGCAGTGCAATGGGTTAGAATGAATCAATAGTACATTATACTGAAGCAAGTGATTGCTAAAGAACTAGCTGGTATTATCACAGAGACATGGTGTCCTTATAACTGGACCTGGTGGGACCATGAAGCACAAGAAGCATTTCTCATACAGAGAACATATTCCGAATAAAAGTGATTTTTAAGACAAATTGCTCTCATATGTGGTCTATCAACTGGATATCAGCATGCTTTTCTGTAAACTTTTTTCGTTGAGATTGCTGGATTACGCCCCCAACACTTCACAGACAGCTTGATTACAAGTCTGTGCGTTCGTCTTTTAACACTGAAAATATGGTATTTTCAGTGTTAAAACAGCAATGCAGCCATTACAAGTCTTGTCGGTATAAGAGTACCGCAAGCCTTTTAGCCTGTAACGCAACGTCAGTACTAACATTCAAGGCTCTCAATAGCATTGCTCTTCTCAGACCTTGTCTCCAGATATTCTGCTCATAACCTTTTCCTCTCCTCCTCTGTTCTTACCTCCTCACATTCCCATCTACAGGACTTCTCCAGATTGGCCCCTTTCTTTTGGACCTCTCTGCCTCACTTCACAAGACTCTCCCCTAGTTTTCAAAGTTTCAAACATTTCTTAAATACTGTTTAGTGATGCATACAACATATGCTAACCTTTTATTACCTCAGTTCATCTCTTCCTTTTGTCATACCATTGAACCCCCTTAGCATATAAGCCTACAAGCCCAGCTGTTTTTTAGATCACCTTCATGAGAGCTGATTTACAACAGTGCAACTCTTGGCAGGGCCCTCTACTCTTTTTTCTCCTATAAACTCTTCCTTTTGATATTATATCTAGGTTTATAGTGCTGTGGAATCTGTTGGTGATCTACAGTAACTGATAATAATAAATAATTAAAAGTTGTTAATGGGAGGTAGAGTCTATGGATTATCATAAATAGTATACATTTTGGCCTAGATTTAGAGTTTTGTCGGTAACAACCCGCGTAGCTAACGCTGGCTTTTTTCTGGCCGCACCTTTAAAATAACTCTGGTATTGAGAGTCCACAGAATGGCTGCGTTAGGCTCCAAAAAGGGAGCGTACAGGCATATTTAACGCCACTGCAACTCTCGATACCAGAGTTGCTTACGGACGCGGCCAGCCTCAAAAACGTGCTCGTGCACGATTCCCCCATAGAAAACAATGGGGCTGTTTGAGCTGAAAAAAAACCTAACACCTGCAAAAAAGCCGCGTTCAGCTCCTAACGCAGCCCCATTGTTGTCTATGGGGAAACACTTCCTACATCTGCACCTAACACCCTAACATGTACCCCGAGTCTAAACACCCCTAACCTTACACTTATTAACCCCTATTCTGCCGCCCCCGCTATCGCTGACCCCTGCATATTATTTTTAACCTCTAATCTGCCGCTTCGTAAACCGCCGCTACTTACATTATCCCTATGTACCCCTAATCTGCTGCCCCTAACACCGCCGACCCCTATATTATATTTATTAACCCCTAATCTGCCCCCCACAACGTTGCCTCCACCTGCCTACACTTATTAACCCCTAATCTGCGACCGGACCGCACCGCTATTATAATAAAGTTATTAACCCCTAATCCGCCTCACTAACCCTATAATAAATAGTATTAACCCCTAATCTGCCCTCCCTAACATCGCCGACACCTAACTTCAAACATTAACCCCTAATCTGCCGACTGGAGCTCATCGCTATTCTAATAAATGTATTAACCCCTAAAGCTAAGTCTAAGCCTAACACTAACACCCCCCTAAGTTAAATATAATTTAAATCTAACGAAATAAATTAACTCTTATTAAATAAATTATTCCTATTTAAAGCTAAATACTTACCTGTAAAATAAACCCTAATATAGCTACAATATAAATTATATTTATATTATAGCTATTTTAGGATTTATATTTATTTTACAGGTAACTTTGTATTTATTTTAACCAGGTACAATAGCTAAAATAGTTAAAATAATTACAAAATTACCTGTAAAATAAATCCTAACCTAAGTTACAATTAAACCTAACACTACACTATCAATAAATTAATTAAATAAAATACCTACAATTACCTACAATTAAACCTAACACTACACTATCAATAAATTAATTAAATACAATATCTACAAATAAATACAATGAAATAAACTAACTAAAGTACAAAAAATAAAAAAGAACTAAGTTACAAAAAATAAAAAAATATTTACAAACATCAGAAAAATATTACAACAATTTTAAACTAATTACACCTACTCTAAGCCCCCTAATAAAATAACAAAGACCCCCAAAATAAAAAAATGCCCTACCCTATTCTAAATTACTAAAGTTCAAAGCTCTTTTACCTTACCAGCCCTGAACAGGGCCCTTTGCGGGGCATGCCCCAAAGAATTCAGCTCTTTTGCCTGTAAAAAAACCCACATACAATACCCCCCCCAACATTACAACCCACCACCCACATACCCCTAATCTAACCCAAACCCCCCTTAAATAAACCTAACACTAAGCCCCTGAAGATCTTCCTACCTTATCTTCACCATACCAAGTTCACTGATCGATCCAGAAGAGCTCCTCCGAAGTCCTGATCCAAGCCCAAGTGGGGGGCTGAAGATGTCCATGATCCGGCTGAAGTCATCATCCAAGCGGGAGCTGAAGAGGTCCATGATCTGGCTGAAGTCTTCCATCAACGGCATCTTCAATCTTCTTTCTTCCGGATACATCTTACAGACCTCCGAAGCGGAACATCCTGCTGGCCCGACGGACTACCGACGAATGAAGGCTCCTTTAAGGGACGTCATCCAAGATGGCGTCCCTCGAATTCCGATTGGCTGATAGGATTCTATCAGCCAATCGCAATTAAGGTAGGAAAATTCTAATTGGCTGATGGATCAGCCAATCAGAATCAAGTTCAATCCGATTGGCTGATCCGATCATCCAATCAGATTGATCTCGCATTCTATTGGCTGTTCCGATCAGCCAATAGAATGCGAGCTCAATCTGATTGGCTGATCGGATCAGCCAATCGGATTTAACTTGATTCTGATTGGCTGATTCCATCAGCCAATCAGAATTTTCCTACCTTAATTCCGATTGGCTGATAGAATCCTATCAGCCAATCGGAATTCGAGGGACGCCATCTTGGATGACGTCCCTTAAAGGAACCGTCATTCGTCGGGAAGTCGTCGGAAGAAGAGGACGGATCCGCGCTGGAGGTCTTCAAGATGGAGCCGGTCGTCATCGGATGAAGATAGAAGATGCCGCTTGGATCAAGATGGTTGCCGGTCCAGATCGCCTCTTCTTCCCGGATAGGATGAAGACTTTGGAGCCTCTTCTGGACCTCTTCAGCCGCCGGATGATGGATGTCTAGCCCCCGCTTCGGTTGGATGAAGATTTTGGAGCCAGGACTGATCGGTGATACCCGGTGAGGTGAAGATAAGGTAGGAAGATCTTCAGGGGCTTAGTGTTAGGTTTATTTAAGGGGGGTTTGGGTTAGATTAGGGGTATGTGGGTGGTGGGTTGTATTGTTGGGGGGGGTATTGTATGTGTTTTTTTACAGGCAAAAGAGCTGAATTTCTTGGGGCAAAGGGCCCTGTTCAGGGCTGGTAAGGTAAAAGAGCTTTGAACTTTAGTAATTTAGAATAGGGTAGGGCATTTTTTTATTTTGGGGGTCTTTGTTATTTTATTAGGGGGCTTAGAGTAGGTGTAATCAGTTTAAAATTGTTGATATTTTTTCTAATGTTTGTAAATATTTTTTTATTTTTTGTAACTTAGTTCTTTTTTATTTTTTGTACTTTAGTTAGTTTATTTAATTGTAGTTATTTGTAGGAATTGTATTTAATTTATTTATTGATAGTGTAGTGTTAGGTTTAATTGTAGATAATTGTAGGTATTTTATTTAATTAATTTAATGATAGTATAGTGTTAGGTTTAATTGTAACTTAGGTTAGGATTTATTTTACAGGTAATTTTGTTATTATTTTAACTAGGTAACTATTAAATAGTTCTTAACTATTTAATAGCTATTGTACCTGGTTAAAATAAATACAAAGTTGCCTGTAAAATAAATATTAATCCTAAAATAGCTACAATGTAATTATAATTTATATTGTAGCTATATTAGGGTTTATTTTACAGGTAAGTATTTAGCTTTAAATAGGAATAAGTTATTTAATAAGAGTTAATTTATTTTGTTAGAATAAAATTATATTTAACTTAGGGGGGTGTTAGGGTTAGAATTAGCTTTAGGGGTTAATAAATTTAATAGAGTAGCGGTGAGGTCCGCTCGGCAGATTAGGGGTTAATAAGTGTAGGCAGGTGGAGGCGACGTTGAGGGGGGCAGATTAGGGGTTAATAAATATAATATAGGGGTCGGCGGTGTTAGGGGCAGCAGATTAGGGGTACATAGCTATAATGTAGGTGGCGGCGCTTTGCGGTCGGCAGATTAGGGGTTAATTATTGTAGGTAGCTGGCGGCGACGTTGTGGGGGGCAGGTTAGGGGTTAATAAATATAATATAGGGGTCGGCGATGTTAGGGGCAGCAGATTAGGGGTATATAAGTATAACGTAGGTGGCGGTCGGCAGATTGGGGGTTAAAAATATTTAATCGAGTGGCGGCGATGTGGGGGGACCTCAGTTTAGGGGTACATAGGTAGTTTATGGGTGTTAGTTTACTTTAGAGCACAGTAGTTAAGAGCTTTATGAACCGGCGTTAGCCCAGAAAGCTCTTAACTACTGACTTTTTTCTGCGGCTGGAGTTTGGTCGTTAGATTTCTAACGCTCACTTCAGACACGACTCTAAATACCGGAGTTAGGAAGATCCCATTGAAAAGATAGGATACGCAATTGACGTAAGGGGATCTGCGGTATGGAAAAGTCGCGGCTGAAAAGTGAGCATTAGACCCTTTTTTGATGGACTCCAAATACCGGCGGTAGCCTAAAACCAGCGTTAGGAGCCTCTAACGCTGGTTTTCACGGCTACCGCCAAACTCCAAATCTAGGCCTGCGTGTTTTATGTTATTCCTTGTAGATATTTTCAGCTCCCTATATTATATTTCAGTTTTCTATTTAAAGTGTAATTTTGGTCTTGGGTACATCCACTGTTTTGTTTTCACCCAGTTACTTATGGTTAGACTTTGTAATGAAGACCATCAAGCAATTAATTACACCTGCAAAAAAAGCATTTCTCCTTTTTTCCACTTATTACTTTGTACTTACATCAATTAGTGAAACTTTGTACTTGGAACAATTATTGTTTTCACTTTGATAACTTCAAAATCAGAAAGATACTTATAACTGAGCATGCCAAATAATGATATTTATCTAGGAAAAAAACAAGGGATATAAAATAGCTAAATGTATATGTACCACCTTTTATTTCCAACAACTTACTTGTCTTGGATTTATCTATTGGAAACTATTCTTGCAGTTTATCTATTAGTTTATTGAAATAACATATTATTGCACTTCTTGGGAGATATAAATAAATTATTAAATATTTTTTGTGGAATTAAAAATGTATGGTTTTATTCCCTCTTTCTCTTCTCTTCCACCCTCATTTACTATATCCATCACATATAATCTTTTTCTTACTTTTTGATTTGAGCTACTTATTTGTTGTACACTGATTAGCTAAATGGAAATTATAAGTCATCCTTCCGAAGTCGATAAAATGAGTAACATTAAATTGGGTAATAATAACAACTATTACTATTCAGCTGCCGATTTGGTTAATTTCGAGAACGAGCGCTGAAAAAGCACTTTGAGTCCCACTGGGAGAAAGACACTATATATATATACTAGTTATTATTATTTATTATTATTAAGTATCATTATAACGCACCCTGCTAAAGGACAAGGGTTAGAGAGCTGCGGAATCTGTTGACGCTCTACAAATAACCGATAATAATAAAAGAAAGACCTCCAAGGAACAATGAATGGACACACAGAGAGCCCACGCCTCGCAGATTCGTGCTAATTCCTAAAAACATTATTGAGACTCTCATTATCAGCAGATGACCATTTTGTATAATCTCCTTTCATGTACAACATTGTAATACCTCGATTACATTCTAATAAAGCTTGTTGAAGATTTTTTTTTTATGGTTTTGCAGGAGATGATAAGGAGAAATTAAGACATCATTCAGGAACTGATAAGTGCTAAGGAAGAAGGAAGCACAAATAAAGTTACATCATTAACATAAAAAATTGCTATGCTTGGTTTACTACCCATGTAAAAGAGGGTTACAAATTAAATGTAAAATATTCCTTAGTTCAGATATAACTGTCAGGGTTTTCCCTGTTGTGCTTGCCATGTGCTGCTGTCAGCCATTTTACTCACCTCTCTTCCTGACTTGGTGCATTGTGGGGGATGCTGCTCATTGCCTGCACTTCCTTTTATGGCCAGACTGTTGTGCATCATCCATGTGAGACAGGATGCAGTCTCAGAATTTTGATGTCATCACTTATTATTTAAAGGGCCTCTGTTCAGTATGCTTTGCCTTTGCGTTGTCTCAGACCTGTTTGTGAGAGCTCCTGTGTTTTACCTGGCTGCCTGACGTCCTTCCTGGTTCCTGATCCCTGGCTTGTTCCTGACTCTGCTGTTTTCCTTGTTCCTGATTCTGGCTCGTCTGACTATTTGCTTTGGCTCGTGACTCGGCTCATCTGACTACCAGCTCTGGTTTTGACTCCTGGCTTGTTATTTGACTTGTGGACTTTTTATTATTTTTTGCTATTAAAAAGGTGTGATTATTTTTGCACTTCTCGTCTCAGTCTGATTCCTGGCACCATGACATTAACATAAGCAAAATTAATTACATATTATAAAACTGCAAAATATTAGCAGCTATATTCTTTATGTTAATCATATTAAAATATTTATCACAACAAAAATTTAACAAAAGTGATAAATAATTATACTATTAAATTGTGCAGTGAGCAGGCATGATATTTATTCATGGATTTTCATATTAACTTAGTCATAAGGAATGAATATTTATTTTAAACCAACTTTTTTTTGAAAAGTAAATCAGAAATGCCAAAGGCCTTGGTCATGTTCCTTTGCAGATGACATGCTGCTGGCTGGATAAGAATACTCACGCTGATATAAAACAAGGATGACATTAGTTTTGGCTGTGTTAATGTTTTAGTAAAGAATTCCTAGAGGAGTCATTGTTGTCCGACGGATTGTGAAGGTGGCATGAACAAACAATTAACGCATACCATGCTGTGTTATTAATGCACATTCTTTTTTATTGTCTCTGCAAAGATTTCAAATGTTTTTACAAGTGTTAATCAACAATAAAAAATAGTTACTATCAGAAAATTAGATTCTATAGAACTATAGTTAATTTCTCACTAATCTGTTTTTACACTTATAGCATCCAAAGGTTCTACATTCCAATGGTGCGTGAAAAATTAAATCTCAGTGTTTGATTGGCTTAGTTTTTTATGGCATTCCAATTTATTAGTACAACTGTTTGAATTAGCTTGAGTTATGTTTGAGATACATTCAGAACATCTTGTTTGCCTTTATACAGATTGTATGAACATGCAAAAAAATGTAAGACAAAGGTTTTTTTAAAGCCATTTTCACAGTCCCATGGAAGCTAAATATACATAGCTAATGTACAATGAAAACATAGTTTATTCAATATTAAAGGGAAAAAGGAAGAAAACAGTAGCACTTAAAACAGGCCCAAAAAAGAAGGTTAAAAGATAACTTTTATTTAGTCCATATAAAAGCAGTACATATAGGCAGAGTACCCAAAACTCCTTACGCGTTTTGTGACGGTATTTGACATTTAATCATAGGAATGAATAGTGAGTCGGAAGCCATCCTATTTAAAGGTACAGCAGCCAATCACCATAATCATAACACGTAAGGAGTTTCGGGTACTCTGTCTATATATACCGTTTTTTTATGGACTCAATAAAAGTTATCTTTTAACCTTCTTTTTAGGGCCTGTTTTAAGTGCTGCCGTTTTCTTCCTTTTTTCTGTATTTGTGGAAGGCTTGGAAACTTTTTGGCGTGCACCCCCTCGGCTGTTCTGACATACCACATGACTCCCTACACTTCTGGTGGTATACTTTGCCACGGATGGGTCTTGTAGCGGTTTGAAAGCTTGCTGCTCAATATTAAAGGGACACTTTTAGATTGTAAAATAAAATGTTAAAGTAGTAGAAGAAAAAGCTTACTTTCTGATGGATTGGAATATCACTGATAGTTCTCAATGAAAAGTATCAAAAACATTAGAAAACTATTTTTTTAAATTATTTTTTTTGTGTGGATTGGAACAACATTGAATATGAAAACCCTGTTATATACTGTATGTTTTCTAAAAAGGTCATACAACAGGCTGAAATGAAGGCAGCTCAAGTGCTTATTGGAAACTCCAAAACTCGAAGGGAATTCTTTACGTAAGACTAACCAACTTGTTTTATGTGTAGATATAGATAAGGTCACTCAGGTAGAGAAGAAAACAAATGCTTTGCTCAGTGAGATTCAGTATTGATATTATCTTTTTTCCTTTTAAGCATTCCAAGAGCTTTAACACTAGTTACATTCAACTGGTGGTTCTGGGGGCTCATGAGACCTGCTTTGGCTCTGGAAATACACAACCTTTATTTTACTCCTCACTCCTTCCTGCACTCCCTCTCAACGCCACCCACACATATGTTGAATTTAAATATTTTATTCTGATGATTCAAAATCAAATGAAACATATAATGCAGCCATTTTAAGAGCTGTTCTACATGAGAAATGCGAGTTTTAGTTTTTTTAAAAAAAAGCTGCTACTAGTTTGCTGCATAAAATATCAAAGAATAAAGTTTCTACAAAATGAGCACTCACAGGCAACTTTATAGCTATTCTCAAAATGACAAATGTCCTCAACAACAGACTTTCAAATATGACAGCTGAAGGCTGTAGACAAATATTGCCTTCCCTTCTTATGTCATAAATAACATTGTAGAAGACACATTTAATTATGTTTTGTAAGTTATCAAACATTCTCTCTCTAGATATTTAACAGGTGTATACAATACTTGTTCTGCATTGACCAACACTATTCTGAAGCCCTATAATCATATAATGCATTATTTAGCTATATTCAAGTCTGTCCATATTTAAACAAACTTTATGGACCTAATACATCTGTAAATTTTAATGCTACATTGTACATGCCAAAAACACATGTTACTTATTCTTCCTTATGCTTTTGTAAAATAAAAAAACATTCTCATTCATATAAAAACTTAAATGGAGACAATTTTTGGCTTTTCTCTATTGAGTTTTGCAACATAAAAAGGCAGTATCACAAAATAGTACATTTAAAAAATAAATGAGAGATAATAGATAAAAGCCAAATGTTAGTTATAGTTATAAAAATGAATGCCCAAATTATACAATAGAGTGGATTCTTTAATCCTCTGTGTGAATAATAATAATAAAAACATTGGCTTAGATTTAATAAAACCAGTTTGTGAAACTAAAATGTTAAAGAAAAAGAAAAATTGTCCCAACATTGCAAAATGAAAACTGTGCAGTTTACAAAAATTTGTACCTCCCACTCATATTCACAATTTGTCAATCACTCCCCATTAAAATAAATGGAACTGCTCTTATCAAGTAATTGTTTATTCTGTACAGTGAATAACATCCTCAGTGAAGGATACAGTCATTAAAGGGACATGAAACCCAAATTCTTTTTTTCAATATTCAGATAGCACATGCAATTTTAAACAAATGTCCAGTTTACTTCTATTATAGAATTTGCTTAATTAAAGGGACACTGAACCCAATTTTTTTCTTTTGTGATTCAGATAGAGCATGCAATTTTAAGCAACTTTCTAATTTACTCCTATTATTATTTTTTCTTTGTTCTCTTGCTATCTTTTTTTGAAAAAGAAGGCATCTAAGCTTTTTTTCCAGAACTCTGGACAGCACTTCCTTATTGGTGGATCTATTTATCTACCAATCAGCAAGAACAACCTAGGTTGTTCACCAAAAATGGGCCGGCATCTAAACTTACATTTTTGCATTTCAAATAAAGATACCAAGAGAATGAAAAAAAAATGATAATAGGAGTAAATTGGAAAACTGCTTAAAATGTTATGCTCTATCTGAATCACGAAAGAAAAAAAAAATGGGTTCAGTGTCCCTTTAACTTGATATTCTTAGTTGAAAAACATAATTAGGGTATGGAGCAGCAATTCACTACAGGGAGCTGGCTCCTGATTTGTGGCTTCCTCTTGTCTTTGGCTCACCTGATGTGCTCAGCTAACTTCCAGTAGTGACTTGCTGCTCCTTCAACAAAGGATAACAAAATAATGATGCAAATGTGATAATAGAGGTGAAATGGAAAGTTGTTTAAAATTATATGCTCCATCGGAATAATAAAATAAATCTTTGGGATTTCATGTCCCTTTAAAAAACAACTTTGAAAAGATAAAAGGAAAAGGTGCCCCCAAATGGTGTGGTACTTCAAAAACTTGGATTAAAAACCAGATGCTGACCACCTGGTTTTAAATCCAAGTTTTTGAAGTACCACACCATTTGGGGGTGCCTTTTCATTTTATCTTTTCAGATTATCCTAGCGGTTGACCGGATGACCATTTCTGGATCAACCACATATCTTCAGTACCTTCTCAATAGTTGTCTCTGGGACTGATTCATTGATTCCTTTTAGTGCATCTACTTTTTGGACTCTTGTGGTTTCATGTGATCTAAGTACACCATTAAAACTTTACAGAACAAATTAAAAACAAAACACCTTAATAAACAGTCCACTCTATCATATGCAAAAAAAGAAATCTTGAAAACAGAGTATTTATGAACTCTGGACCCAGGTGTAGGTGATAAAACCTGACCACACCCCTAGAACACCTGAAATTACTCACAGCCAACTAACTTTCCTTTTATCTAGGGAAACTACTTTACCACAACAAAACAGACATGCAAATATTTTACAATTACAGACTTTTGTATAAACCATTTTGTCAGCATGAGGTTGTAGTTATAGTTTGTTCATGTTCTTAGTGGTTTGAGTTTGATGTGAGAGATATCATGTATTGGGCATCTTATGCAACAATAAAGCATCAGCAACTACCACTAACAACAAGATGCTAGAAAATATAGGTAAAGCAATGCTCAATGAATTTTCAACCTCATGAGCACTTATGAATCTATGCCATAGTGTAATCTGTGCCAATTGCATACACCCACATTAGGGAACTAGAAGTATTTATCAAGGCCTAGATTTGGAGTTTGGCGGTAGATGGGCTGTTAACGCTCCGCTGGCTTTTTTCTGGCCGCAGCATAAAATTAACTCTGGTATCGAGAGTTCAAAAAAATGCTGCGTTAGGTTCCAAAAAAGGAGCGTAGAGCATTTTTACCGCAAATGCAACTCTCGATACCAGAGTTGCTTACGGACGCGGCCAGCCTCAAAAACGTGCTCGTGCACGATTCTCCCATAGGAAACAATGGGGCTGTTTGAGCTGTAAAAAAACCTAACACCTGCAAAAAAGCAGCGTTCAGCTCCTAACGCAGCCCCATTGTTTCCTATGGGGAAACACTTCCTACGTCTGCACCTAACACTCTAACATGTACCCCGAGTCTAAACACCCCTACCCTTACACTTATTAACCCCTAATCTGCCGCCCCCGCTATCGCTGACCCCTGCATATTATTTTTAACCCCTAATCTTCCGCTCCGTACACCGCCGCAACCTACGTTATCCCTATGTACCCCTAATCTGCTGCCCCTAACACCGCCGACCCCTATATTATATTTATTAACCCCTAATCTGCCCCCCTCAACGTTGCCGACACCTGCCTACACTTATTAACCCCTAATCTGCCGAGCGGACCTGAGCGCTACTATAATAAAGTTATTAACCCCTAACCCGCCTCACTAACCCTATCATAAATAGTATTAACCCCTAATCTGCCCTCCCTAACATCGCCGACACCTAACTTCAATTATTAACCCCTAATCTGACGACCGGAGCTCATCGCTACTATAATAAATTGATTAACCCCTAAAGCTAAGTCTAACCCTAACACTAACACCCCCCTAAGTTAAATATAATTTACATCTAACGAAATTAATTAACTCTTATTAAATAAATTATTCCTATTTAAAGCTAAATACTTACCTGTAAAATAAATCCTAATATAGCTACAATATAAATTATAATTATATTATAGCTATTTTAGGATTAATATTTATTTTACAGGCAACTTTGTAATTATTTTAACCAGGTACAATAGCTATTAAATAGTTAAGAACTATTTAATAGTTACCTAGTTAAAATAATAACAAAATTACCTGTAAAATAAGTCCTAACCTAAGTTATAATTAAACCTAACACTACCCTATCAATAAATTAATTAAATAAAATACCTACAATTACCTACAATAAAACCTAACACTACACTATCAATAAATAAATTAAATACAATTTCTACAAATAACTACAATTACATAAACTAACTAAAGTACAAAAAATAAAGAACTAAGTTACAAAAAATAAAAAAATATTTACAAACATAAGAAAAATATTACAACAATTTTAAACTAATTACACCTACTCTAAGCCCCATAATAAAATAACAAAGACCCCCAAAATAAAAAATTCCCTACCCTATTCTAAATTAATAAATGTAAAAGCTCTTTTACCTTACCAGCCCTGAACAGGGCCCTTTGCGGGGCATGCCCCAAGAAAATCAGCTCTTTTGCCTTTAAAAAAAAACATACAATACCCCCCCCCCCAACATTACAACCCACCACCCACATACCCCTAATCTAACCCAAACCCCCCTTAAATAAACCTAACACTAAGCCCCTGAAGATCTTCCTACCTTGTCTTCACCATCCAGGTATCACCGATCCGTCCTGGCATCCGGTGCTGAAGAGGTCCAGAAGAGGCTCCAAAGTCTTCCTACTATCGGGCAAGAAGAGGACATCCGGACCGGCAAACATCTTCTCCAAGCGGCATCTTCGATCTTCTTCCATCCGGTGGGGAGCGGGTCCATCTTGAATCAGCCGACGCGGATCCATCCTCTTCTTCCGGCGTCTCCCGACGAATGACGGTTCCTTTAAGGGACGTCATCCAAGATGGCGTCCCTCGAATTCCGATTGGCTGATAGGATTCTATCAGGCAATCGGAATTAAGGTAGGAATCTTCTGATTGGCTGATGGAATCAGCCAATCAGAATCAAGTTCAATCCGATTGGCTGATCCAATCAGCCAATCAGATTGAGCTTGCATTCTATTGGCTGTTCCGATCAGCCAATAGAATGCGAGCTCAATCTGATTGGCTGATTGGATCAGCCAATCGGATTGAACTTGATTCTGATTGGCTGATTCCATCAGCCAATCAGAATATTCCTACCTTAATTCCGATTGGCTGATAGAATCCTATCAGCCAATCGGAATTCGAGGGACGCCATCTTGGATGACGTCCCTTAAAGGAACCGTCATTCGTCGGGAGACGCCGGAAGAAGAGGATGGATCCGCGTCGGCTGATTCAAGATGGACCCGCTCCGCACCGGATGGAAGAAGATCGAAGATGCCGCTTGGAGAAGATGTTTGCCGGTCCGGATGTCCTCTTCTTGCCCGATAGTAGGAAGAATTTGGAGCCTCTTCTGGACCTCTTCAGCACCGGATGCCAGGACGGATCGGTGATACCTGGATGGTGAAGACAAGGTAGGAAGATCTTCAGGGGCTTAGTGTTAGGTTTATTTAAGGGGGGTTTGGGTTAGATTAGGGGTATGTGGGTGGTGGGTTGTAATGTTGGGGGGGGGGTATTGTATGTTTTTTTTTACAGGCAAAAGAGCTGAACTTCTTGGGGCATGCCCCGCAAGGGCCCTGTTCAGGGCTGGTAAGGTAAAAGAGCTTTTAACTCTATTAATTTAGAATAGGGTAGGGCATTTTTTTATTTTGGGGGTCTTTGTTATTTTATTAGGGGGCTTAGAGTAGGTGTAATTAGTTTAAAATTGTTGTAATATTTTTCTTATGTTTGTAAATATTTTTTTATTTTTTGTAACTTAGTTCTTTTTTATTTTTTGTACTTTAGTTAGTTTATGTAATTGTAGTTATTTGTAGCAATTGTATTTAATTTATTTATTGATAGTGTAGTGTTAGGTTAATTGTAGGTAATTGTAGGTATTTTATTTAATTAATTTATTGATCGTGTAGTGTTAGGTTTAATTATAACTTAGGTTAGGATTTATTTTACAGGTAATTTTGTAATTATTTTAACTATTTTAGCTATTAAATAGTTCTTAACTATTTAATAGCTATTGTACCTGGTTAAAATAATTACCAAGTTGCCTGTAAAATAAATATTAATCCTAAAATAGCTACAATATAATTATAATTTATATTGTAGCTATATTAGGATGTATTTTACAGGTAAGTATTTAGCTTTAAATAGGAATAATTTATTTAATAAGAGTTAATTAATTTCGTTAGATTTAAATTATATTTAACTTAGGGGAGTGTTAGTGTTAGGGTTAGACTTAGCTTTAGGGGTTAATCCATTTATTATAGTAGCGGTGAGCTCCGGTCGTCAGATTAGGGGTTAATAATTGAAGTTAGGTGTCGGCGATGTTAGGGAGGGCAGATTAGGGGTTAATACTATTTATGATAGGGTTAGTGAGGCGGATTAGGGGTTAATAACTTTATTATAGTAGCACTCAGGTCCGCTCGGCAGATTAGGGGTTAATAAGTGTAGGCAGGTGTCGGCGACGTTGTGGGGGGCAGATTAGGGGTTAATAAATATAATATAGGGGTCGGCGGTGTTAGGGGCAGCAGATTAGGGGTACATAAGGATAACGTAGGTGGCGGCGCTTTGCGGTCGGCAGATTAGGGGTTAATTATTGTAGGTAGCTGGCGGCGACGTTGTGGGGGGCAGGTTAGGGGTTAATAAATATAATACAGGGGTCGGCGGTGTTAGGGGCAGCAGATTAGGGGTACATAAGGATAACGTAGGTGGCGGTCAGCAGATTAGGGGTTAAAAAGTTTTAATCGAGTGGCGGCGATGTGGGGGGACCTCGGTTTAGGGGTACATAGGTAGTTTATGGGTGTTAGTGTACTTTAGGGTACAGTAGTTAAGAGCTTTATGAACTGGCGTTAGCCCAGAAAGCTCTTAACTCCTGCTATTTTCCGGCGGCTGGAGTTTTGTCGTTAGAGCTCTAACGCTCACTTCAGAAACGACTCTAAATACCGGTGTTAGAAAGATCCCATTGAAAAGATAGGATACGCAATTGACGTAAGGGGATCTGCGGTATGGAAAAGTCGCGGCTGAAAAGTGAGCGTTAGACCCTATTTTGAGTGACTCCAAATACCGGCGGTAGCCTAAAACCAGCGTTAGCAGCCTCTAACGCTGGTTTTCACGGCTACCGCCGAACTCTAAATCTAGGCCTTAGTGTTTGCTGGTATAAAAACCTCAGGCAACAGTTGTGCAAAGAGTGCTGAATTATTGAGCGTTGCACAGTGACACTATCTGCAGCAAGATGTTGTTGTAGGTCTTTGGAGTGTTTTTGACAGTTCTCACCATCCTTTGCCTTTGCCGCTCCGATATTTTACTTGGCCTGCCACTTCTGGCCTTAACAAGAACTGTGACTGTGGTCTTCCATTTCCTTGCTATGTTCCTCACAGTGGACACTGACAGCTTAAATCTCTGCAATAGCTTTTTGTAGCCTTCCCCTAAACCATAATGTTGAACAATCTTTGTTTTCAGGTCATTTGAGAGTTGTTTTGAGGCCCCCATGTTGCCACTCTTTAGAGGAGAGTCAAAGAGAACAACAACTTGCAATTGGCCACCTTAAATACCTTTTCTCATGATTGGGTGCACCTGTTTATGAAGTTCAAGGCTTAAACCAAACCAATTGTGTGTTCCAATTAATCAGTGCTAGGTAGTTACAGGTATTCAAATCAACAAAATGACAAAGGTGCCCAAATTTATGCACCTGTCTAATTTCGTTTTGATGCATATTGCACATTTTCTGTTAATCCAATAAACCTCATTTCACTACTGAAATATTAATATGTCTGTCCTTCAGTTATTTGATAGATCAAAATAAAATTGCTGATCCAAACACCCAATTATTTAAAAATGAAAATCATGGAAATTGTCAGGGGTGCCTAAAATTTTGCATACAACTGTATATATATATATACATACATACATGCATACAGGCACTAGTCAGCAGCAAGCTCCCATTAGTGTATTGCTGCTCTTGAGCCTATCTAGGTATGCTTTTCAATAAAGGATACCAATATAAATAAGCTAATAAGATGATAGAAGTTCATTTTTTTAAATTATATTATTATATCTGAAAAATTAAAGTTTAATTTTGACTTTTCATAAGCCAGGATGGCAAAATATTAAAGGTAAAGTGAAAGAGCTTCATATCTTATATAGTCATGGTCCATGATCCATGCCTTTTGAATAACTTCCAATGCATTTAACTCATATGTACATTTTTCCACCCACTGGGGGCTCTCTCAAGGCTTGAAATTGTCAGTCAAGCATCACATTGCAGTATTTAATAACCAACTATTTTGCAATATTTAAAGGAAAATTCCCCAGCCAAACAGAATAAATGACATAAATTGTTTAAAAGCGTGCTCTGTGCATTAGCAATGTGTCCTCTTTGGATTGGCTAGGAACTAACTCAAGTGTAACCTATATTTAACCTATTTTATTGATGCCATTTTGTGTTTATGATAAACGTTTTCGTATACATTCTTCTGTAATAAAATAGTAGAAATTGCAGTGACAACAGCTTATTTGGCACTATTTGCTGTTTTAAATCTTTATTGAGATAAAATAAATGTTTATGTGGGCACAGCTTTTTCAAGTAAAGTTCTAAGGGAACACAACTTGAAGGCCACATTTGTAGAGAGATTTCTTCATGTAATTTATCAAAGCAAGTAGCAAGGAAAAGTCTGAAAGTGAATTTCCTTGAGGTTTCACTAAAGGGACTGAAAACACCTCTTTGGTTTGTTATGTTTTTCTGGTTTTTTTTTTTTTGTTTTTTTTTTCAGAAGTTCTTTTTTCCATATCCCCTTAAGAGGTCAAAACACAATTATCTTCAAAATGAATCAGCTATTTGATTTGCAGCATTATGAAGAAAGTCTAGATTACATAATCTGTTTTTTGGTTTATCTAAGTAGCCAGGGACAGGGACAATTTTTACATTAAATCAGAAGGTGTTTCTATCTACATGCTAGACATAGTAATGTTTTCAAAGCAACAATTAATCTTAGAATATTATATAGACATATGTTTTACAATTATATTCATTGTTTAAATATTACAATTATAAGTGTAAAAGTTTAATTTTCATAAAGTAATAGGTGCCACCATAGTTGATCTAGTTTTCTATTCATCTCAGTGCAGACCAAGCCGTGTGGAAACCCTTCTAGATAATTCCACACAGCCTTGTTTGATCAGTCTCTTTTATTGCTTGATTTATATCTTTCAGCAGGAAAGATAGATAAAGGGAAACTTAAGTTAAAACATGGCAGTGGCCATGACTTTATATAAACATAGTGGAATTTATCATTTACAGGAAATTACAGGAAAGGGAGACAAAATAAATAATTGAAGTATATTGCAAAGTTTTTTTTTTAACTACACAACATTAACTATTTTATATTACAATCTCATAGGCCTAGATTTAGAGTTCGGCGGTAGCCGTCAAAACCAGCGTTAGAGGCTCCTAACGCTGGTTTTGGCCGCCCGCTGGTATTTGGAGTCAGTGATTAAAGGGTCTAACGCTCACTTTACAGCCGCGACTTTTCCATACCGCAGATCCCCCTACGCCATTTGCGTAGCCTATCTTTTCAATGGGATCTTTCTAACGCCGGTATTTAGAGTCGTTTCTGCAGTGAGCGTTAGAGCTCTAACGACAAGATTCCAGCCGCCTGAAAAAAGCAGGAGTTAAGAGCTTTCTGGCTAACGCCGGTTCATAAAGCTCTTAACTACTGTACCCTAAAGTACACTAACACCCATAAACTACCTATGTACCCCTAAACCGAGGTCCCCCCACATCGCCGCCACTCGATTAAAATTTTTAACCCCTAATCTGCCGACCGCCACCTACGTTATACTTATGTACCCCTAATCTGCTGCCCCTAACCCCGCCGACCCCTATATTATATTTATTAACCCCTAACTTGCCCCACACAACGTCGCCGCAAGCTACTTAAAATAATTAACCCCTAATCTTCCGACCGCAAATCGCCGCCACCTACGTTATCCCTATGTACCCCTAATCTTCTGCCCCTAACATCGCCGACCCCTATGTTATATTTATTAACCCCTAATCTGCCCCCCACAACGTCGCCGACACCTACCTACACTTATTAACCCCTAATCTGCCGAGCGGACCTGAGCGCTACTATAATAAAGTTATTAACCCCTAATCCGCCTCACTAACCCTATCATAAATAGTATTAACCCCTAATCTGCCCTCCCTAACATCGCCGACACCTACCTTCAATTATTAACCCCTAATCTGCCGACCGGAGCTCACCGCTATTCTAATAAATGTATTAACCCCTAAAGCTAAGTCTAACCCTAACACTAACACCCCCCTAAGTTAAATATAATTTTTATCTAACGAAATAAATTAACTCTTATTAAATAAATGATTCCTATTTAAAGCTAAATACTTACCTGTAAAATAAATCCTAATATAGCTACAATATAAATTACATTTATATTATAGCTATTTTAGGATTAATATTTATTTTACAGGTAACTTTGTATTTATTTTAACCAGGTACAATAGCTATTAAATAGTTAAGAACTATTTAATAGTTACCTAGTTAAAATAATTACAAATTTACCTGTAAAATAAATCCTAACCTAAGTTATAATTAAACCTAACACTACCCTATCAATAAAATAATTAAATAAACTACCTACAATTACCTACAATTAACCTAACACTACACTATCAATAAATTAATTAAACACAATTGCTACAAATAAATACAATTAAATAAACTATCTAAAGTACAAAAAATAAAAAAGAACTAAGTTACAGAAAATAAAAAAATATTTACAAACATAAGAAAAATATTACAACAATTTTAAACTAATTACACCTACTCTAAGCCCCCTAATAAAATAACAAAGACCCCCAAAATAAAAAATTCCCTACCCTATTCTAAAATACAAAAATTACAAGCTCTTTTACCTTACCAGCCCTGAACAGGGCCCTTTGCGGGGCATGCCCCAAGAATTTCAGCTCTTTTGCCTGTAAAAAAAAACATACAATACCCCCCCCCCAACATTACAACCCACCACCCACATACCCCTAATCTAACCCAAACCCCCCTTAAATAAACCTAACACTAAGCCCCTGATGATCTTCCTACCTTGTCTTCACCATGCCAGGTTCACCGATCCGTCCTGGCTCCAAGATCTTCATCCAACCCAAGCGGGGGTTGGCGATCCATAATCCGGTGCTCCAAAGTCTTCCTCCTATCCGGCAAGAAGAGGACATCCGGACCGGCAAACATCTTCTCCAAGCGGCATCTTCTATGTTCTTCCATCCGATGACGACCGGCTCCATCTTGAAGACCTCCAGCGCGGATCCATCCTCTTCTTCCGACGACTAGACGACGAATGACGGTTCCTTTAAGGGACGTCATCCAAGATGGCGTCCCTCGAATTCCGATTGGCTGATAGGATTCTATCAGCCAATCGGAATTAAGGTAGGAATTTTCTGATTGGCTGATGGAATCAGCCAATCAGAATCAAGTTCAATCCGATTGGCTGATCCAATCAGCCAATCAGATTGAGCTCGCATTCTATTGGCTGATCGGAACAGCCAATAGAATGCGAGCTCAATCTGATTGGCTGATTGGATCAGCCAATCGGATTGAACTTGATTCTGATTGGCTGATTCCATCAGCCAATCAGAAAATTCCTACCTTAATTCCGATTGGCTGATAGAATCCTATCAGCCAATCGGAATTCGAGGGACGCCATCTTGGATGACGTCCCTTAAAGGAACCGTCATTCGTCGTCTAGTCGTCGGAAGAAGAGGATGGATCCGCGCTGGAGGTCTTCAAGATGGAGCCGGTCGTCATCGGATGGAAGAACATAGAAGATGCCGCTTGGAGAAGATGTTTGCCGGTCCGGATGTCCTCTTCTTGCCGGATAGGAGGAAGACTTTGGAGCACCGGATTATGGATCGCCAACCCCCGCTTGGGTTGGATGAAGATCTTGGAGCCAGGACGGATCGGTGAACCTGGCATGGTGAAGACAAGGTAGGAAGATCATCAGGGGCTTAGTGTTAGGTTTATTTAAGGGGGGTTTGGGTTAGATTAGGGGTATGTGGGTGGTGGGTTGTAATGTTGGGGGGGGGGTATTGTATGTTTTTTTTTACAGGCAAAAGAGCTGAAATTCTTGGGGCATGCCCCGCAAAGGGCCCTGTTCAGGGCTGGTAAGGTAAAAGAGCTTGTAATTTTTGTATTTTAGAATAGGGTAGGGAATTTTTTATTTTGGGGGTCTTTGTTATTTTATTAGGGGGCTTAGAGTAGGTGTAATTAGTTTAAAATTGTTGTAATATTTTTCTTATGTTTGTAAATATTTTTTTATTTTCTGTAACTTAGTTCTTTTTTATTTTTTGTACTTTAGATAGTTTATTTAATTGTATTTATTTGTAGCAATTGTGTTTAATTAATTTATTGATAGTGTAGTGTTAGGTTAATTGTAGGTAATTTTAGGTAGTTTATTTAATTATTTTATTGATAGGGTAGTGTTAGGTTTAATTATAACTTAGGTTAGGATTTATTTTACAGGTAAATTTGTAATTATTTTAACTAGGTAACTATTAAATAGTTCTTAACTATTTAATAGCTATTGTACCTGGTTAAAATAAATACAAAGTTACCTGTAAAATAAATATTAATCCTAAAATAGCTATAATATAAATGTAATTTATATTGTAGCTATATTAGGATTTATTTTACAGGTAAGTATTTAGCTTTAAATAGGAATCATTTATTTAATAAGAGTTAATTTATTTCGTTAGATTAAAATTATATTTAAGTTAGGGGGGTGTTAGTGTTAGGGTTAGACTTAGCTTTAGGGGTTAATACATTTATTAGAATAGCGGTGAGCTCCGGTCGGCAGATTAGGGGTTAATAATTGAAGGTAGGTGTCGGCGATGTTAGGGAGGGCAGATTAGGGGTTAATACTATTTATGATAGGGTTAGTGAGGCGGATTAGGGGTTAATAACTTTATTATAGTAGCGCTCAGGTCCGCTCGGCAGATTAGGGGTTAATAAGTGTAGGCAGGTGTCGGCGACGTTGTGGGGGGCAGATTAGGGGTTAATAAATATAACATAGGGGTCGGCGATGTTAGGGCAGCAGATTAGGGGTACATAGGGATAACGTAGGTGGCGGCGGTTTACGGAGCGGCAGATTAGGGGTTAAAAGTGTAATGCAGGGGTCAGCGATAGCGGGGGCGGCAGATTAGGGGTTAATAAGTGTAAGGCTAGGGGTGTTTAGACTCGGGGTACATGTTAGAGTGTTAGGTGCAGACGTAGGAAGTGTTTCCCCATAGGAAACAATGGGGCTGCGTTAGGAGCTGAACGCTGCTTTTTTGCAGGTGTTAGGTTTTTTTTCAGCTCAAACAGCCCCATTGTTTCCTATGGGAGAATCGTGCACGAGCACGTTTTTGAGGCCGGCCGCGTCCGTAAGCAACTCTGGTATCGAGAGTTGTATTTGCGGTAAAAATGCTCTACGCTCCTTTTTTGGAGCCTAACGCAGCATTTGTTTGAACTCTCGATACCAGAGTTAAATTTATGGTGCGGCCAGAAAAAAACCCGCGGAGCGTTAACAGCCCTTTTACCGCCAAACTCCAAATCTAGCCGATACTGTTTTAATACCCCTTTAATGACCCTTGACTGACTTTGTCCCAATGTATACACAGACATTTAAAAAAAAATCAGATGCTTGTATTATTGCTCTTCTCACAAAAAAGTTTTATTACTATATTAATTTTAATGTGTATACAAGAATAATGTTGTGTCTATAGTGTCAAGTGGGCATTATACAGATTACAATAATTGTAATAATATAATAAATATTCTGCCCTTAGCCACCTCTACTTTGTAATTAAAACTTCCTATTTTATGAAAGATTAAGAGCTAGATTACAAGTGGAGTGGTAAATATTGCTTGCATGCAAACGATATTAGTGCTCCAAGTAAATTGCAATGCTAACACATATTAATATATAAATATATATGTATATAATCATATACATATACAGGGAGTGCAGAATTATTAGGCAAGTTGTATTTTTGAGGATTAATTTTATTATTGAACAACAACCATGTTCTCAATGAACCCAAAAAACTCATTAATATCAAAGCTGAATAGTTTTGGAAGTAGTTTTTAGTTTGTTTTTAGTTATAGCTATTTTAGGGGGATATCTGTGTGTGCAGGTGACTATTACTGTGCATAATTATTAGGCAACTTAACAAAAAACAAATATATACCCATTTCAATTATTTATTTTTACCAGTGAAACCAATATAACATCTCAACATTCACAAATATACATTTCTGACCTTCAAAAACAAAACAAAAACAAATCAGTGACCAATATAGCCACCTTTCTTTGCAAGGACACTCAAAAGCCTGCCATCCATGGATTCTGTCAGTGTTTTGATCTGTTCACCATCAACATTGCATGCAGCAGCAACCACAGCCTCCCAGACACTGTTCAGAGAGGTGTACTGTTTTCCCTCCTTGTAAATCTCACATTTGATGATGGACCACAGGTTCTCAATGGGGTTCAGATCAGGTGAACAAGGAGGCCATGTCATTAGATTTTCTTCTTTTATACCCTTTCTTGCCAGTCACGCTGTGGAGTACTTGGACGCGTGTGATGGAGCATTGTCCTGCATGAAAATCATGTTTTTCTTGAAGGATGCAGACTTCTTCCTGTACCACTGCTTGAAGAAGGTGTCTTCCAGAAACTGGCAGTAGGACTGGGAGTTGAGCTTGACTCCATCCTCAACCCGAAAAGGCCCCACAAGCTCATCTTTTATGATACCAGCCCAAACCAGTACTCCACCTCCACCTTGCTGGCGTCTGAGTCGGACTGGAGCTCTCTGCCCTTTACCAATCCAGCCACGGGCCCATCCATCTGGCCCATCAAGACTCACTCTCATTTCATCAGTCCATAAAACCTTAGAAAAATCAGTCTTGAGATATTTCTTGGCCCAGTCTTGACGTTTCAGCTTGTGTGTCTTGTTCAGTGGTGGTCGTCTTTCAGCCTTTCTTACCTTGGCCATGTCTCTGAGTATTGCACACCTTGTGCTTTTGGGCACTCCAGTAATGTTGCAGCTCTGAAATATGGCCAAACTGGTGGCAAGTGGCATCTTGGCAGCTGCATGCTTGACTTTTCTCAGTTCATGGGCAGTTATTTTGCGCCTTGGTTTTTCCACACGCTTCTTGCGACCCTGTTGACTATTTTGAATGAAACGCTTGATTGTTCGATGATCACGCTTCAGAAGCTTTGCAATTTTAAGAGTGCTGCATCCCTCTGCAAGATATCTCACTATTTTTGACTTTTCTGAGCCTGTCAAGTCCTTCTTTTGACCCATTTTGCCAAAGGAAAGGAAGTTGCCTAATAATTATGCACACCTGATATAGGGTGTTGATGTCATTAGACCACACCCCTTCTCATTACAGAGATGCACATCACCTAATATGCTTAATTGGTAGTAGGCTTTCGAGCCTATACAGCTTGGAGTAAGACAACATGCATAAAGAGGATGATGTGGTCAAAATACTCATTTGCCTAATAATTCTGCAATCCCTGTATATTTGCATTGCGGTCTATGGGAACACACAGTTCCTATAGACTGCAATGCTAAGGCACTTTTCAGTCCTGCCAATTTTAAAGCCCCAAAACTGTCTAGTGAAGATTTTTTTTTAAATCTAAAAACTATAATGCCCTCTATTTTGAGGGCATTTGGGGCACTTTTAGAAAATTAACCAGAGATTGGATCTCTGATTAATTCTCTGAGTGCTTGTTGCTACCGTGAGCTCAGGGTAGCAATAACCAGCCACTTGTAAAGGTTGGTTATTTATTGCGATCCTGCAAATGGGCAAATTTGCCCGTTTGGGGGTGCACAATAACTTAACACTCCACTTGTAATCTAGTTTTTATGTACTTAGAACCAACAGATTATTTCTTAAAGGGACACTGAACCCACATTTTTTTATTTTGTGATTCAGATAGAGCATACAATTTTAAGCAACTTTCTAATTTACTCCTATTATCAATTTTTCTTTGTTCTCTTGCTATCTTTATTTGAAAAAGAAGGCATCTAAGCTTTTTTTTTTTTAATTCAGAACTCTGGACAGCACTTTTTTATTGGTAGATGAATTTATCCACCAATCAGCAAGGACAACCCAGTTTGTTCACTAAAAATGGTCCGGCAACTAAACTTACATTCTTGCATTTCAAATAAAGATACCAAGAGCATTAAGAAAATTTGATAATAGGAGTAAATTAGAAAGTTGCTTAAAATTGCATGCTCTATCTGAAACACGGGGAAAAAAAATTCGGTTCAGTGTCCCTTTAAGCACTGTGATTACATAAACGTTCATAAAAGGGATATATAATTTTTTATAATTTTTTATACATATTTACATTTTTAATGTCACGTTGATTGGAGAAGCTATGTCAGTCAAGTGATTTAGATAACAAAATAACAAAAACATTGCATTGAGCAATGATAGTTTTTTATTGGACCAACTTTACATTTATAAGTAGACAAGCTTTTAGAAGACTCCATTCTTTCTCAAGTCTGAAGCATTGCTGACCAATTCAAAGGAATTTATAGATTATTAAACACAGGATGGTTAAAAGGACATAAATTGTTAAGAACATCTCTTTAAATAGGAATTATAATATTGGCTTACAGAAACCCTAGTTTCATCAAGTCTATTAATGCATGCTCTGTAATAAAATATGCATAAAACATAATTTGCTTTGTGTATGCAAACCAATTACAATTATTACCATAATTTAACAATAGTATTTATGGCTTTAAATATTTCATTGTTCACATGTATCATGTTTGTGGACTTAAATTAACAAACATTACTGACTCTGACAGTTATGGATTCAGTTTTCATTGTTTTTACAATATAGAGGTTCTGTTAAGAGTGTGTCTGGGGAGTGATTTCAATTTGCTCTCAGCAGCAGGAATTTGAGAAAGTTGGCAACATTACATTCATTGTGTATCTTCCAAAACATGCAGCCCAGCAGATAGAACATTTTTTGGTTACAGCTGTTTTGTGACAAAGGATCAAGAAGCTTACATGGACATAAACCCTGATTAAAAACACAGTATGCCGAAACCAATAGAATCCAGCTTCTGCTATTATTAAAACATTTCAACAAAGTTTTATATTTTTAACTCACTAGGTTAATAGACTATAGAGAAGAATGTGTCTGGCCTCTTTAAACCTGTTGTTGCTGTAACCCACACAAAGCATATGGTAGGTTTTGTATGGACTGAAGTATAAATGCAGATAGCTATAAATTATTAAAATTAATATTCCAATGTTAATGGTAGTTTTTTTATTTTGGTAATGGAAATATTTTTGTTTTTTGTTTTAAAAAAAGGTAAGAGTTTTTTTTTTATTTCACAGGTAAGTTTTTATTTTTTAAAAGGTAGTTAGTTTTTTTTGGTAAAGGTAGGATTAATCTATTTTGGGTTAACTTAGGGGGTGTTAGGTTAAGGGGTTTAGATGTTAGTGGGTTACTTTGTGGTGGAGAATGGCAGTTAAGGGGTTAATAGTGTAAAGAGGTAGTGTGCGATGTGGGGGGTGGTGGTTCATAGTGTAGTTTAGTGCAACTAAACTAGTGTTTCTGCTGGACAAATTGTTTGCGTGCCCTTTCAGCCTAAATTGCTGCGCGTTCGCATAAACAAATTTGTGGTAATTTGTGGTAACAGCGCACCACTTGTAATATGGATTTGAGTGTAAAGAACACCACAATATCACGATCGCGATTACGCTCCTCACACTAACGATATCTCTCCACTTCTATTCTGACCCACAGTAGGAGTACCACTCGGGGCCAGCAGAGCACTGTTGGTCCCAAGTGAAAACCACTGCTGATCCCATCTGGAGTACTAGTTATACAACTGGGTCATGCGGCTAGCTTTGCTGATTGGATCAGCAGTGGATTCCACTCTGCACTAGCAATGCTCTGTGGGTCCTAAGCGGTAGTTAAACAGTGTGTTTAACCAAATTGTACTGCAGGGTCACCAGTCTTAATGTCACATGCTCTAACAAATTAGAGCATGACAATTTTTACTATTACGGCCTTTTAACAATGCAAAATCCAACAGAACACCCCTCTGCAAAGGACCTTCTCTAGAGTTCTAAAAAAAACAAATGACCAAATGCAGCTATGGTAATTAAGTTATTTTGGCTCTTCAGAACTATGGGAAAAAAGTAACATAAAAGCAAAAAAGTAAACTTTTATTTCCATGATAAGACTTCAGATTCGAAAAGTTGTCATTTCCTGGCTAGATGGATTGTGGAAGGCAAGCACTATTTATCCTTTCGGGCCCTTAAGGATTTTTAATTGGCTCACAGCTCACAGTGAATGTTTCATCTTTCATAGTTGTTTGTTTCTGTTTGCAACTCACACATTACTAGACACAAACTAATCTGATATAAAGGTAGAGATGAAATATGGGATTGATGTTTGCAGAGAAAGTTTGTAAGAATAAAAATGTGAAAACATGATGTACTTGAACTTCAATAAAGCGTACAATTATATTAAAAATGCAGCTGTAATAATACAAAATTAAGATTTTCCCTTGAATAAAGATGTCAGCAAGCCAACAAAAACATATTATATTATACAATGGACTAGATTCATAGATAATTATCGACTCCATTTATCACTGTGCAGGTGGACGAGCATCACAACTAGCGGCATCATGCAGCCTGCACTTATCATTGCATGTGCTGTTGCTCATGTAGCACCACCCCCTGCTCTTGCTTAACCAATTGAAAGAGAACAAGGGCTGCTTCCCACCTGGGTGCTAAGCTGTTTTAAGTTTTTTATGTTTTTTTTAAATATTTTTGTTTTTACTCCCCCCCCCCCAGATCCCCAAGACTTACACAAGGTTAGGTGATTACCTTTCCAATGGTGCCATGGCATGCCCCCTTTTCCTATACTTAACATTGTCATTTTGTTAATAAAGCTGCACAGTGGCGTCATCATGTCATTGAGCGTGACGTCACCACGCAAAACATGAAGTCCCAGCGATGCCTGTCAATATACAGGCACGATCGCCGGGGTAGGAGCGGGTGGGAGCCCCCATATCTCCCTCAAGTTGTGAGAGTGCTAGTGACGGCTCTGAGCTGTCAGCACCAGAGTGGGAAACTCTGCGATGGCTCCGAATCATCGTTAGCACTCAAAGGGTTAATTATGCGTTAGCATACATTTTTAATGGGAGCAAATTGTCACTGGCACTTTTCCAAATCCAAGATGGCTACGTAACTTATCTTATAACCTTATAAGATTCAGCAGCCATACATTAAATACATACATAGTGGTCTCCCTCCAGCACTTTTTAAAATAAATTTATTTTTATTTTTACATAAAGGGAAACATTAGACTGTGAAACAAGACAAGACAGTTTATCACTTTTTAGTGCAAATGTAAAAAGGAGGGGGGGGGGGGAAGTATAGATTTCTCTATCAATAAACTTCAACTGGTTCTAACCTAAAGAAATCTTAGCATAATATCGTTGTGCAGATCCAACTCTGGAACAAAATGTTGGTATGTCCAGCTGGCTTAAGTTATAAACTGATTTGCTGTTTAAATACTATTTAATTTACTCTCTCCACAGTTGGCAAAAATGTTAAACCGAAAAGCATAACAAAATATAGACAACAGCATTGAAAAATGCACCAAATCAAATCAACTAAACTAAACAGATTTTGTAGTTTCAATTCTTGCAAAGGACTTATATTGAAGAGTTGTTTTTTTCTCTAAATATATTTGTCCTAACTAAATTTGATTTTAATCTTTTTTTGTCAAGAATTTCTCACAGTATTTTGACTCTTTATTCTTCCTTCCTCCTTTATATTTCATATCTATTATGTTATGGTTAATAGCAGAAAACTTAAGAAACTGTGGGTTTTTTTTAAATAATATATTAAGATTTTTTTTGTACTAGATAATTTTTTAATATTTATATAATATTTAACCCTTTGAGTGCTAATTGCGGCTCTGAGCCTTTGCAAATTGTCCCAGTCATGTGCTAACAACGGCTCAGAGCCGTCGCTAGCACTCACCCACATTGAGGGCAATCTTGGGGCTCCCACCTGAATAGTGAGAGACATCACCGGGGCTTCACGATTCATGGGGTGACCTCACACGCAATGGCGTGATGACGTTACCGCGCAATGATGTGATGATGTCACAGCGCAACTTTATTTAAAATTAACAATGAACAATATAGGGAAATGAGGGCATGCTGCTTAGAAGTCTGTTTCTCAGGCATCTAAGCAGCTACAGACCCCCAAGACCCACCGTTGGAAAGGTAATCTTTCCAACTGTATAAGTCTTGGGGATCTGGAAAAAGAAGTAAAAAAGTAAAAAATAAATATATTTAAAAAAAGTAAAAAAAAAAAAAGCTCAATGCCAGTTTAGCACACAGATGGGAAATTGCTTAGCAGCCAAAGGGTTAAAAAAGTAATCCTTTAACAGTTTATATTGTCACATATTGTAAAAAAGTTTCTCATTTTCTTAATTTATTACACTCATCTCATTTGACACAAAAGGAAAAAAATGCATTTGAAGTGTGTATGTGTGCTCTGTGTATAAGTGTGGTTGTGCCTTAATATTAGGGATTGGCAAATGTGGTGAAAGTTTTATTTGCTTGGTAGAATGAAAACTCCTGTGGACATTTGTTTTGGACAATCCAATGTAGATAAGAATGAAAATCCATTAAAATTCGGACATCGAATGCTATTTCCAGTTTCCGAATGTTACTTTAATTTTTGAATGTTCATAATAAATGTAACATTCAATTTAACAAATGCTACTCAGAATTTCAATAGTTCATATGGTAGGAAAATTAGTAAATTAATACGTAATAGATACAAATATATTGGTCCGATTTTTTCTGTTTTGAATATTGCATAAATTGAGCATTACATTTCCAGAGAACATTAGAAATACTGTTACAACTATTTTGATTCAAAATGTTCTATTTAAAATATTGCGTAATATAAATATATAATTTAAAGAGAGCATTAGAGATACTATTACAAATAAATTGATTCTAAATGTAAAATAAATTGATTCTAAATGTACAAACATTCAACATTTGAAACTAACAAACAAATGTGTTTAGATTTGTTTCATTTTTTGAATTTCTCAAAACATTCGCCCATCTCTAGTCAATGGGGCCTATTTATGAAATGTCTGTCCGACATTATCCGATCAGCGATCATGTCTGACAGACATCACTGAACATGGAGAGCAATACGCTCTCCGCATTCAGCATTGCACCAGCAGCTCTTGTGAACTGCTGGTGCAACTCCGTCCCCTGCAGATTTGCGGCAAATCGGCCGCTGGCAGGGGTTGTCAATCAACTTGATCATATTGGATCGGGTTGATTTCACGCGATCTCTGTCCGCCTCCTCAGAGCAGGCGGACAGGTTATGGAGCAGCGGTCTTTAGACCGCTGCTTCATAACTGGTGTTTCTGGCGAGTCTGAAGGCTCGCCAGAAACACGGCCCTTCAAGCTCCGTACGGAGCTTGATAAATGGGCCCCAATATGTGAGAGCTAAAACGTATCACTGCTAGAGTGATGATGACATTTAACATGAATGCAACAGTTGAGGATGTGGTGTGTGCTATATTCAGATCAGATAGCATGCACGTTATTTCTCTAAAAGGGTTACATGGGCATTAAACTATTTGGCACAACTACAATAGTGTGGTTACTTCTCATCATGCTTTTGTTTTAAGTACTGTGCCTGTAGCTCTCTTCAAAACCATTCTGGTGCTGGTTGGCTAAGCTCCAAATCTTCATTCTGGGCACAGCCATCTTGGAACTTAGGTATTGATGACTCTGTGACAGAAGTGTTGTGCATTCACAAATCAGTGATGATAGCTTTTTGGTTGCTATATTGTGCACCTTGAATTAGTGTGCATTATACAGGGCAGCAGCTATATATTTTTTGCACTGGTTGCATTGATTTATATTATTCATATGGTATATTTAAGTATGCCATACAACTTTTAAATTGTGTATAAAAACTGCAAAAATATAAACCTCCCACTCTGTATTGTGTGTTAACCCAAAGCACACAATATAGCTGTGAAAAAGCCAATAACATTACTTTTCTGTGAATGTGTACAGTTTCTGTCATTCAAGAATACATTAGCTCCAAGATGGTGGCAACCAACATGACAATCACTTCACTAACCGCCCTAACCGGCACCTATAAAGGTGAGAAGTAACTATTGTTAAACTGTGTCCAGCGGTTTAATGTCCATTTCTTTTTTTTAAAGAAACATTTTAATCCATATGTACTGTAAAATGTTACCTACGGTATTTGAAATCACTATGACATTATTTAAAAAAAATAAAAATAGTTATTGCAGAAAATGAAGAACATGTGCAGTTGCCATTTTCAGTAAGAGATTCATTTAAAAGTTATATATACATTTTATAAGTGAGGCAACACTTTATATAGATAGGGTTGCCATATGTCCCGGGAAGTCATGGATTTTAATGAAGGATAAAATGTCCCACCCGGTTCCCTGTAAATCCTGGTTTTATGTATTTGGGTTTAAAAGTGAGTCAGTTTGGTGAGCATTGCAGCCACAGCCGAATAATGACACTGCCAGCGTTAGACTGTGTCTCATAATCAATCTCCTGAGCGCTGGAGCTGAGCTGTTCCCACAAGCAGAGACTGCCTTGCAATGTCACGTCAATGGTACAGATAGCCTCTGCGTGGCCGTCGGTGTTCTGGTGTTCAGAACAGGTCCATAGGGATTCTTTAAAGCAATAATGAGTTGTATGTGTTACAGTTAACGCCATGAGACACTATTATCATCTAATTATATTTCTATAACAACTGAATATGGCTGAATTAGCAATATCTGTCAGGTTTTATGTGTCACAATGTATAATCCCACTGTCACATGACCATGTTATATACATTATGTGCTCCAGGTAATTACTCATGCGCGCGGGCATGAGGCACACTCAAGCCTCTTGTTTTTATAAGGAGTATTTGTTGTCCCTCGCTGGGTCAGATTCCCATTCATAAAGTTATGACAACATGAGTCACAGCACATAGGTAGGTCTTTCATTCCGACATATCTGGTTAAGGCTCTAATTTTAAACTATGCATCCAAATTATGTTTTACTTAAAGGGACATTATACACTAGATTTTTATTTGCATAAATGTTTTGTAGATGATCCATTTTTATAGCCCATCTGTGAATGTTTTTGTTAAAATTGATAGTTTTGCTTATTTTTAAATAACATTGCGCTGATTTTCAGACTCCTAACCAAGCCCCAAAGTTTTAAAGTATACTGATATATACCTACTTCAGCTTGCTCCTCTTTGTGTAAAGAGTCTTTTTCATATGCAGTGGAAGGGGGGGGAGGGGGGGGAGAGTGTCTGTTTTTTTTTTTTGCTATACACTTTCAGTGGCTGTTCTAGCTAACCTTTTCAACAGAGCTAAACTGGGAGCTTCTAAGTAAATTTGTAAATGGTTTTATACTGGATTTTAATATCAGTATCTGTGCATATTATTCTTTATAGTAGTGTCTATTACATGCAGTTATATGAAATTGGTGTATACTGCCACTTTAAGAATTGGTATCTGCTTAAAACAAACATGGCGGCATAGTTCTAATTTCTCGTACATACACAGACATACACGCACACACATGTGCTCTAGTAATAACTCACAACATCTTATAATATACTATCTATCTATCTATTTATCTATCTATCTATCTATCTGTCTATCTCTATCTATCTGTCTGTCTATCTCTATCTAGCTGTCTGTCTCTCTCTCTCTATATATATATATATATATATATAATGCAATAATGAGCACTCTCACCTTAATGGTAACTGCCAGGTTGCCAGCGGTTAAATATATCAAGTAGAAGAAGGCACTCACTGTTCTTTTCAAGTGTACTTTATTTCAAAAGCATGACGTTTCGGGGACACACTCCCCTTCCTCAGACAAAGTCTGTGTCCCCGAAACGTCAGGCTTTTGAAATAAAGTACACTTGAAAAGACCAGTGAGTGCCTTCTTCTTCTTGAGATATATATACAGTATATATATATATATATATATATATATATATATATATATATATATATATATATATATATACACTGTATATATATATATATATATATATATATATATATATATATACTCTCTTGTTTTTGTTATATTCTTTACATAGGGTTGCCATACTTCTGTTCCACAAAACCACACAAATTAAGTCTTTACTGATGCAATACACACTGCTGTCAACTCACTGAGCAGAATTGGTATTTGAATCGTGATCCTATAGTCACACACAGCATATGTGCATATGTCACCGAAACAGTAATAACTTTTAATAGAAGCATTTTTGCAAGTGGAAGTATATGACAAAAATGTTTCTATTTAAAAATGAAATGCATTTATGCACATTTCAATTTGGATCTTTCCACCCCTTAAAAGTTAAAAAGTCTTTCATGATATTGTAAACAACCAACAGACAAAAAGGTTCTGTTGCATTAGGAACCAGCAATATCATTCATAATTATTTATGATAAATTATTTTTCTTCTTCTCATTGTTCATCAAATATCTTAGTTGTCCTTGAGTCATAGCAGTAAAAAGCAATTGCCTAGAGATATATCAGAGCATTTATTCTAATTCTTAATAATGATGATACTTTCAACCTTTATTAGCTAAATCATTATTAGCAACTAAGTACCACCCTTATCACTAATATCTAAAATTATTCAATGCCACAAAGATATTTTTTTCCTATAAACTAATATGGTAACAAAATCTGTGGTATGTTTTTGTGCAAATGTACATAAAACAATTTAAATATAAATATTATGTTGTGGCACATCCGAGCTGGACCCCTATGTTAAATGTTAATTTATAAGATTTTTACAATTTACACTACATTGACTGTGTTAAATTCTATATACATTTCAAGACATGATAAAATGCCGTTTTAACTTACTTGGTATCATTGACCCATTTGAAAGTGTCTGACCACATACAAGACATAACAAGAATGTGTATAAAGAATCACAAGTCCATTATAATCCGAATGACAAATATTTATAGATTAAAATTATACAAAGTTCAAGTCAAAGGGGTCTATTCGCTCTCCGTATTCAGCATTCCACAAGCAGCTCACAAGAGCTGCTGGTGCAATGCCGCCCCCTGCAGACTCGCGGCCAATGGGCCGCCAGCAGGGAGGTGTCAATCAACCCGATCGTACTCAATCAGATTGAATTGTGGCGATTCCTGTCCGCCTGCTCAGAACAGGCGGAAAGGGTGATGGAGCAGCGGTCTTTAGACACGGGCCCACAAGCTCCATACGGAGCTTGATAAATGGGCCTCAAAATATTTAAGTTGGAAAATCTAACAACAGTACAGCTGTACTAAGTACTTTTTTTAAGTGATATGAAACCCAACATTTTTCTTTTATGATTCAGATAGAGCACGCAATTTTAAACAACTTTCCAATTTACTTCTGTTATCAATTTCTCTTCGTTCTCTTAGTATCTTTTGTTAAAAAGCAGGGAGGTAAGCGCAGGAGCCAGCCCATTTCTCAAGCACTAGATGGCAGCAGTTTTGAAAGAATGTTATCCATTTGCAAGAACACTAGATGGCAGCACTATTTCCTGCCATGTAGTGCTTCAGACGCCTATCTAGGTAACTCTTCAATGCAGAATATCATGGGAATGAAGCAAATTTGTTAATAGAAGTACATTGGAAACTTTTTTTTAAAATTGTATGCTCTGTCTGAATTAGAAAAACAATTTTTGGGTTTCGTATCCCTTTAACTAAGCCCTAGGGCAATATTGCGCCTCATGCACACACGCCATTTATATTTATATATATGATTCTAGGTAAGGCTCTCCCTTCATACAGTCATAACCAATCATGCAACCCAAACAACCTGCTGCACTTATTGACAATATCATTGTCATATTACTGGTGGTCAGTTTTCCGCAAAATAAACCAATGCTACATAAATATTAGACTGGCAAATTGTTTACACAAATATAAGTGTATAAACTGGTAGAAGTGCTCTGTAGTTTGGATAAAAATATTTTTTACTATCAAAGTTTGATGGCAAACAGTTTGAGAAACACTGTTCTAGATTCATCTTTGGTGCTTCTATTTCAGTATAGAGAAAGTAAGACCATACCTAAGGGATGGATGAAGAAATGTCCTATGTAAAAGCTACCAACTACTACCACGATCAACTCTCCATTTAGAAAAAATAATAACCATGCTTACTAAATATGTATGCTAGCTTTATGAAGGCTGTTACATGCTTAATAATGAGGTAATTTAAGGAATCTATGACATTACTTAACCAATTAAGTTAATAAGGTATAGTTAGCATAAAAGGGTATGAGAACTCCTATATAGTTATTTCATTTTAAACTATACATCCTACATTTGGATGTCAATCATTTAACTATGTATTTTGTACTTTTGTGTTATCATCTATAGATTGACGTTAAAGGACCATTATGCACTAATAATTTCTTCCACTTAAAGGGACACTGTACCCAAAAATGTTCTTTCGTGATTCAGATTGAGCATGAAATTTTAAGCAACTTTCTAATTTACTCCTATTAGCAAATTTTCTTCATTCTCTTGGTATCTTTATTTGAAATGCAAGAATGTAAGTTTAGATGCCGGCCCATTTTTGGTGAACAACCTGGGTTGTCCTTGATGATTGGTGGATAAATTCATCCACCAATAAAAAAGTGCTGTCCAGAGTACAGAAACTAAAAAAAAGCTTAGATGCCTTCTTTTTCAAATAATGACAGCAAGAGAACAAAGAAAAATTGATAATAGAAGTAAATTAGAAAGTTGCTTAAAATTGCATGCTCTTTCTGAATTACAAAAGAAAAATTTTGGGTACAGTGTCCCTTTAATGTACACATGTACTATTAATTAGTATATATGTCCCAAAGCAATGAAAATACATAGTTTAAATCACAGCACATTTTAAATATACACTTAGAGTTTCACAAATGTTTGGGCTTGGTAAATTAAAAAAAATCTAGAGGGTTCAGCTAGAAAAAATATATAGCTCCATTAGGTTTACAACGCTCATTAGGGATACATTTCATGTTCGCAACATGCTTCACCCAATAAAGGGAAACAAATATGAGTGTATAAGGTCCCTTTAAAGCAAGGTTGTCTTGGATGGCCTTAGATTTTTGATTGAGTTTATTCCATTTTGGGACATTTTCTACTAAATCTACAAAATCTACAGTTCAGAGCTTTATTATTATTTTTTAATTTACATAGATATAAAAACAATTAATAGATTGAAATGATGTTTTGAAATATGAATATGGCTCTCGGAATCCCAGGCTAAATGTAAGGATCGAGATTTTGTTTATTATTTTTTTGTAATTGTAGTTTTAATTTTTTTTGTAATGTTAGCTTTTTTATTTTTGTAATGTTAGCTTTTTTATTTTTGTAATGTTACGTTTTATTGTAAGCTTAGGTTTTATTTTTATTTCACAGGTAAGTTTGCGGTTTAGGGGTTAATAGGTTTAGTTAGTGTCAGCGATGTCGGGGAACTGCGGTTAAGGGGTTAATAGGTTTAGTTAGTGTTGCCAATGTTTGGGAACTGCATTTTAGGGGTTAATAGGTTTAGTTAGTGTCTGCGATGTTTGGGAATGGCGGTTTAGGGGTTAATAGGTTTAGTTAGTGTTGGTGATGTTGGGGAATGGCAGTTTAGGGGTTAATATGATTATTTAGTGATTTAGTTAGTATAGGCGATGTTTGGAAAATGCGGTTTAGGGTTTAATAGGTTTAGTTTGTGTCGGCGATGTTGGGGAACTGTGGTTTAGGGGTAAATATGTTTAGTTAGTTTTGGCGATGTCGGGGAATGGCGGTTTAGGGGTTAATAGGTATAGTTAGTGTCGGTGATGTCGGGGAACTGCGGATTAGGGGTTTATAGGTTTAGTTAGTATTGGCGATGTCGGGGAATGGTGGTTTAGGGGTTAATAGGATTATTTTGTGATTTAGTTAGTGTTGGCGATGTCGGGTAACTGCGGTTTAGATTAGAACAATAAAAAATTCCGAATATGAATAAAGAATGGATCCAAAAATTCAGAAATTGATTTATTAATTTTCAGAATTTTTCGAGATTTTAGTTATGATGCCAATTCGGAAATTCGGGTTGCATTTGAATCTCCGAATTGGCAAAAATTCATTTGAAAACAAAATTTGACCGAAACGAAATGCACATGTCTAATACATATGTGACTGCGATTGGCTAATGGTTTTCACATGATAAAGGGGACAGGGAAATTAAATGAAACTTTGCTCATTTGAAATTCAGCGTTATTGCATTTTTTTTATTATCCATGTGTTGATTATGGAATTCTACTGTGTTTAATGCTCATTTAAAAAAAAAGGTATAAAATCCAAGTCTGTAGAGATGATAAAGCACATTCTATGTAACCGTTTAATGCTTGATAATTGAAAACATGTCTGTGTTTTGACTTCTAAGTTGTTTAATGAATGTTCTCCTTTGATTTTAATATTTAATGCAACATTCAATCATAATATTTCAATATTTGAAACTAACATTTGAATTTTATATTTGAATACAGATGTCTATAGATCATGAGAATCAACATTTAGATGCAAAAATGTTAGTATTTAAATTCTACATTCCATATTCAAAACTTAAAAATTCAATGTGAAAATTAAAATAAAAGCTATTTGTTTGTAAAATAAAAATGTTGAATAATAGAAAACGTTATATCTGCATTTAAAATGAACAAATGCACTAAAACATTATTTCAACATTTAATATGAATAACTTTGCTTTAAATAATTCCAATTTCCAATACTCTGGATCTGGTCTTGGTCTCCTGTCTCTCCAATTCTTCTGTTCTATAGCACATATTCACTAAAGAATGTAAATATGAATGAAGTTTAGTGAAAAACTGCCTAGAATAACACAGAAATTGGAAAAGGTACATAATTTTGAAAACAGCAGATGTTTCTTTTTCAACAGCATAATGCATTTGAAAGAACATTCTAAATACACTTAAAGGAAGGAAGTCATTTTCCCTATAGTTTTTGTTGTTGCTGTAATTACTTCAATGCTTGTCCAAAATAGAATATTCTTTAAAGGGACAGTATTGTCAAAAATAAATTTTCATGATTCAGATAGATTGCAATTTTAAACAACTTTCCAATTTACTTTTATCATTAAATTTGCTGTGTTCTCTAAGTATTCTTTGATGAAAGCTAAACCTAGGTAGGCACAAATGTTAATTTATGAGCCCTTGAAGGCCGCCTTTATCTCAGTGCATTTTGATGTTTTTTCACAGCTACACAGCGCTAGTTCATGTGTGCCATATAGATAACATTGTACTCACTCCTGTAGAGTTAACTAGGAGTCAGCACTGATTGGCTAAAATGCAAGTCTGTCAAAAAACTGGAATAAGGGGGCAGTCTGTAGCGACTTATACACAAGGTAATGTGTATTAATATGTGTGGGTTATGCAAAACTGGAAAATGGGTAATAAAGGGTTTATCTATAGTAGACTGTCCCTTTAAATGCAGTTGTAAATATGTTACATATTTTTTTATGTAAGATATATAGGAATTATATTAGCAATGTACAGATATAAATATGGCACATCTAGTAATAAAGAGTTAAAAGAGAAAGCCTTGCAATTTTGAAATTATTAAATTTTTGTAAAATTCTAAAATTTGATAAAGTGTATCAATATAATCAAAATGTAATCCAATACAATATTCTTCTTACAGTAGGTGAACTGTAAATGTTTGAATCTCAAAACATGCTTAATAAATCATTCAGTCTCTGTAGATGACCATCTGGCTTACTTGGGTAACTGCTGCCACAATTCATAAACTTGTAACACATAACGGGGCAATAGGGGAAATACTGAAATAAATATAATTTCCCCTTTCAGTGGTGTATTTTTATGGAGAACTACTATTCTTTCAACCAACTGATTATGTAACAGATTTCATATTATTTTGTTCCTATGTTACTTAAAGGGACACTGAACCCACATTTTTTCTTTCATGATTCAGATAGAGCATGAAATTTTAAGCAACGTTCTAATTTACTCCTATTATCAAATTTTCTTCATTCTCTTGGTATCTTTATTTGAAATGCAAGAATGTAAGTTTAGATGCTGGCCCATTTTTGGGGAACAACCTGGGTTGTTCTTGCTGATTGGTGGATAAATTCATCCACCAATAAAAAAGTGCTGTCCAGGGTCCTGAACCCAAAAAAGCCTAGATGCCTTATTTTTCAAAAAAAGATAGAAAAAGAATAAAAAAAATTGATAATAGGAATAAATTATAAAGTTGCTTAAAATTGCATGCTCTATCTGAATCACGAAAGAAAAAAATGTGGGTTCAGTGTCCCTTTAAAGGGATAGGAAAGTCAAAATTATACTTGCATGATTCAGATAGAGCATGTCATTTTAAGACACTTCTAAATTCACTTATATTTTCAAATGTTCTTTGTTCTCTTATTATCTCTTGTTGAAAAAAGAATATGCACATATCATACACCAGTGATTTTTAACCTTTTTTTTGCCGTGGCACACTTTTTTTTACATTAAAAAATCCTGTGGCACACCACCATCCCAAAATTTAAAAAAAAAAATCACGCATTGTAGCCTAATACAGCATATATATATACACATACACACAAACACACACATACTGTATGTATTGTGATGTTATGCCATGCCTCCTACAAACTACCCCTGCACTGGGAGTAAAAAACAAGCAAAGTTTAAAAAATGTCACACTGTTGTCAGTCTGCCGTGGCACACCTGAGGATCTCTCACGGCACACTAGTGTGCCACGGCACACTGGTTGAAAAACACTGTCATACACCAAGTACAATGCTGTTCCTTCAGCAATGAATAACAAGAGAATGAAGAAAAATTGATAATAGAAGTAAATTGGAAAGTTGTTTAAAATTGTATGTTCTGTCTAAATCATAAAAGAACATTTTAGGGTTTACTATACCTTTAATGCATGACATTTAATGTTCAAAGAGGATCTTTTAGATTCAAAAACAGAAATGAATCATATATGTGTTAGAAAATGCCTGGTGTAAGACAAAGGATAATAATGTTTGTGGTCTGGGACAGTGCTTTAGCCTCACTAAAGTATTTATAATAACAGAATCTTGCTTTGACTGTGAGTCTGGACAAAGATTTAAAGAGATATGAAACCCAAATTTTTTCTTTCATGATTCAAATAGAGCATTCATGTTTGAACAACTTTCCAGTTTACTTATATTATCAATTTTGCTTCATTCTATTTGTATCCTTTATGGAAGGAGCAGCAATGTACTACTGGGAGCTAGCTGAACACATTGACAAGCCAATGACAAGAGGCATATATGTGCAGCCACTATGCATGTGTATTTGTGTACATAATTAGTAAACAAATGCTACAAATTGCCACTGCCAGCGGCACTCAGTAAAGATCTGTGCAAATCCAGTTCTTTGGGAATTGCACTTTCACAAGAAAAATCTGACTCTGAAAAGTGCCAAATGCCGCTGGCAGTGGCCATTTTTTGGCATTTATTTGCCACAGAAGAACACAAATGTACATATCTAGCAGCCGCCAATCAGCAGCTTACTCCCAGCTTCTGAGCCAACCTAGGTATACTTTTTAACAAAAGATACCAAGAGAATGAAGTAAATTGGATAACAGAAGTTAAAGGGACAGTCAAAACTAAAATTGTTATTGTTTAAATAGATAGATAACGCCTTTACTACCCATTCCCCAGCTTTGCACAACCAACATTGTTATACTAATATACTTTATAACATTCAAACCTCTAAAAGGAAGCCCCGGATGCAAAATATAGAAAGGAGGGGCTTTTAACCACAGGGCAGGGCAGAGGACGCAAGGAATAGGTGGGTAGGCATAGAGGGTGGCTTTCACAGTAGAGTAGTTAAAGAGAAGCAGGAAGTGTAGATGCCATCTCCATATCCAGACCTGTAAAGAAGAAAAACAGCTCCCGCCCTCCCTTCCCTGTTTGGTTGTACGGCAGGGTAGATGTTTCCGGCGGTGTGCTTGATGTCTAGAAGTTTAGGAAGTAATGTGGAAGTAATAGGAAGTAATGTGCTTGATGTCTAGAAGTTTAGGAAGTAATGTGAAAGTTTAGGAAGTAATGTGGAAGTAATATGGGTAGCTCCTGTGGGTTCAGGAGAGGTTAGCAATATGTTTACTTGATAACGTTTGAAGAGTTATTGAGCTCCTATGGGTCAAGCACTAATGTTGGTTACTTTGTAACCAATACCTTTTCAGGTGGTTTAAAAGTTATTTATTTGTTTAGATGTTTTAAAATAAATTGTCTGTGGCCTTTTCAACCCCAAGTTACTGTGTCTTAGCCTTTATTGGGGGGGGGGGGGTGAGGTAAAGGACAAGAGTGCCTAATTATGGGGTCATGTCTGCCTGTTTCTAAGCCACAACAGACAGCCTCTTATCACATGCTTTTTTATTTACTTTTCAAAACAAGAGACTGCTAGGTCATGTGGGCCAAATAGATAACATTGTGCTCACGTGGGTTCTGCACAACACAGTTAAAATGCAAATCAATAGATAATAAATAAAAAGTCATGTGATCAGGGGGCTGTCAAGAGAGGTTTAGATACAAGGTAATCACAGAGGTAAAAAGTATATTAATATAATCGTGTTGGTTGTGCAAAACTGGGGAATGGGTAATAAAGGGATTATCTATCATTTTAAACAATAACATATTTTGAGTTGACTGTCCCTTTAATAAGAAAGTGCTTCATAAATGTACCCCTAGGTCTGATATACTTACTAAGCTTTATTAAAAATTCTTGATTTTGTGTTAATAAATGTTACTTTTTTAATAACTTTTTTTTTATTAAAGTGTGAATGTGTGTGTGCATATACACTTGTGTTTTTGTGTGTGTAAAATAACCATTCAAAATGGATGCCTGGACCATGTTTATACATATACACATTTTAAGCTCAATAAAGTGAAAGACAACAAAACAATTAAATGAATATTAAAGTCAACATTAAACTTTCATGATTTAGATAGAGCATGCAGTTTTAAACAACTTTTAAATTTTATTCCATTATTAAAATGTGCACAATCTTTTTATTTGCACATTTACTGAGGCGCCAGCTCCTAATGACCATGTGCAAGAGTGCACAGTATATACATATATGCATTTTGTGGTTGGCTGATGGCTGTCACATGATACAAGGGGAAGGAAGATTGAACTAACTTTGAACATTTTCAGAATGAAAATGTACTGCTCATTTGGAATGCTATTACATTGTAATTTTGTTATGTATTTGTTGATTATGCATTTATACTATCTTTAGCGGTTCTTTAAATAGTATATTTGAGAAATGTTGACTTGCTTTATGTATTACAAAACTGCTTATAAATGGGCACAGGCAATGTTCATTTTTATCCTTCAATCTTCTTTTTAGTATGTAACATCAATTACTTAGAATAATGTAATATTACTTATACATCTATTCTTGGTTTTGCTTTACTTTTCTAGCATTCAAGTGAAACACATATATGCAGAAAGTTTACAGCAAGCAACTGCCAATTTATTTTTATTCTTAAAAAAAATGGAATTCAATGGGAAGCATTTAATACCTGATAACATAAACCTATGATTTTACAATTTCTATAGGAATAAAGGTGAGAGCAATGCATGTGTTGCAACATTTGGGTAAAGGAGAAAATCAGTAACTACTGATGTGGAAAATAGTTAGCTCTGAAGTTTATCAGTAGTTGACACGTGCACACACTGTATAATGAGGAATTATTGTGGGTTGCAGAGAGATTGGAATTTTATATAAATACCAAGGGTCAATTTCATGGTAAGTTAAATCTTTAAAGGCACAGTCAGAGACATGACTTGCTAATGTGACCCTAAAATGGAAAGTTAACATGGAATATATAATATTTTTGAAAAAGTAAAAAAGATAACCAGACAATTTTATTTATAAGAAGAATGTCCTACTGTTTAACAGTGTTTATTTTTGCTATATAAATTGTGATAATTGTATACAATACATTCAGAAATAAATTACATTTTAATGTTAAAAATAAGAAATATATATTTTTAGGGGGGAAATCCCTGTTCTTATTATTAAGGATAGGCTTTTTATACAATCCCACAAGGTTATATGCTGTTATCAGTTATGAATGAGTTAAATTATGGAACATCAGGATTTACCATAAGAAAGCATGTTAAAACCAGCAGCCAAGCTGAGGATCTGGCTGGCTGTCATCATGATTAACGACAGAAACATAATTTCACTCTGTAGATGACCATCTGGCTTACTTGGGTAACTGCTGTCACAATTCATAACCTTGTAACACATAACAGGATAAAATCAGGGAAATACTGAAATAAATATAATTTCCACTTTCCGCTAGTAAGTAATAATTATTTAATATGAGTGCCCAATAAAATTGTCTTATATTTTTATAGAGAACTGCTGTTCTTCAATCAACTTATTCTCTAACAGGTTTCATTTTATTTACTTTTTTTATGTTACATAATGCATGGAATTAAATATTCAAAGAGAATCTTTTAGATTCAACAATAGAAATGAATCAAATATGTTAGAAAATCCCTGGTGTAAGAGAAAGGTTAATAAGGTTTGTGATCTGTGTCAATACTTTAGCCTCCCTCAAGTATTTATAACAGCAGAATCTTGTTTTGACTGTTAGTCTGGACAAGGATATAATTAAAAAAATTCCATCTACTTCCAGCATTTTTACATATTTTACGTCTTGTGCCCATTGAGCCTTCTTAGATTAATTCCTTATACAGGAAGACTTCTTGATAGACTAGATAGCTTGGAGAGGCTGGAAATGGTGTATATTTTTCTCTTTAGGAAGTTCTACAGTTTATCTATTTCCTATTCTATTGTATTGAACATATTTAGGAAAGCTCAGAGATCTCAAAGTTATTAAAAATATAACATTTATTTCCCCCCAAATCAAGATTTTTTTTACTGAACAAGATCAAATAAGATACACATTCGACACTGGAGAACTTGAAGAGGTTTGAAATGGCTCTTTGTGAATCTGCCAAAAAGTTAAGAATAAAAATAATCTCACAAATAACCATGAATACTTAAACACAAGTGAGAAATACTTCTTATTTATTTATCACATTTCTGAGGTGTTATCTTTAACAAAGGTAAATGAAACTGAATTGTGACCAGCAACCTATTCCATCATTAGTGCCCAGGTCTCCATAACAATTTTGGAAATTCCTGCTCTAAATAATATGAGATTGTATATATATCATGAATAGATATTATTATTACGAAAGTGGCAAAATGTATTAGTCGCTACGTTTTAGTTTTGCATTAACTAGTCATATTGTGTTTCTTTTAATATTTATTTGTGTTTTTAGCTAGTCCTGATATAAGAAAACAAGATGTTCCCGTTTTAGTGTATTTGTAATTCAGATGACTTTATTAATTAAACAGCTGCATTTCTAATGGATTGGAATGGGAACCACTTAAGGAAAGGTTCTTTAAATAATAATACAAATTGTTGAGACATGAAATTACAAAAGAGTTGAATCATTCATTTCAAAATAAGCTTGGAAGTTGAACCTGCTCTAGAAGTAACAAGGGTGCCTATGTGTCTAAATATTTCTTTGAACTCAGTCCAAACAGATGTTGTAAATTGCAAAAAGTAGACATCACAGAACTATTTAATAAATCCAATCATGCCTACCTAACTTTTAAATAACTGTCTAATTGGGCAGTAACAATATATTAAGGTACACAACAGATCCAAACAGTAAGGTTTTAGACCTTGACAGTTCAGGTTCTGTTCCTCATACAGATTTTAAATGAGATTCTAATTATAATATGGCTCGTTTAGAGCTGCATGGGTATTGACCCCTACAGCACTACTGGACCATAACATGTCTATCTTAATTAGAGCTGATTAGTTCAGGGCTGAGTTTCCTTTGTGGATCTAACAAGAGCCATGATGGTGTGTCTTTATGGTAGCAGCTGCACGGTTCTATGTCCCATGTAGTCAGGTGACTCATTTGTTTTTTATTATATTTCTTCCATTTAAAACAAAGTCCAGCAACATTATAGTTTGTGAGGAAAATATTAACTTCTGTATTTGTGAGTCTGTAGAGTCCTGTTCCGTTTAATTGCCTTAGCTGTCAGAGATGACTACAATACATTGCACAGCTGTGCATTACAAACCTCTCTAAAAGCAAAAGGATTAAAGAGATAGTCAATGATGTAACTGGATATTTTATAAATCAGTATTTAATAATAACAGTGTTTTGCATGTATTCCAAATAATAACACCATTTTTCAAATTTTAGGAAGATTTAGAAACCAATGCATAATACTGTATGATACAATCTATTATTTCAAGTATTTTGCAAAAATATCTACTGGTCTGCACATTTCCTGTGACTTTACCATGGAATATGTTAGGATGTCATAAAAGCTGAATACAAATACAGGTTCATTGGATGAAAGGACTGAACCAACCCAGACATATAATCATACAGGAAGGCCTTTAAAAAAACATGAAGTTCATGATTCAGACAGAGGCCAAGGGGTCGATCCGATAAAAATCGTCGCCCGCAAAAGTCGGCGACGCCAATATTTGAGCGGGTTTGGTATCACATATACGGCGTAACCTAGAAGTTACACGCGTATATTTCTGCCGTCGCCCGTAGTTTTTTTGGGCCATAGGCAGGTATACCAAACCAGCGCAGTTTGGTATCCAATATACAGCGTAAGGACTTACGTGGCGAAAATGGAGAAATCTTACTCCATTTTCACCTCGCCACAAAAAGCAGCCATAAGAAGCCATACGCTGAGATTGGAGCCCCGTAACTCTCTAAACTAGCTGCTAAATAAAAACCCAACACCTAACGCATGCGCAATGTCTATCTCCCTGTCAACCGCGATCCCCCGCCGCAATCCCTAATAAAGTATTTAACCCCTAAACCGCCGCTCACGGACCCCACCGCCATCTACATAAACTAACCCCCTACTGTGAGCCCCTAAAACCGCCACCTTCTAACTGATCTATCCCCTAATGTGAACCCCTTACACCGCCGCCATATACCTTATCTATCCCCTAATCTGACCCCTTACACCGCCCGCACCCTATAAAAAAATATTAACCCCTAATCTATCCCCCTATACCGCCGCCAGCTATATTAATATTATTAACCCCTAATCTAATCCCCCTAAAATAATTATCTCTATTACCAGCCCTTAAAAGGGCCTTTTGCGGGGCTTTGCCCCAAAGTAAACAGCTCTTTTGCCCTATAACCTGCCCTCCCTACACCGCCGCCACCTATATTAATAGTATTAACCCCTAATGTAAGCCCCTTACACCGCCGCCATCTATATTAAAATTATTAACCCCTAATTTAATCTACCTCCACCCCGCCGCCAGCTATATTATCTATATTAATCCTAAGTATATTATAGTTAATATAGTTATTACATTATATATATTAACTATATTAACCCTAATTATATAGGGTTAATATAGTTAATATAGTTACTATAGTATTTATATAAACTATATTAACTCTATCTAACCCTAACACCCCTAACTAAATTCTTATTAAATAAATCTAATTCATATTATAAACTAAAATATTCCTATTTAAATCTAAATACTTACCTATAAAATAAACTCTAAGATAGCTACAAAGTAATTAATAATTACATTGTAGCTATGTTAGGGTTTATACTTATTTTACAGGTAAATTGTTAATTATTTTAACTAGGTATAATAGCTATTAAATAGTTATTAACTATTTAATAGCTACCTAGTTAAAATAATTACCCAATTACCTGTAAAATAAATCCTAACCTAAGTTACAAATACACCTACACTATCAATAAATTAAATAAACTACAAATATCTACCTAAAAATACAATTAAATAAACTAAACTAAATAACAAAAAAAAAACAACACCAAATTACAAAAAATAAAAAAAAAGATTACAAGATTTTTAGCTAATTACACCTAATCTAAGCCCCCTAATAAAATAATAAAGCCCCCCAAAATAAAAAATTCCCTACCCTATTCTAAATTAAAAAAGTTCAAAGCTCTTTTACATACCAGCCCTTAAAAGGGCCATTAGCGGGGCATGCCCCAAAGAAACTGCTCTTTTGCCTGAAAAAAAAACACAATACCACCCCCCAACATTACAACCCACCACCCACATACCCCTAATCTAACCTAAACCCCCCTTAAATAAACCTAACACTACCCCCCTGAAGATCTCCCTACCTTATCTTCACCATGCCGGGCCGAACTCCTCATCCGATCCGGGCGATGTCTATCCAAGCGGCAAAGAAGAGGTCTTCATCCCGGCGATGTCTTTATCCAAGCTGCAGCAAAGTCTTCTTCCATCGGGCAGCATCTTCCATCAAGCAGCATCTTCAATCTTCATTCTTCGCTCCACAGACGCAGAGCATCTATCCCGGCCGACGAGCTGAACGACGAATGAGGTACCTTTAAATGACGTCATCCAAGATGGCGGTCCGTCGAATTCCGATTGGCTGATAGGATTCTATCAGCCAATCGGAATTAAGGTAGAAAAATCTGATTGGCTGATTGAATCAGCCAATCAGATTCAAGTTCAATCCGATTGGCTGAACCAATCAGCCAATCAGGATTGAGCTTGCGTTCTATTGGCTGTTCCGATCAGCCAATAAAATGGCGAGGCTCAATCTGATTGGCTGATTGGTTCAGCCAATCGGATTGAACTTGAATCTGATTCCCTACCTTATCTCACCACGCCGGGCCGAACTCCTCATCCGATCCGGCGATGTCTATCCAAGCGGCAAAAAGAGGTCTTCATCCCGGCGATGGTCTTTATCCAAGCTGCAGCAATGTCTTCTTCCATCGGGCAGCATCTTCCATCAAGCGCATCTTCAATCTTCATTCTTCGCTCCACAGACGCGAGCATCCATCCCGGCTGACGACTGAACGACGAATGAGGTACCTTTAAATGACGTCATCCAGATGGCGTCCGTCGAATTCCGATGGCTGATAGGATTCTATCAGCCAATCGGAATTAAGGTAGAAAAATCTGATTGGCTGATTGAATCAGCCAATCAGATTCAAGTTCAATCCGATTGGCTGAACCAATCAGCCAATCAGATTGAGCTTGCGTTCTATTGGCTGTTCCGATCAGCCAATAAAATGCAAGCTCAATCTGATTGGCTGATTGGATTCAGCCAATCGGATTGAACTTGAATCTGATTGGCTGATTCAATCAGCCAATCAGATTTTTCTACCTTAATTACGATTGGTTGATAGAATCCTATCAGCCAATCGGAATTCGACGGACGCCATCTTGGATGACGTCATTTAAAGGTCCCTCATTCGTCGGTCAGTCGTCGGCCGGGATGGATGCTCCGTGTCTGTGGAGCGAAGAATGAAGATTGAAGATGCCGCTTGATGGAAGATGCTGCCCGATGGAAGAAGACTTTGCTGCGCTTGGATAAAGACATCGCCGGGATGAAGACCTCTTCTTTGCCGCTTGGATAGACATCGCCCGGATCGGATGAGGAGTTCGGCCCCGGCGTGGTGAAGATAAGGTAGAGAGAACTTCAGGGGGTAGTGAAAGGTTTATTTAAGGGGGTTTGGTTTAGATTAGGGGTATGTGGGGGTGGTGGGTTGTAATGTTGGGGGGTGGTATTGTGTTTTTTTTTTCAGGCAAAAGAGCAGTTTTCTTTGGGGCATGCCCCACAAAAGGCCCTTTTAAGGGCTGGTAAGGTAAAAGAGCTTTGAACTTTTTTTAATTTAGAATAGGGTAGGGAATTTTTTTATTTTGGGGGCTTTATTATTTTATTAGGGGGCTTAGAATAGGTGTAATTAGCTTAAAATCTTTTTTATTTTTTATTTTTTGTAATTTAGTGTTTGTTTTTTTTGTAATTTAGTATAGTTTATTTAATTGTATTTTTAGTAGATATTTGTAGTTTATTTAATTTATTGATAGTGTAGGTGTATTTGTAACTTAGGTTAGGATTTATTTTACAGGTAATTGGGTAATTATTTTAACTAGGTAGCTATTAAATAGTTCATAACTATTTAATAGCTATTATACCTAGTTAAAATAATTAACAATTTACCTGTAAAATAAATATAAACCCTAACATAGCTACAATGTAATTATTAATTACTATTGTAGCTATCTTAGGGTTTATGTTATAGGTAAGTATTTAGATTTAAATAGGAATATTTTAATTTATAATATTAATATTAGATTTATTTTAATAAGAGTTTAGTTAGGATGTTAGAGTTAGATAGGGTTAATATACTTAATATATATACTATAGTATAACGATATTAACTATATTAACCCTAATATAATTAGGGTTAATATAGTTAATATATATAATATAATATCTATATTAACTATATTAACCCTAATATACTTAGGTTAATATAGTTAATATAGCTGGCGGCGGGGTAGGTAGATTAGATTAGGGGTTAATATTTTTAATATAGGTGGCGGCGGTGTAAGGGGCAGCAGATTAGGGGTTAATACTATTAATATAGGTGGCGGCGGTGTAGGGAGGGCAGGTTATAGGGCAAAAGAGCTGTTTACTTTGGGGCAAAGCCCCGCAAAAGGCCCTTTTAAGGGCTGGTAATAGAGATAATTATTTTAGGGGATTAGATTAGGGGTTAATAATATTAATATAGCTGGCGGCGGTATAGGGGGATTAGATTAGGGGTTAATATTTTTTATATAGGTGGCGGCGGTGTGTAAGGGGTCAGATTAGGGGATAGATAAGGTATATGGCGGCGGTGTAAGGGGTTCACATTAGGGGATAGATCAGTTAGAAGGTGGCGGTTTTAGGGGCTCACAGTAGGGGTTAGTTTATGTAGATGGCGGTGGGGTCCGTGAGCGGCGGTTTAGGGGTTAAATACTTTATTAGGGATTGCGGCGGGGATCGCGGTTGACAGGGAGATAGACATTGCGCATGCGTTAGGTGTTGGGTTTTATTTAGCAGCTAGTTTAGAGAGTTACGGGGCTCCAATACTCAGCGTATGGCTTCTTATGGCTGCTTTTTGTGGCGAGGTGAAAATGGAGTAAGATTTCTCCATTTTCGCCACGTAAGTCCTTACGCTGTATATTGGATACCAAACTGCGCTGGTTTGGTATACCTGCCTATGGCCCAAAAAACTACGGGCGACGGCAGAAATATACGCGTGTAACTTCTAGGTTACGCCGTATATGTGATACCAAACCCGCTCAAATATTGGCGTCGCCGACTTTTGCGGGCGACGATTTTTATCGATCGACCCCTTGGCCTCTGTCTGAATCATGAACTTCCATGTTTTTTTAAAGGCCTTCCTGTATGATTATATGTCTGGGTTGGTTCAGTCCTTTCATCCAATGAACCTGTATTTGTATTCAGCTTTTATGACATCCTAACATATTCCATGGTAAAGTCACAGGAAATGTGCAGACCAGTAGATATTTTTGCAAAATACTTGAAATAATAGATTGTATCATACAGTATTATGCATTGGTTTCTAAATCTTCCTAAAATTTGAAAAATGGTGTTATTATTTGGAATACATGCAAAACACTGTTATTATTAAATACTGATTTATAAAAATATCCAGTTACATCATTGACTATCTCTTTAATCCTTTTGCTTTTAGAGAGGTTTGTAATGCACAGCTGTGCAATGTATTGTAGTCATCTCTGACAGCTAAGGCAATTAAACGGAACAGGACTCTACAGACTCACAAATACAGAAGTTAATATTTTCCTCACAAACTATAATGTTGCTGGACTTTGTTTTAAATGGAAGAAATATAATAAAAAACAAATGAGTCACCTGACTACATGGGACATAGAACCGTGCAGCTGCTACCATAAAGACACACCATCATGGCTCTTGTTAGATCCACAAAGGAAACTCAGCCCTGAACTAATCAGCTCTAATTAAGATAGACATGTTATGGTCCAGTAGTGCTGTAGGGGTCAATACCCATGCAGCTCTAAACGAGCCATATTATAATTAGAATCTCATTTAAAATCTGTATGAGGAACAGAACCTGAACTGTCAAGGTCTAAAACCTTACTGTTTGGATCTGTTGTGTACCTTAATATATTGTTACTGCCCAATTAGACAGTTATTTAAAAGTTAGGTAGGCATGATTGGATTTATTAAATAGTTCTGTGATGTCTACTTTTTGCAATTTACAACATCTGTTTGGACTGAGTTCAAAGAAATATTTAGACACATAGGCACCCTTGTTACTTCTAGAGCAGGTTCAACTTCCAAGCTTATTTTGAAATGAATGATTCAACTCTTTTGTAATTTCATGTCTCAACAATTTGTATTATTATTTAAAGAACCTTTCCTTAAGTGGTTCCCATTCCAATCCATTAGAAATGCAGCTGTTTAATTAATAAAGTCATCTGAATTACAAATACACTAAAACGGGAACATCTTGTTTTCTTATATCAGGACTAGCTAAAAACACAAATAAATATTAAAAGAAACACAATATGACTAGTTAATGCAAAACTAAAACGTAGCGACTAATACATTTTGCCACTTTCGTAATAATAATATCTATTCATGATATATATACAATCTCATATTATTTAGAGCAGGAATTTCCAAAATTGTTATGGAGACCTGGGCACTAATGATGGAATAGGTTGCTGGTCACAATTCAGTTTCATTTACCTTTGTTAAAGATAACACCTCAGAAATGTGATAAATAAATAAGAAGTATTTCTCACTTGTGTTTAAGTATTCATGGTTATTTGTGAGATTATTTTTATTCTTAACATTTTGGCAGATTCACAAAGAGCCATTTCAAACCTCTTCAAGTTCTCCAGTGTCGAATGTGTATCTTATTTGATCTTGTTCAGTAAAAAAAATCTTGATTTGGGGGGAAATAAATGTTATATTTTTAATAACTTTGAGATCTCTGAGCTTTCCTAAATATGTTCAATACAATAGAATAGGAAATAGATAAACTGTAGAACTTCCTAAAGAGAAAAATATACACCATTTCCAGCCTCTCCAAGCTATCTAGTCTATCAAGAAGTCTTCCTGTATAAGGAATTAATCTAAGAAGGCTCAATGGGCACAAGACGTAAAATATGTAAAAATGCTGGAAGTAGATGGAATTTTTTTAATTATATCCTTGTCCAGACTAACAGTCAAAACAAGATTCTGCTGTTATAAATACTTGAGGGAGGCTAAAGTATTGACACAGATCACAAACCTTATTAACCTTTCTCTTACACCAGGGATTTTCTAACATATTTGATTCATTTCTATTGTTGAATCTAAAAGATTCTCTTTGAATATTTAATTCCATGCATTATGTAACATAAAAAAAGTAAATAAAGTGAAACCTGTTAGAGAATAAGTTGATTGAAGAACAGCAGTTCTCTATAAAAATATAAGACAATTTTATTGGGCACTCATATTAAATAATTATTACTTACTAGCGGAAAGTGGAAATTATATTTATTTCAGTATTTCCCTGATTTTATCCTGTTATGTGTTACAAGGTTATGAATTGTGACAGCAGTTACCCAAGTAAGCCAGATGGTCATCTACAGAGTGAAATTATGTTTCTGTCGTTAATCATGATGACAGCCAGCCAGATCCTCAGCTTGGCTGCTGGTTTTAACATGCTTTCTTATGGTAAATCCTGATGTTCCATAATTTAACTCATTCATAACTGATAACAGCATAACCTTGTGGGATTGTATAAAAAGCCTATCCTTAATAATAAGAACAGGGATTTCCCCCCTAAAAATATATATTTCTTATTTTTAACATTAAAATGTAATTTATTTCTGAATGTATTGTATACAATTATCACAATTTATATAGCAAAAATAAACACTGTTAAACAGTAGGACATTCTTCTTATAAATAAAATTGTCTGGTTATCTTTTTTACTTTTTTCAAAAATATTATATATTCCATGTTAACTTTCCATTTTAGGGTCACATTAGCAAGTCATGTCTCTGACTGTGCCTTTAAAGATTTAACTTACCATGAAATTGACCCTTGGTATTTATATAAAATTCCAATCTCTCTGCAACCCACAATAATTCCTCATTATACAGTGTGTGCACGTGTCAACTACTGATAAACTTCAGAGCTAACTATTTTCCACATCAGTAGTTACTGATTTTCTCCTTTACCCAAATGTTGCAACACATGCATTGCTCTCACCTTTATTCCTATAGAAATTGTAAAATCATAGGTTTATGTTATCAGGTATTAAATGCTTCCCATTGAATTCCATTTTTTTTAAGAATAAAAATAAATTGGCAGTTGCTTGCTGTAAACTTTCTGCATATATGTGTTTCACTTGAATGCTAGAAAACTAAAGCAAAACCAAGAATAGATGTATAAGTAATATTACATTATTCTAAGTAATTGATGTTACATACTAAAAAGAAGATTGAAGGATAAAAATGAACATTGCCTGTGCCCATTTATAAGCAGTTTTGTAATACATAAACAAGTCAACATTTCTCAAATATACTATTTAAAGAACCGCTAAAGATAGTATAAATGCATAATCAACAAATACATAACAAAATTACAATGTAATAGCATTCCAAATGAGCAGTACATTTTCATTCTGAAAATGTTCAAAGTTAGTTCAATCTTCCTTCCCCTTGTATCATGTGACAGCCATCAGCCAACCACAAAATGCATAATGTATATACTGTGCACTCTTGCACATGGTCATTAGGAGCTGGCGCCTCAGTAAATGTGCAAATAAAAAGATTGTGCACATTTTAATAATGGAATAAAATTTAAAAGTTGTTTAAAACTGCATGCTCTATCTAAATCATGAAAGTTTAATGTTGACTTTAATATTCATTTAATTGTTTTGTTGTCTTTCACTTTATTGAGCTTAAAATGTGTATATGTATAAACATGGTCCAGGCATCCATTTTGAATGGTTATTTTACACACACAAAAACACAAGTGTATATGCACACACACATTCACACTTTAATAAAAAAAAAGTTATTAAAAAAGTAACATTTATTAACACAAAATCAAGAATTTTTAATAAAGCTTAGTAAGTATATCAGACCTAGGGGTACATTTATGAAGCACTTTCTTATTAAAGGGACAGTCAACTCAAAATATGTTATTGTTTAAAATGATAGATAATCCCTTTATTACCCATTCCCCAGTTTTGCACAACCAACACGATTATATTAATATACTTTTTACCTCTGTGATTACCTTGTATCTAAACCTCTCTTGACAGCCCCCTGATCACATGACTTTTTATTTATTATCTATTGATTTGCATTTTAACTGTGTTGTGCAGAACCCACGTGAGCACAATGTTATCTATTTGGCCCACATGACCTAGCAGTCTCTTGTTTTGAAAAGTAAATAAAAAAGCATGTGATAAGAGGCTGTCTGTTGTGGCTTAGAAACAGGCAGACATGACCCCATAATTAGGCACTCTTGTCCTTTACCTCACCCCCCCCCCCCAATAAAGGCTAAGACACAGTAACTTGGGGTTGAAAAGGCCACAGACAATTTATTTTAAAACATCTAAACAAATAAATAACTTTTAAACCACCTGAAAAGGTATTGGTTACAAAGTAACCAACATTAGTGCTTGACCCATAGGAGCTCAATAACTCTTCAAACGTTATCAAGTAAACATATTGCTAACCTCTCCTGAACCCACAGGAGCTACCCATATTACTTCCACATTACTTCCTAAACTTTCACATTACTTCCTAAACTTCTAGACATCAAGCACATTACTTCCTATTACTTCCACATTACTTCCTAAACTTCTAGACATCAAGCACACCGCCGGAAACATCTACCCTGCCGTACAACCAAACCGGGAAGGGAGGGCGGGAGCTGTTTTTCTTCTTTACAGGTCTGGATATGGAGATGGCATCTACACTTCCTGCTTCTCTTTAACTACTCTACTGTGAAAGCCACCCTCTATGCCTACCCACCTATTCCTTGCGTCCTCTGCCCTGCCCTGTGGTTAAAAGCCCCTCCTTTCTATATTTTGCATCCGGGGCTTCCTTTTAGAGGTTTGAATGTTATAAAGTATATTAGTATAACAATGTTGGTTGTGCAAAGCTGGGGAATGGGTAGTAAAGGCGTTATCTATCTATTTAAACAATAACAATTTTAGTTTTGACTGTCCCTTTAACTTCTGTTATCCAATTTACTTCATTCTCTTGGTATCTTTTGTTAAAAAGTATACCTAGGTTGGCTCAGAAGCTGGGAGTAAGCTGCTGATTGGCGGCTGCTAGATATGTACATTTGTGTTCTTCTGTGGCAAATAAATGCCAAAAAATGGCCACTGCCAGCGGCATTTGGCACTTTTCAGAGTCAGATTTTTCTTGTGAAAGTGCAATTCCCAAAGAACTGGATTTGCACAGATCTTTACTGAGTGCCGCTGGCAGTGGCAATTTGTAGCATTTGTTTACTAATTATGTACACAAATACACATGCATAGTGGCTGCACATATATGCCTCTTGTCATTGGCTTGTCAATGTGTTCAGCTAGCTCCCAGTAGTACATTGCTGCTCCTTCCATAAAGGATACAAATAGAATGAAGCAAAATTGATAATATAAGTAAACTGGAAAGTTGTTCAAACATGAATGCTCTATTTGAATCATGAAAGAAAAAATTTGGGTTTCATATCTCTTTAAATCTTTGTCCAGACTCACAGTCAAAGCAAGATTCTGTTATTATAAATACTTTAGTGAGGCTAAAGCACTGTCCCAGACCACAAACATTATTATCCTTTGTCTTACACCAGGCATTTTCTAACACATATATGATTCATTTCTGTTTTTGAATCTAAAAGATCCTCTTTGAACATTAAATGTCATGCATTAAAGGTATAGTAAACCCTAAAATGTTCTTTTATGATTTAGACAGAACATACAATTTTAAACAACTTTCCAATTTACTTCTATTATCAATTTTTCTTCATTCTCTTGTTATTCATTGCTGAAGGAACAGCATTGTACTTGGTGTATGACAGTGTTTTTCAACCAGTGTGCCGTGGCACACTAGTGTGCCGTGAGAGATCCTCAGGTGTGCCACGGCAGACTGACAACAGTGTGACATTTTTTAAACTTTGCTTGTTTTTTACTCCCAGTGCAGGGGTAGTTTGTAGGAGGCATGGCATAACATCACAATACATACAGTATGTGTGTTTGTGTGTATGTGTATATATATATGCTGTATTAGGCTACAATGCGTGATTTTTTTTTTAAATTTTGGGATGGTGGTGTGCCACAGGATTTTTTAATGTAAAAAAAGTGTGCCACGGCAAAAAAAAGGTTAAAAATCACTGGTGTATGATATGTGCATATTCTTTTTTCAACAAGAGATAATAAGAGAACAAAGAACATTTGAAAATATAAGTGAATTTAGAAGTGTCTTAAAATGACATGCTCTATCTGAATCATGCAAGTATAATTTTGACTTTCCTATCCCTTTAAAGGGACACTGAACCCACATTTTTTTCTTTCGTGATTCAGATAGAGCATGCAATTTTAAGCAACTTTATAATTTATTCCTATTATCAATTTTTTTTATTCTTTTTCTATCTTTTTTTGAAAAATAAGGCATCTAGGCTTTTTTGGGTTCAGGACCCTGGACAGCACTTTTTTATTGGTGGATGAATTTATCCACCAATCAGCAAGAACAACCCAGGTTGTTCCCCAAAAATGGGCCAGCATCTAAACTTACATTCTTGCATTTCAAATAAAGATACCAAGAGAATGAAGAAAATTTTAATAGGAGTAAATTAGAACGTTGCTTAAAATTTCATGCTCTATCTGAATCATGAAAGAAAAAATGTGGGTTCAGTGTCCCTTTAAGTAACATAGGAACAAAATAATATGAAATCTGTTACATAATCAGTTGGTTGAAAGAATAGTAGTTCTCCATAAAAATACACCACTGAAAGGGGAAATTATATTTATTTCAGTATTTCCCCTATTGCCCCGTTATGTGTTACAAGTTTATGAATTGTGGCAGCAGTTACCCAAGTAAGCCAGATGGTCATCTACAGAGACTGAATGATTTATTAAGCATGTTTTGAGATTCAAACATTTACAGTTCACCTACTGTAAGAAGAATATTGTATTGGATTACATTTTGATTATATTGATACACTTTATCAAATTTTAGAATTTTACAAAAATTTAATAATTTCAAAATTGCAAGGCTTTCTCTTTTAACTCTTTATTACTAGATGTGCCATATTTATATCTGTACATTGCTAATATAATTCCTATATATCTTACATAAAAAAATATGTAACATATTTACAACTGCATTTAAAGGGACAGTCTACTATAGATAAACCCTTTATTACCCATTTTCCAGTTTTGCATAACCCACACATATTAATACACATTACCTTGTGTATAAGTCGCTACAGACTGCCCCCTTATTCCAGTTTTTTGACAGACTTGCATTTTAGCCAATCAGTGCTGACTCCTAGTTAACTCTACAGGAGTGAGTACAATGTTATCTATATGGCACACATGAACTAGCGCTGTGTAGCTGTGAAAAAACATCAAAATGCACTGAGATAAAGGCGGCCTTCAAGGGCTCATAAATTAACATTTGTGCCTACCTAGGTTTAGCTTTCATCAAAGAATACTTAGAGAACACAGCAAATTTAATGATAAAAGTAAATTGGAAAGTTGTTTAAAATTGCAATCTATCTGAATCATGAAAATTTATTTTTGACAATACTGTCCCTTTAAAGAATATTCTATTTTGGACAAGCATTGAAGTAATTACAGCAACAACAAAAACTATAGGGAAAATGACTTCCTTCCTTTAAGTGTATTTAGAATGTTCTTTCAAATGCATTATGCTGTTGAAAAAGAAACATCTGCTGTTTTCAAAATTATGTACCTTTTCCAATTTCTGTGTTATTCTAGGCAGTTTTTCACTAAACTTCATTCATATTTACATTCTTTAGTGAATATGTGCTATAGAACAGAAGAATTGGAGAGACAGGAGACCAAGACCAGATCCAGAGTATTGGAAATTGGAATTATTTAAAGCAAAGTTATTCATATTAAATGTTGAAATAATGTTTTAGTGCATTTGTTCATTTTAAATGCAGATATAACGTTTTCTATTATTCAACATTTTTATTTTACAAACAAATAGCTTTTATTTTAATTTTCACATTGAATTTTTAAGTTTTGAATATGGAATGTAGAATTTAAATACTAACATTTTTGCATCTAAATGTTGATTCTCATGATCTATAGACATCTGTATTCAAATATAAAATTCAAATGTTAGTTTCAAATATTGAAATATTATGATTGAATGTTGCATTAAATATTAAAATCAAAGGAGAACATTCATTAAACAACTTAGAAGTCAAAACACAGACATGTTTTCAATTATCAAGCATTAAACGGTTACATAGAATGTGCTTTATCATCTCTACAGACTTGGATTTTATACCTTTTTTTTTAAATGAGCATTAAACACAGTAGAATTCCATAATCAACACATGGATAATAAAAAAAATGCAATAACGCTGAATTTCAAATGAGCAAAGTTTCATTTAATTTCCCTGTCCCCTTTATCATGTGAAAACCATTAGCCAATCGCAGTCACATATGTATTAGACATGTGCATTTCGTTTCGGTCAAATTTTGTTTTCAAATGAATTTTTGCCAATTCGGAGATTCAAATGCAACCCGAATTTCCGAATTGGCATCATAACTAAAATCTCGAAAAATTCTGAAAATTAATAAATCAATTTCTGAATTTTTGGATCCATTCTTTATTCATATTCGGAATTTTTTATTGTTCTAATCTAAACCGCAGTTACCCGACATCGCCAACACTAACTAAATCACAAAATAATCCTATTAACCCCTAAACCACCATTCCCCGACATCGCCAATACTAACTAAACCTATAAACCCCTAATCCGCAGTTCCCCGACATCACCGACACTAACTATACCTATTAACCCCTAAACCGCCATTCCCCGACATCGCCAAAACTAACTAAACATATTTACCCTAAACCACAGTTCCCCAACATCGCCGACACAAACTAAACCTATTAAACCCTAAACCGCATTTTCCAAACATCGCCTATACTAACTAAATCACTAAATAATCATATTAACCCCTAAACTGCCATTCCCCAACATCACCAACACTAACTAAACCTATTAACCCCTAAACCGCCATTCCCAAACATCGCAGACACTAACTAAACCTATTAACCCCTAAAATGCAGTTCCCAAACATTGGCAACACTAACTAAACCTATTAACCCCTTAACCGCAGTTCCCCGACATCGCTGACACTAACTAAACCTATTAACCCCTAAACCGCAAACTTACCTGTGAAATAAAAATAAAACCTAAGCTTACAATAAAACGTAACATTACAAAAATAAAAAAGCTAACATTACAAAAATAAAAAAGCTAACATTACAAAAAAAATTAAAACTACAATTACAAAAAAATAATAAACAAAATCTCGATCCTTACATTTAGCCTGGGATTCCGAGAGCCATATTCATATTTCAAAACATCATTTCAATCTATTAATTGTTTTTATATCTATGTAAATTAAAAAATAATAATAAAGCTCTGAACTGTAGATTTTGTAGATTTAGTAGAAAATGTCCCAAAATGGAATAAACTCAATCAAAAATCTAAGGCCATCCAAGACAACCTTGCTTTAAAGGGACCTTATACACTCATATTTGTTTCCCTTTATTGGGTGAAGCATGTTGCGAACATGAAATGTATCCCTAATGAGCGTTGTAAACCTAATGGAGCTATATATTTTTTCTAGCTGAACCCTCTAGATTTTTTTTAATTTACCAAGCCCAAACATTTGTGAAACTCTAAGTGTATATTTAAAATGTGCTGTGATTTAAACTATGTATTTTCATTGCTTTGGGACATATATACTAATTAATAGTACATGTGTACATTAAAGGGACACTGTACCCAAAATTTTTCTTTTGTAATTCAGAAAGAGCATGCAATTTTAAGCAACTTTCTAATTTACTTCTATTATCAATTTTTCTTTGTTCTCTTGCTGTCATTATTTGAAAAAGAAGGCATCTAAGCTTTTTTTTAGTTTCTGTACTCTGGACAGCACTTTTTTATTGGTGGATGAATTTATCCACCAATCATCAAGGACAACCCAGGTTGTTCACCAAAAATGGGCCGGCATCTAAACTTACATTCTTGCATTTCAAATAAAGATACCAAGAGAATGAAGAAAATTTGCTAATAGGAGTAAATTAGAAAGTTGCTTAAAATTTCATGCTCAATCTGAATCACGAAAGAACATTTTTGGGTACAGTGTCCCTTTAAGTGGAAGAAATTATTAGTGCATAATGGTCCTTTAACGTCAATCTATAGATGATAACACAAAAGTACAAAATACATAGTTAAATGATTGACATCCAAATGTAGGATGTATAGTTTAAAATGAAATAACTATATAGGAGTTCTCATACCCTTTTATGCTAACTATACCTTATTAACTTAATTGGTTAAGTAATGTCATAGATTCCTTAAATTACCTCATTATTAAGCATGTAACAGCCTTCATAAAGCTAGCATACATATTTAGTAAGCATGGTTATTATTTTTTCTAAATGGAGAGTTGATCGTGGTAGTAGTTGGTAGCTTTTACATAGGACATTTCTTCATCCATCCCTTAGGTATGGTCTTACTTTCTCTATACTGAAATAGAAGCACCAAAGATGAATCTAGAACAGTGTTTCTCAAACTGTTTGCCATCAAACTTTGATAGTAAAAAATATTTTTATCCAAACTACAGAGCACTTCTACCAGTTTATACACTTATATTTGTGTAAACAATTTGCCAGTCTAATATTTATGTAGCATTGGTTTATTTTGCGGAAAACTGACCACCAGTAATATGACAATGATATTGTCAATAAGTGCAGCAGGTTGTTTGGGTTGCATGATTGGTTATGACTGTATGAAGGGAGAGCCTTACCTAGAATCATATATATAAATATAAATGGCGTGTGTGCATGAGGCGCAATATTGCCCTAGGGCTTAGTTAAAGGGATACGAAACCCAAAAATTGTTTTTCTAATTCAGACAGAGCATACAATTTTAAAAAAAAGTTTCCAATGTACTTCTATTAACAAATTTGCTTCATTCCCATGATATTCTGCATTGAAGAGTTACCTAGATAGGCGTCTGAAGCACTACATGGCAGGAAATAGTGCTGCCATCTAGTGTTCTTGCAAATGGATAACATTCTTTCAAAACTGCTGCCATCTAGTGCTTGAGAAATGGGCTGGCTCCTGCGCTTACCTCCCTGCTTTTTAACAAAAGATACTAAGAGAACGAAGAGAAATTGATAACAGAAGTAAATTGGAAAGTTGTTTTTAAAATTGCGTGCTCTATCTGAATCATAAAGAAAAATGTTGGGTTTCATATCACTTAAAAAAAGTACTTAGTACAGCTGTACTGTTGTTAGATTTTCCAACTTAAATATTTTGAGGCCCATTTATCAAGCTCCGTATGGAGCTTGTGGGCCCGTGTCTAAAGACCGCTGCTCCATCACCCTTTCCGCCTGTTCTGAGCAGGCGGACAGGAATCGCCACAATTCAATCTGATTGAGTACGATCGGGTTGATTGACACCTCCCTGCTGGCGGCCCATTGGCCGCGAGTCTGCAGGGGGCGGCATTGCACCAGCAGCTCTTGTGAGCTGCTTGTGGAATGCTGAATACGGAGAGCGAATAGACCCCTTTGACTTGAACTTTGTATAATTTTAATCTATAAATATTTGTCATTCGGATTATAATGGACTTGTGATTCTTTATACACATTCTTGTTATGTCTTGTATGTGGTCAGACACTTTCAAATGGGTCAATGATACCAAGTAAGTTAAAACGGCATTTTATCATGTCTTGAAATGTATATAGAATTTAACACAGTCAATGTAGTGTAAATTGTAAAAATCTTATAAATTAACATTTAACATAGGGGTCCAGCTCGGATGTGCCACAACATAATATTTATATTTAAATTGTTTTATGTACATTTGCACAAAAACATACCACAGATTTTGTTACCATATTAGTTTATAGGAAAAAAATATCTTTGTGGCATTGAATAATTTTAGATATTAGTGATAAGGGTGGTACTTAGTTGCTAATAATGATTTAGCTAATAAAGGTTGAAAGTATCATCATTATTAAGAATTAGAATAAATGCTCTGATATATCTCTAGGCAATTGCTTTTTACTGCTATGACTCAAGGACAACTAAGATATTTGATGAACAATGAGAAGAAGAAAAATAATTTATCATAAATAATTATGAATGATATTGCTGGTTCCTAATGCAACAGAACCTTTTTGTCTGTTGGTTGTTTACAATATCATGAAAGACTTTTTAACTTTTAAGGGGTGGAAAGATCCAAATTGAAATGTGCATAAATGCATTTCATTTTTAAATAGAAACATTTTTGTCATATACTTCCACTTGCAAAAATGCTTCTATTAAAAGTTATTACTGTTTCGGTGACATATGCACATATGCTGTGTGTGACTATAGGATCACGATTCAAATACCAATTCTGCTCAGTGAGTTGACAGCAGTGTGTATTGCATCAGTAAAGACTTAATTTGTGTGGTTTTGTGGAACAGAAGTATGGCAACCCTATGTAAAGAATATAACAAAAACAAGAGAGTATATATATATATATATATATATATATATATACAGTGTATATATATATATATATATATATATATATATAATATATATATATATATATATATATATACTGTATATATATCTCAAGAAGAAGAAGGCACTCACTGGTCTTTTCAAGTGTACTTTATTTCAAAAGCCTGACGTTTCGGGGACACAGACTTTGTCTGAGGAAGGGGAGTGTGTCCCCGAAACGTCATGCTTTTGAAATAAAGTACACTTGAAAAGAACAGTGAGTGCCTTCTTCTACTTGATATATTTAACCGCTGGCAACCTGGCAGTTACCATTAAGGTGAGAGTGCTCATTATTGCATTATATATATTATATATATATAGAGAGAGAGAGACAGACAGCTAGATAGAGATAGACAGACAGATAGATAGAGATAGACAGATAGATAGATAGATAGATAAATAGATAGATAGATAGTATATTATAAGATGTTGTGAGTTATTACTAGAGCACATGTGTGTGCGTGTATGTCTGTGTATGTACGAGAAATTAGAACTATGCCGCCATGTTTGTTTTAAGCAGATACCAATTCTTAAAGTGGCAGTATACACCAATTTCATATAACTGCATGTAATAGACACTACTATAAAGAATAATATGCACAGATACTGATATTAAAATCCAGTATAAAACCATTTACAAATTTACTTAGAAGCTCCCAGTTTAGCTCTGTTGAAAAGGTTAGCTAGAACAGCCACTGAAAGTGTATAGCAAAAAAAAAAAACAGACACTCTCCCCCCCCTCCCCCCCTTCCACTGCATATGAAAAAGACTCTTTACACAAAGAGGAGCAAGCTGAAGTAGGTATATATCAGTATACTTTAAAACTTTGGGGCTTGGTTAGGAGTCTGAAAATCAGCGCAATGTTATTTAAAAATAAGCAAAACTATCAATTTTAACAAAAACATTCACAGATGGGCTATAAAAATGGATCATCTACAAAACATTTATGCAAATAAAAATCTAGTGTATAATGTCCCTTTAAGTAAAACATAATTTGGATGCATAGTTTAAAATTAGAGCCTTAACCAGATATGTCGGAATGAAAGACCTACCTATGTGCTGTGACTCATGTTGTCATAACTTTATGAATGGGAATCTGACCCAGCGAGGGACAACAAATACTCCTTATAAAAACAAGAGGCTTGAGTGTGCCTCATGCCCGCGCGCATGAGTAATTACCTGGAGCACATAATGTATATAACATGGTCATGTGACAGTGGGATTATACATTGTGACACATAAAACCTGACAGATATTGCTAATTCAGCCATATTCAGTTGTTATAGAAATATAATTAGATGATAATAGTGTCTCATGGCGTTAACTGTAACACATACAACTCATTATTGCTTTAAAGAATCCCTATGGACCTGTTCTGAACACCAGAACACCGACGGCCACGCAGAGGCTATCTGTACCATTGACGTGACATTGCAAGGCAGTCTCTGCTTGTGGGAACAGCTCAGCTCCAGCGCTCAGGAGATTGATTATGAGACACAGTCTAACGCTGGCAGTGTCATTATTCGGCTGTGGCTGCAATGCTCACCAAACTGACTCACTTTTAAACCCAAATACATAAAACCAGGATTTACAGGGAACCGGGTGGGACATTTTATCCTTCATTAAAATCCATGACTTCCCGGGACATATGGCAACCCTATCTATATAAAGTGTTGCCTCACTTATAAAATGTATATATAACTTTTAAATGAATCTCTTACTGAAAATGGCAACTGCACATGTTCTTCATTTTCTGCAATAACTATTTTTATTTTTTTTAAATAATGTCATAGTGATTTCAAATACCGTAGGTAACATTTTACAGTACATATGGATTAAAATGTTTCTTTAAAAAAAAGAAATGGACATTAAACCGCTGGACACAGTTTAACAATAGTTACTTCTCACCTTTATAGGTGCCGGTTAGGGCGGTTAGTGAAGTGATTGTCATGTTGGTTGCCACCATCTTGGAGCTAATGTATTCTTGAATGACAGAAACTGTACACATTCACAGAAAAGTAATGTTATTGGCTTTTTCACAGCTATATTGTGTGCTTTGGGTTAACACACAATACAGAGTGGGAGGTTTATATTTTTGCAGTTTTTATACACAATTTAAAAGTTGTATGGCATACTTAAATATACCATATGAATAATATAAATCAATGCAACCAGTGCAAAAAATATATAGCTGCTGCCCTGTATAATGCACACTAATTCAAGGTGCACAATATAGCAACCAAAAAGCTATCATCACTGATTTGTGAATGCACAACACTTCTGTCACAGAGTCATCAATACCTAAGTTCCAAGATGGCTGTGCCCAGAATGAAGATTTGGAGCTTAGCCAACCAGCACCAGAATGGTTTTGAAGAGAGCTACAGGCACAGTACTTAAAACAAAAGCATGATGAGAAGTAACCACACTATTGTAGTTGTGCCAAATAGTTTAATGCCCATGTAACCCTTTTAGAGAAATAACGTGCATGCTATCTGATCTGAATATAGCACACACCACATCCTCAACTGTTGCATTCATGTTAAATGTCATCATCACTCTAGCAGTGATACGTTTTAGCTCTCACATATTGGGGCCCATTTATCAAGCTCCGTACGGAGCTTGAAGGGCCGTGTTTCTGGCGAGCCTTCAGACTCGCCAGAAACACCAGTTATGAAGCAGCGGTCTAAAGACCGCTGCTCCATAACCTGTCCCCTGCTCTGAGGAGGCGGACAGAGATCGCGTGAAATCAACCCGATCCAATATGATCAAGTTGATTGACAACCCCTGCCAGCGGCCGATTTGCCGCAAATCTGCAGGGGACGGAGTTGCACCAGCAGTTCACAAGAGCTGCTGGTGCAATGCTGAATGCGGAGAGCGTATTGCTCTCCATGTTCAGTGATGTCTGTCAGACATGATCGCTGATCGGATAATGTCGGACAGACATTTCATAAATAGGCCCCATTGACTAGAGATGGGCGAATGTTTTGAGAAATTCAAAAAATGAAACAAATCTAAACACATTTGTTTGTTAGTTTCAAATGTTGAATGTTTGTACATTTAGAATCAATTTATTTTACATTTAGAATCAATTTATTTGTAATAGTATCTCTAATGCTCTCTTTAAATTATATATTTATATTACGCAATATTTTAAATAGAACATTTTGAATCAAAATAGTTGTAACAGTATTTCTAATGTTCTCTGGAAATGTAATGCTCAATTTATGCAATATTCAAAACAGAAAAAATCGGACCAATATATTTGTATCTATTACGTATTAATTTACTAATTTTCCTACCATATGAACTATTGAAATTCTGAGTAGCATTTGTTAAATTGAATGTTACATTTATTATGAACATTCAAAAATTAAAGTAACATTCGGAAACTGGAAATAGCATTCGATGTCCGAATTTTAATGGATTTTCATTCTTATCTACATTGGATTGTCCAAAACAAATGTCCACAGGAGTTTTCATTCTACCAAGCAAATAAAACTTTCACCACATTTGCCAATCCCTAATATTAAGGCACAACCACACTTATACACAGAGCACACATACACACTTCAAATGCATTTTTTTCCTTTTGTGTCAAATGAGATGAGTGTAATAAATTAAGAAAATGAGAAACTTTTTTACAATATGTGACAATATAAACTGTTAAAGGATTACTTTTTTAACCCTTTGGCTGCTAAGCAATTTCCCATCTGTGTGCTAAACTGGCATTGAGCTTTTTTTTTTTTTTACTTTTTTTAAATATATTTATTTTTTACTTTTTTACTTCTTTTTCCAGATCCCCAAGACTTATACAGTTGGAAAGATTACCTTTCCAACGGTGGGTCTTGGGGGTCTGTAGCTGCTTAGATGCCTGAGAAACAGACTTCTAAGCAGCATGCCCTCATTTCCCTATATTGTTCATTGTTAATTTTAAATAAAGTTGCGCTGTGACATCATCACATCATTGCGCGGTAACGTCATCACGCCATTGCGTGTGAGGTCACCCATGAATCGTGAAGCCCGGTGATGTCTCTCACTATTCAGGTGGGAGCCCCAAGATTGCCCTCAATGTGGGTGAGTGCTAGCGACGGCTCTGAGCGTTGTTAGCACATGACTGGGACAATTTGCAAAGGCTCAGAGCCGCAATTAGCACTCAAAGGGTTAAATATTATATAAATATTAAAAAATTATCTAGTACAAAAAAATCTTAATATATTATTTAAAAAAAACCCACAGTTTCTTAAGTTTTCTGCTATTAACCATAACATAATAGATATGAAATATAAAGGAGGAAGGAAGAATAAAGAGTCAAAATACTGTGAGAAATTCTTGACAAAAAAAGATTAAAATCAAATTTAGTTAGGACAAATATATTTAGAGAAAAAAACAACTCTTCAATATAAGTCCTTTGCAAGAATTGAAACTACAAAATCTGTTTAGTTTAGTTGATTTGATTTGGTGCATTTTTCAATGCTGTTGTATATTTTGTTATGCTTTTCGGTTTAACATTTTTGCCAACTGTGGAGAGAGTAAATTAAATAGTATTTAAACAGCAAATCAGTTTATAACTTAAGCCAGCTGGACATACCAACATTTTGTTCCAGAGTTGGATCTGCACAACGATATTATGCTAAGATTTCTTTAGGTTAGAACCGGTTGAAGTTTATTGATAGAGAAATCTATACTTTCCCCCCCCCCTCCTTTTTACATTTGCACTAAAAAGTGATAAACTGTCTTGTCTTGTTTCACAGTCTAATGTTTCCCTTTATGTAAAAATAAAAATAAATTTATTTTAAAAAGTGCTGGAGGGAGACCACTATGTATGTATTTAATGTATGGCTGCTGAATCTTATAAGGTTATAAGATAAGTTACGTAGCCATCTTGGATTTGGAAAAGTGCCAGTGACAATTTGCTCCATTAAAAATGTATGCTAACGCATAATTAACCCTTTGAGTGCTAACGATGATTCGGAGCCATCGCAGAGTTTCCCACTCTGGTGCTGACAGCTCAGAGCCGTCACTAGCACTCTCACAACTTGAGGGAGATATGGGGGCTCCCACCCGCTCCTACCCCGGCGATCGTGCCTGTATATTGACAGGCATCGCTGGGACTTCATGTTTTGCGTGGTGACGTCACGCTCAATGACATGATGACGCCACTGTGCAGCTTTATTAACAAAATGACAATGTTAAGTATAGGAAAAGGGGGCATGCCATGGCACCATTGGAAAGGTAATCACCTAACCTTGTGTAAGTCTTGGGGATCTGGGGGGGGGGAGTAAAAACAAAAATATTTAAAAAAACATAAAAAACTTAAAACAGCTTAGCACCCAGGTGGGAAGCAGCCCTTGTTCTCTTTCAATTGGTTAAGCAAGAGCAGGGGGTGGTGCTACATGAGCAACAGCACATGCAATGATAAGTGCAGGCTGCATGATGCCGCTAGTTGTGATGCTCGTCCACCTGCACAGTGATAAATGGAGTCGATAATTATCTATGAATCTAGTCCATTGTATAATATAATATGTTTTTGTTGGCTTGCTGACATCTTTATTCAAGGGAAAATCTTAATTTTGTATTATTACAGCTGCATTTTTAATATAATTGTACGCTTTATTGAAGTTCAAGTACATCATGTTTTCACATTTTTATTCTTACAAACTTTCTCTGCAAACATCAATCCCATATTTCATCTCTACCTTTATATCAGATTAGTTTGTGTCTAGTAATGTGTGAGTTGCAAACAGAAACAAACAACTATGAAAGATGAAACATTCACTGTGAGCTGTGAGCCAATTAAAAATCCTTAAGGGCCCGAAAGGATAAATAGTGCTTGCCTTCCACAATCCATCTAGCCAGGAAATGACAACTTTTCGAATCTGAAGTCTTATCATGGAAATAAAAGTTTACTTTTTTGCTTTTATGTTACTTTTTTCCCATAGTTCTGAAGAGCCAAAATAACTTAATTACCATAGCTGCATTTGGTCATTTGTTTTTTTTAGAACTCTGAGAAGGTCCTTTGCAGAGGGGTGTTCTGTTGGATTTTGCATTGTTAAAAGGCCGTAATAGTAAAAATTGTCATGCTCTAATTTGTTAGAGCATGTGACATTAAGACTGGTGACCCTGCAGTACAATTTGGTTAAACACTGTTTAACTACCGCTTAGGACCCACAGAGCATTGCTAGTGCAGAGTGGAATCCACTGCTGATCCAATCAGCAAAGCTAGCCGCATGACCCAGTTGTATAACTAGTACTCCAGATGGGATCAGCAGTGGTTTTCACTTGGGACCAACAGTGCTCTGCTGGCCCCGAGTGGTACTCCTACTGTGGGTCAGAATAGAAGTGGAGAGATATCGTTAGTGTGAGGAGCGTAATCGCGATCGTGATATTGTGGTGTTCTTTACACTCAAATCCATATTACAAGTGGTGCGCTGTTACCACAAATTACCACAAATTTGTTTATGCGAACGCGCAGCAATTTAGGCTGAAAGGGCACGCAAACAATTTGTCCAGCAGAAACACTAGTTTAGTTGCACTAAACTACACTATGAACCACCCCCCCCACATCGCACACTACCTCTTTACACTATTAACCCCTTAACTGCCATTCTCCACCACAAAGTAACCCACTAACATCTAAACCCCTTAACCTAACACCCCCTAAGTTAACCCAAAATAGATTAATCCTACCTTTACCAAAAAAAACTAACTACCTTTTAAAAAATAAAAACTTACCTGTGAAATAAAAAAAAAACTCTTACCTTTTTTTAAAACAAAAAACAAAAATATTTCCATTACCAAAATAAAAAAACTACCATTAACATTGGAATATTAATTTTAATAATTTATAGCTATCTGCATTTATACTTCAGTCCATACAAAACCTACCATATGCTTTGTGTGGGTTACAGCAACAACAGGTTTAAAGAGGCCAGACACATTCTTCTCTATAGTCTATTAACCTAGTGAGTTAAAAATATAAAACTTTGTTGAAATGTTTTAATAATAGCAGAAGCTGGATTCTATTGGTTTCGGCATACTGTGTTTTTAATCAGGGTTTATGTCCATGTAAGCTTCTTGATCCTTTGTCACAAAACAGCTGTAACCAAAAAATGTTCTATCTGCTGGGCTGCATGTTTTGGAAGATACACAATGAATGTAATGTTGCCAACTTTCTCAAATTCCTGCTGCTGAGAGCAAATTGAAATCACTCCCCAGACACACTCTTAACAGAACCTCTATATTGTAAAAACAATGAAAACTGAATCCATAACTGTCAGAGTCAGTAATGTTTGTTAATTTAAGTCCACAAACATGATACATGTGAACAATGAAATATTTAAAGCCATAAATACTATTGTTAAATTATGGTAATAATTGTAATTGGTTTGCATACACAAAGCAAATTATGTTTTATGCATATTTTATTACAGAGCATGCATTAATAGACTTGATGAAACTAGGGTTTCTGTAAGCCAATATTATAATTCCTATTTAAAGAGATGTTCTTAACAATTTATGTCCTTTTAACCATCCTGTGTTTAATAATCTATAAATTCCTTTGAATTGGTCAGCAATGCTTCAGACTTGAGAAAGAATGGAGTCTTCTAAAAGCTTGTCTACTTATAAATGTAAAGTTGGTCCAATAAAAAACTATCATTGCTCAATGCAATGTTTTTGTTATTTTGTTATCTAAATCACTTGACTGACATAGCTTCTCCAATCAACGTGACATTAAAAATGTAAATATGTATAAAAATTATAAAAAATTATATATCCCTTTTATGAACGTTTATGTAATCACAGTGCTTAAAGGGACACTGAACCGAATTTTTTTTCCCCGTGTTTCAGATAGAGCATGCAATTTTAAGCAACTTTCTAATTTACTCCTATTATCAAATTTTCTTAATGCTCTTGGTATCTTTATTTGAAATGCAAGAATGTAAGTTTAGTTGCCGGACCATTTTTAGTGAACAAACTGGGTTGTCCTTGCTGATTGGTGGATAAATTCATCTACCAATAAAAAAGTGCTGTCCAGAGTTCTGAATTAAAAAAAAAAAAGCTTAGATGCCTTCTTTTTCAAATAAAGATAGCAAGAGAACAAAGAAAAATTGATAATAGGAGTAAATTAGAAAGTTGCTTAAAATTGTATGCTCTATTGAATCACAAAATAAAAAAATGTGGGTTCAGTGTCCCTTTAAGAAATAATCTGTTGGTTCTAAGTACATAAAAACTAGATTACAAGTGGAGTGTTAAGTTATTGTGCACCCCCCAAACGGGCAAATTTGCCCATTTGCAGGATCGCAATAAATAACCAACCTTTACAAGTGGCTGGTTATTGCTACCCTGAGCTCACGGTAGCAACAAGCACTCAGAGAATTAATCAGAGATCCAATCTCTGGTTAATTTTCTAAAAGTGCCCCAAATGCCCTCAAAATAGAGGGCATTATAGTTTTTAGATTTAAAAAAAAATCTTCACTAGACAGTTTTGGGGCTTTAAAATTGGCAGGACTGAAAAGTGCCTTAGCATTGCAGTCTATAGGAACTGTGTGTTCCATAGACCGCAATGCAAATATACAGGGATTGCAGAATTATTAGGCAAATGAGTATTTTGACCACATCATCCTCTTTATGCATGTTGTCTTACTCCAAGCTGTATAGGCTCGAAAGCCTACTACCAATTAAGCATATTAGGTGATGTGCATCTCTGTAATGAGAAGGGGTGTGGTCTAATGACATCAACACCCTATATCAGGTGTGCATAATTATTAGGCAACTTCCTTTCCTTTGGCAAAATGGGTCAAAAGAAGGACTTGACAGGCTCAGAAAAGTCAAAAATAGTGAGATATCTTGCAGAGGGATGCAGCACTCTTAAAATTGCAAAGCTTCTGAAGCGTGATCATCGAACAATCAAGCGTTTCATTCAAAATAGTCAACAGGGTCGCAAGAAGCGTGTGGAAAAACCAAGGCGCAAAATAACTGCCCATGAACTGAGAAAAGTCAAGCATGCAGCTGCCAAGATGCCACTTGCCACCAGTTTGGCCATATTTCAGAGCTGCAACATTACTGGAGTGCCCAAAAGCACAAGGTGTGCAATACTCAGAGACATGGCCAAGGTAAGAAAGGCTGAAAGACGACCACCACTGAACAAGACACACAAGCTGAAACGTCAAGACTGGGCCAAGAAATATCTCAAGACTGATTTTTCTAAGGTTTTATGGACTGATGAAATGAGAGTGAGTCTTGATGGGCCAGATGGATGGGCCCGTGGCTGGATTGGTAAAGGGCAGAGAGCTCCAGTCCGACTCAGACGCCAGCAAGGTGGAGGTGGAGTACTGGTTTGGGCTGGTATCATAAAAGATGAGCTTGTGGGGCCTTTTCGGGTTGAGGATGGAGTCAAGCTCAAACTCCCAGTCCTACTGCCAGTTTCTGGAAGACACCTTCTTCAAGCAGTGGTACAGGAAGAAGTCTGCATCCTTCAAGAAAAACATGATTTTCATGCAGGACAATGCTCCATCACACGCGTCCAAGTACTCCACAGCGTGACTGGCAAGAAAGGGTATAAAAGAAGAAAATCTAATGACATGGCCTCCTTGTTCACCTGATCTGAACCCCATTGAGAACCTGTGGTCCATCATCAAATGTGAGATTTACAAGGAGGGAAAACAGTACACCTCTCTGAACAGTGTCTGGGAGGCTGTGGTTGCTGCTGCATGCAATGTTGATGGTGAACAGATCAAAACACTGACAGAATCCATGGATGGCAGGCTTTTGAGTGTCCTTGCAAAGAAAGGTGGCTATATTGGTCACTGATTTGTTTTTGTTTTGTTTTTGAATGTCAGAAATGTATATTTGTGAATGTTGAGATGTTATATTGGTTTCACTGGTAAAAATAAATAATTGAAATGGGTATATATTTGTTTTTTGTTAAGTTGCCTAATAATTATGCACAGTAATAGTCACCTGCACACACAGATATCCCCCTAAAATAGCTATAACTAAAAACAAACTAAAAACTACTTCCAAAACTATTCAGCTTTGATATTAATGAGTTTTTTGGGTTCATTGAGAACATGGTTGTTGTTCAATAATAAAATTAATCCTCAAAAATACAACTTGCCTAATAATTCTGCACTCCCTGTATATGTATATGATTTATACATATATATTTATATATTAATATGTGTTAGCATTGCAATTTACTTGGAGCACTAATATCGTTTGCATGCAAGCAATATTTACCACTCCACTTGTAATCTAGCTCTTAATCTTTCATAAAATAGGAAGTTTTAATTACAAAGTAGAGGTGGCTAAGGGCAGATATATTTATTATATTATTACAATTATTGTAATCTGTATAATGCCCACTTGACACTATAGACACAACATTATTCTTGTATACACATTAAAATTAATTAGTAATAAAACTTTTTTGTGAGAAGAGCAATAATACAAGCATCTGATTTTTTTTTAAATGTCTGTGTATACATTGGGACAAAGTCAGTCAAGGGTCATTAAAGGGGTATTAAAAACAGTATCGGCTAGATTTGGAGTTTGGCGGTAAAAGGGCTGTTAACGCTCCGCGGGTTTTTTTCTGGCCGCACCATAAATTTAACTCTGGTATCGAGAGTTCAAACAAATGCTGCGTTAGGCTCCAAAAAAGGAGCGTAGAGCATTTTTACCGCAAAAATGCAACTCTCGATACCAGAGTTGCTTACGGACGCGGCCGGCCTCAAAAACGTGCTCGTGCACGATTCTCCCATAGGAAACAATGGGGCTGTTTGAGCTGAAAAAAAACCTAACACCTGCAAAAAAGCAGCGTTCAGCTCCTAACGCAGCCCCATTGTTTCCTATGGGGAAACACTTCCTACGTCTGCACCTAACACTCTAACATGTACCCCGAGTCTAAACACCCCTACCTTACACTTATTAACCCCTAATCTGCCGCCCCGCTATCGCTGACCCCTGCATTACACTTTTAACCCTAATCTGCCGCTCCGTAAACCGCCGCACCTACGTTATCCCTATGTACCCCTAATCTGCTGCCCTAACATCGCCGACCCCTATATTATATTTATTAACCCCTAATCTGCCCCCCTCAACGTCGCCGACACCTGCCTACACTTATTAACCCCTAATCTGCCGAGCGGACCTGAGCGCTACTATAATAAAGTTATTAACCCCTAATCCGCCTCACTAACCCTATCATAAATAGTATTAACCCCTAATCTGCCCTCCCTAACATCGCCGACACCTACCTTCAATTATTAACCCCTAATCTGCCGACCGGAGCTCACCGCTATTCTAATAAATGTATTAACCCCTAAAGCTAAGTCTAACCCTAACACTAACACCCCCCTAAGTTAAATATAATTTTAATCTAACGAAATAAATTAACTCTTATTAAATAAATATTCCTATTTAAAGCTAAATACTTACCTGTAAAATAAATCCTAATATAGCTACAATATAAATTAATTTATATTATAGCTATTTTAGGATTAATATTTATTTTACAGGCAACTTTGTATTTATTTTAACCAGGTACCATAGCTATTAAATAGTTAAGAACTACTTTAATAGTTACCTAGTTAAAATAATTACAAATTTACCTGTAAAATAAATCCTAACCTAAGTTATAATTAAACCTAACACTACCCTATCAATAAAATAATTAAAATAAACTACCTACAATTACCTCCCAATTAACCTAACACTACACTATCAATAAATTAATTAAACACAATTGCTACAAATAAATACAATTAAATAAACTATCTAAAGTACAAAAAATAAAAAAGAACTAAGTTACAGAAAATAAAAAAATATTTACAAACATAAGAAAAATATTACAACAATTTTAAACTAATTACACCCTACTCTAAGCCCCCTAATAATATAACAAAGACCCCCCAAATAAAAAATTCCCTACCCATATTCTAAAATACAAAAATTACAAGCTCTTTTACCTTACCAGCCCTGAACAGGGCCCTTGCGGGGCATGCCCCAAGAATTTCAGCTCTTTTGCCTGTAAAAAAAAACATACAATACCCCCCCCCCCAACATTACAACCCACCACCCACATACCCCTAATCTAACCCAAAACCCCCCTTAAATAAACCTAACACTAAGCCCCTGATGATCTTCCTACCTTGTCTTCACCATGCCAGGTTCACCGATCCGTCCTGGCTCCAAGATCTTCATCCAACCCAAGCGGGGGTTTGGCGATCCATAATCCGGTGCTCAAAAGTCTTCCTCCTATCCGCACGAAGAGGACATCCGGACCGGCAAACATCTTCTCCAAGCGGCATCTTCGATCTTCCATCCGGTGCGAGCTCCATCTTGAAGACCTCCAGCGCGGATCCATCCTCTTCTTCCGACGACTGACGACGAATGACGGTTCCTTTAAGGGACGTCATCCAAGATGGCGTCCCTCGAATTCCGATTGGCTGATAGGATCTATCAGCCAATCGGAATTCGAGGGACGCCATCTTGGATGACGTCCCTTAAAGGAACCGTCATTCGTCGTCAGTCGTCGGAAGAAGAGGATGGATCCGCGCTGGAGGTCTTCAAGATGGACCCGTCGCATCGGATGGAAGAAGATCGAAGATGCCGCTTGGAGAAGATGTTTGCCGGTCCGGATGTCCTCTTCTTGCCGGATAGGAGGAAGACTTTGGAGCACCGGATTATGGATCGCCAACCCCGCTTGGGTTGGATGAAGATCTTGGAGCCAGGACGGATCGGTGATACCTGGATGGTGAAGACAAGGTAGGAAGATCATCAGGGGCTTAGTGTGCTTAGGTTTATTAAGGGGGGTTTGGGTTAGATTAGGGGTATGTGGGTGGTGGGTTGTAATGTTGGGGGGGGGGTATGTATGTTTTTTTTTTACAGGCAAAAAGAGCTGAAATTCTTGGGCATGCCCCGCAAAGGGCCCTGTTCAGGGCTGGTAAGGCTAAAAGAGCTTGTAATTTTTGTATTTTAGAATAGGGTAGGGAATTTTTTAATTTTGGGGGTCATTGTTATTTTATTAGGGGGCTAGAGTAGGTGTAATTAGTTTAAAATGTTGTAATATTTTTCTTATGTTTGTAAATATTTTTTTATTTTCTGTACACTTAGTTTCTTTTTTTATTTTTTGTACTTTAGAAAGTTTATTTAATTGTATTATTTGTAGCAATTGTGTTTAATTAATTTATTGATAGTGATAGTGTTAGGTTAATTGTAGGTAATTTTAGGAAGTTTATTTAATTATTTTATTGATAGGGTAGTGTTAGGTTTAATTATAACTTAGGTTTAGGATTTATTTTACAGGTAAAATTTGTAATTATTTTAACTAGGTAACTATTAAATAGTTCTTAACTATTTAATAGCTATTGTACCTGGTTAAAATAAATACAAAGTTACCTGTAAAACTAAATATTAATCCTAAAATAGCTATAATATAAATGTAATTATATTGTAGCTATATTAGGATTTAATTTACAGGTAAGTATTTAGCTTTAAATAGGAATCACTTTATTTAATAAGAGTTAATTTATTTCGTTAGATTAAAATTATATTTAAGTTAGGGCGGGTGTTAGTGTTAGGGTTAGACTTAGCTTTAGGGGTTAATACATTTATTAGAATAGCGGTGAGCTCGGTCGGCAGATTAGGGTTAATAATTGAGAAGGTAGATTGTCGGCGATGTTAGGGAGGGCAGATTAGGGGTTAATACTATTTATGATAGGGTTAGTGAGGCGGATTAGGGGTTAATAACTTTATTATAGTAGCGCTCAGGTCCGCTCGGCAGATTAGGGGTTAATAAGTGTAGGCAGGTGTCGGCGACGTTGTGGGGGGCAGATTAGGTGTAATAAATATAACATAGGGGTCGGCGATGTCTAGGGCAGCAGATTAGGGGTACATAGGGATACGTAGGTGGCGGGCGGTTTACGGAGCGGCAGATTAGGGGTTAAAAGTGTAATTGCAGGGGTCAGCGATAGCGGGGGCGCGGCAGATTAGGGTTAATAAGTGTAAGGCTAGGGGTGTTTAGACTCGGGGTACATGTTAGAGTGTTAGGTGCAGACGTAGGAAGTGTTTCCCCATAGGAAACAATGGGGCTTGCGTTAGGAGCTGAACGCTGCTTTTTTGCAGGTGTTAGGTTTTTTTTCAGCTCAAACAGCCCCATTGTTTCCTATGGGAGAATCGTGCACGAGCACGATTTTGAGGCCGGCCGCGTCCGTAAGCAACTCTGGTATCGAGAGTTGTATTTGCGGTATAAAATGCTCTACGCTCCTTTTTGGAGCCTAACGCAGCATTTGTTTGAACTCTCGATACCAGAGTTAAAGTTACGGTGCGGCCAGAAAAAAACCCGCGGAGCGTTTAACAGCCCTTTTACCGCCAAACTCCAAATCTAGCCGATACTGTTTTAAATACCCCTTTAATGAACCCTTGACTGACTTTGTCCCAATGTATACACAGACATTTAAAAAAAAATCAGATGCTTGTATTATTGCTCTTCTCACAAAAAAGTTTTATTACTATATTAATTTTAATGTGTATACAAGAATAATTGTTGTGTCTATAGTGTCAAGTGGGCATTATACAGATTACAATAATTGTAATAATATAATAAATATTCTGCCCTTAGCCACCTCTACTTTGTAATTAAAACTTCCTATTTTATGAAAGATTAAGAGCTAGATTACAAGTGGAGTGGTAAATATTGCTTGCATGCAAACGATATTAGTGCTCCAAGTAAATTGCAATGCTAACACATATTATATATAAATATATATGTATATAATCATATACATATACAGGGAGTGCAGAATTATTAGGCAAGTTGTATTTTTGAGGATTAATTTTATTATTGAACAACAACCATGTTCTCAATGAACCCAAAAAACTCATTAATATCAAAGCTGAATAGTTTTGGGAAGTAGTTTTTAGTTTGTTTTTAGTTATAGCTATTTTAGGGGGATATCTGTGTGTGCAGGTGACTATTACTGTGCATAATTATTAGGCAACTTAACAAAAACAAATATATACCCATTTCAATTATTTATTTTTACCAGTGAAACCAATATAACATCTCAACATTCACAAATATACATTTCTGACCTTCAAAAACAAAACAAAACAAATCAGTGACAATATAGCCACCTTTCTTTGCAAGGACACTCAAAAGCCTGCCATCCATGGATTCTGTCAGTGTTTTGATCTGTTCACCATCAACATTGCATGCAGCAGCAACCACAGCCTCCCAGACACTGTTCAGAGAGGTGTACTGTTTTCCCTCCTTGTAAATCTCACATTTGATGATGGACCACAGGTTCTCAATGGGGTTCAGATCAGGTGAACAAGGAGGCCATGTCATTAGATTTTCTTCTTTTATACCCCTTTCTTGCAGTCACGCTGTGGAGTACTTGGACGCGAGTGATGGAGCATTGTCCTGCATGAAAATCATGTTTTTCTTGAAGGATGCAGACTTCTTCCTGTACCACTGCTTGAAGAAGGTGTCTTCCGAAACTGGCAGTAGGACTGGGAGTTGAGCTTGACTCCATCCTCAACCCGAAAAGGCCCCACAAGCTCATCTTTGATGATACCAGCCCAAACCAGTACTCCACCTCCACCTTGCTGGCGTCTGAGTCGGACTGGAGCTCTCTGCCCTTTACCAATCCAGCCACGGGCCCATCCATCTGGCCCATCAAGACTCACTCTCATTTCATCAGTCCATAAAACCTTAGAAAAATCAGTCTTGAGATATTTCTTGGCCCAGTCTTGACGTTTCAGCTTGTGTGTCTTGTTCAGTGGTGGTCGTCTTTCAGCCTTTCTTACCTTGGCCATGTCTCTGAGTATTGCACACCTTGTGCTTTTGGGCACTCCAGTAATGTTGCAGCTCTGAAATATGGCCCAAACTGGTGGCAAGTGGCATCTTGGCAGCTGCATGCTTGACTTTTCTCAGTTCATGGGCAGTTATTTTGCGCCTTGTTTTTTCCACACGCTTTCTTGCGACCCTGTTGACTATTTTGAATGAAACGCTTGATTGTTCGATGATCACGCTTCAGAAGCTTTGCAATTTTAAGAGTGCTGCATCCCTCTGCAAGATATCTCACTATTTTTGACTTTTCTGAGCCTGTCAAGTCCTTCTTTTGACCCATTTTGCCAAAGGAAAGGAAGTTGCCTAATAATTATGCACACCTGATATAGGGTGTTTGATGTCATTAGACCACACCCCTTCTCATTACAGAGATGCACATCACCTAATATGCTTAATTGGTAGTAGGCTTTCGAAGCCTATACAGCTTGGAGTAAGACAACATGCATAAAAGAGGATGATGTGGTCAAAATACTCATTTGCCTAATAATTCTGCAATCCCTGTATATTTGCATTGCGGTCTATGGGAACACACAGTTCCTATAGACTGCAATGCCTAAGGCACTTTTCAGTCCTGCCAATTTTAAAGCCCCAAAACTGTCTAGTGAAGATTTTTTTTTTAAATCTAAAAACTATAATGCCCTCTATTTTGAGGGCAATTTGGGGCACTTTTAGAAAATTAACCAGAGATTGGATCTCTGATTAATTCTCTGAGTGCTTGTTGCTACCCGTGAGCTCAGGGTAGCAATAACCAGCCACTTGTAAAGGTTGGTTATTTATTGCGATCCTGCAAATGGGCAAATTTGCCCGTTTGGGGGTGCACAATAAACTTAACACTCCACTTGTAATCTAGTTTTTATGTACTTAGAACCAACAGATTATTTCTTAAAGGGACACTGAACCCACATTTTTTTATTTTGTGATTCAGATAGAGCATACAATTTTAAGCAACTTTCTAATTTACTCCTATTATCAATTTTTCTTTGTTCTCTTGCTATCTTTATTGAAAAAGAAGGCATCTAAGCTTTTTTTTTTTTAATTCAGAACTCTGGACAGCACTTTTTTATTGGTAGATGAATTTATCCACCACATCAGCAAGGACAACCCAGTTTGTTCACTAAAAATGGTCCAGGCAACTAAACTTACATTCTTGCATTTCAAATAAAGATACCAAGAGCATTAAGAAAATTTGATAATAGGAGTAAATTAGAAAGTTCGCTTAAAATTGCATGCTCTATCTGAAACACGGGGAAAAAAAATTCGGTTCAGTGTCCCTTTAAGCACTGTGATTACATAAACGTTCATAAAAGGGATATATAATTTTTTATAATTTTTTATACATATTTACATTTTTAATGTCCACGTTGATTGGAGAAGCTATGTCAGTCAAAGTGATTTAGATAACAAAATAACAAAAACATTGCATTGAGCAATGATAGTTTTTTTATTGGACCAACTTTACATTTATAAGTTAGACAAGCTTTTAGAAGATCTCCATTCTTTCTCAAGTCTGAAGCATTGCTGACCAATTCAAAGGAATTTATAGATTATTAAACACAGGATGGTTAAAAGGACATAAATTGTTAAGAACATCTCTTTTAAATAGGAATTATAATATTGGGCTTACAGAAACCCTAGTTTCATCAAGTCTATTAATGCATGCTCTGTAATAAAAATATGCATAAAACATAATTTGCTTTGTGTATGCAAACCAATTACAATTATTACCATAATTTAACAATTGTATTTATGGCTTTAAATATTTCATTGTTCACATGTATCATGTTTGTGGACTTAAATTAACAAACATTACTGACTCTGACAGTTATGGATTCAGTTTTCATTGTTTTTACAATATAGAGGTTCTGTTAAGAGTGTGTCTGGGGAGTGATTTCAATTTGCTCTCAGCAGCAGGAATTTGAGAAAGTTGGCAACATTACATTCATTGTGTATCTTCCAAAACATGCAGCCCAGCAGATAGAACATTTTTTGGTTACAGCTGTTTTGTGACAAAGGATCAAGAAGCTTACATGGACATAAACCCTGATTAAAAACACAGTATGCCGAAACCAATAGAATCCAGCTTCTGCTATTATTAAAAACATTTCAACAAAGTTTTATATTTTTAACTCACTAGGTTAATAGACTATAGAGAAGAATGTGTCTGGCCTCTTTAAACCTGTTGTTGCTGTAACCCACACAAAGCATATGGTAGGTTTTGTACTGGACTGAAGTATAAATGCAGATAGCTATAAATTATTAAATTAATATTCCAATGTTAATGGTAGTTTTTTTATTTTGGTAATGGAAATATTTTTGTTTTTTGTTTTAAAAAAAGGTAAGAGTTTTTTTTTTAATTTCACAGGTAAGTTTTTATTTTTTAAAAGGTAGTTAGTTTTTTTTGGTAAAAGGTAGGATTAATCTATTTTGGGTTAACTTAGGGGGTGTTAGGTTAAGGGGTTTTAGATGTTAGTGGGTTACTATTGTGGTGGAGAATGGCAGTTAAGGGGTTAATAGTGTAAAGAGGTAGTGTGCGATGTGGGGGGTGGTGGTTCATAGTGTAGTTTAGTGCAACTAAACTAGTGTATTTGCTGGACAAATTGTTTGCGTGCCCTTTCAGCCTAAATTGCTGCAGCGTTCGCATAAACAAATTTGTGGTAATTTGTGGTAACAGCGCCACCACTTGTAATATGGATTTGAGTGTAAAGAACACCACAATATCACGATCGCGATTACGCTCCCTCACACTAACGATATCTCTCCACTTCTATTCTGACCCCACAGTAGGAGTACCACTCGGGGCCAGCAGAGCACTGTTGGTCCCAAGTGAAAACCACTGCTGATCCCATCTGGAGTACTAGTTATACAACTGGGTCATGCGGCTAGCTTTGCTGATTGGATCAGCAGTGGATTCCACTCTGCACTAGCAATGCTCTGTGGGTCCTAAGCGGTAGTTAAACAGTGTGTTTAACCAAATTGTACTGCAGGGTCACCAGTTCTTAATGTCACATGCTCTAACAAATTAGAGCATGACAATTTTTACTATTACGGCCTTTTAACAATGCAAAATCCAACAGAACACCCCTCTTGCAAAGGACCTTCTCTAGAGTTCTAAAAAAAACAAATGACCAAATGCAGCTATGGTAATTAAGTTATTTTGGGCTCTTCAGAACTATGGGAAAAAGTAACATAAAAGCAAAAAGTAAACTTTTATTTCCATGATAAGACTTCAGATTCGAAAAGTTGTCATTTCCTGGCTAGATGGATTGTGGAAGGCAAGCACTATTTATCCTTTCGGGCCCTTAAGGATTTTTAATTGGCTCACAGCTCACAGTGAATGTTTCATCTTTCATAGTTGTTTGTTTCTGTTTGCAACTCACACATTACTAGACACAAACTAATCTGATATAAAGGTAGAGATGAAATATGGGATTGATGTTTGCAGAGAAAGTTTGTAAGAATAAAAATGTGAAAACATGATGTACTTGAACTTCAATAAAGCGTACAATTATATTAAAAATGCAGCTGTAATAATACAAAATTAAGATTTTCCCTTGAATAAAGATGTCAGCAAGCCAACAAAAACATATTATATTATACAATGGGACTAGATTCATAGATAATTATCGACTCCATTTATCACTGTGCAGGTGGACGAGCATCACAACTAGCGGCATCATGCAGCCTGCACTTATCATTGCATGTGCTGTTGCTCATGTAGCACCACCCCCTGCTCTTGCTTAACCAATTGAAAGAGAACAAGGGCTGCTTCCCACCTGGGTGCTAAGCTGTTTTAAGTTTTTTATGTTTTTTTTAAATATTTTTGTTTTTACTCCCCCCCCCCCCCAGATCCCCAAGACTTACACAAGGTTAGGTGATTAACTTTCCAATGGTGCCATGGCATGCCCCCTTTTCTATACTTAACATTGTCATTTTGTTAATAAAGCTGCACAGTGGCGTCATCATGTCATTGAGCGTGACGTCACCCACGCAAAACATGAAGTCCCAGCGATGCCTGTCAATATACAGGCACGATCGCCGGGGGTAGGAGCGGGTGGGAGCCCCCATATCTCCCTCAAGTTGTGAGAGTGCTAGTGACGGCTCTGAGCTGTCAGCACCAGAGTGGGAAACTCTGCGATGGCTCCGAATCATCGTTAGCACTCAAAGGGTTTAATTATGCGTTAGCATACATTTTTAATGGAGCAAATTGTCACCTGGCACTTTTCCAAATCCAAGATGGCTACGTAACTTATCTTATAACCTTATAAGATTCAGCAGCCATACATTAAATACATACATAGTGGTCTCCCTCCAGCACTTTTTAAAATAAATTTATTTTTATTTTTACATAAAGGGAAACATTAGACTGTGAAACAAGACAAGACAGTTTATCACTTTTTAGTGCAAATGTAAAAAGGAGGGGGGGGGGGAAGTATAGATTTCTCTATCAATAAACTTCAACTGGTTCTAACCTAAAGAAATCTTAGCATAATATCGTTGTGCAGATCCAACTCTGGAACAAAATGTTGGTATGTCCAGCTGGCTTAGTTATAAACTGATTTGCTGTTTAAATACTATTTAATTTACATCTCTCCACAGTTGGCAAAAATGTTAACCCGAAAAGCATAACAAAATATAGACAACAGCATTGAAAAATGCACCCAAATCAAATCAACTAAACTAAACAGATTTTGTAGTTTCAATTCTTGCAAAGGACTTATATTGAAGAGTTGTTTTTTTCTCTAAATATATTTGTCCTAACTAAATTTTGATTTTAATCTTTTTTTGTCAAGAATTTCTCACAGTATTTTTGACTCTTTATTCTCTCCCTTCCTCCTTTATATTCTCATATCTATTATGTTATTGTTAATAGCAGAAAACTTAAGAAACCTGTGGGTTTTTTTTAAATAATAATTAAGATTTTTTTTTGTACTAGAATAATTTTTTAATATTTATATAATATTTAACCCTTTGAGTGCTAATTGCGGCTCTCTGAGCCTTTGCAAATTGTCCCAGTCATGTGCTAACAAACAGGCTCAGAGCCGTCGCTAGCACTCACCCACATTGAGGGCAATCTTGGGGCTCCCACCTGAATAGTGAGAGACATCACCGGGGCTTCACGATTTCATGGGGTGACCTCACACGCAATGGCGTGATGACGTTACCGCGCAATGATGTGATGATGTCACAGCGCAACTTTATTTAAAATTAACAATGAACAATATAGGGAAATGAGGGCATGCTGCTTAGAAGTCTGTTTCTCAGGCATCCTAAGCAGCTTACAGACCCCAAGACCCACCGTTGGAAGGTAATCTTTCCAACTGTATAAGTCTTGGGGATCTGGAAAAGAAGTAAAAAAGTAAAAACTAAATATATTTAAAAAAAGTAAAAAAAAAAAGCTCAATGCCAGTTTAGCACACAGATGGGAAATTGCTTAGCAGCCAAAGGGTTAAAAAAGTAATCCTTTAACAGTTTATATTGTCACATATTGTAAAAAAGTTTCTCATTTTCTTAATTTATTACACTCATCTCATTTGACACAAAAGGAAAAAAATTGCATTTGAAGTGTGTATGTGTGCTCTGTGTATAAGTGTGGTTGTGCCTTAATATTAGGGATTGGCAAATGTGGTGAAAGTTTTATTTGCTTGGTAGAATGAAAACTCCTGTGGACACTTTGTTTTGGACAATCCAATGTAGATAAGAATGAAAATCCATTAAAATTCGGACATCGAAATGCTATTTCCAGTTTCCGAATGTTACTTTAATTTTTGAATGTTCATAATAAATGTAACATTCAATTTAACAAATGCTACTCAGAATTTCAATAGTTCATATGGTAGGAAAATTAGTAAATTAATACGTATAGATACAAATATATTGGTCCGATTTTTTCTGTTTTGAATATTGCATAAATTGAGCATTACATTTCCAGAGAACATTAGAAATACTGTACAACTATTTTGATTCAAAATGTTCTATTTAAAATATTGCGTAATATAAATATATAATTTAAAGAGAGCATTAGAGATACTATTACAAATAAATTGATTCTAAATGTAAAATAAATTGATTCTAAATGTACAAACATTCAACATTTGAAACTAACAAACAAATGTGTTTAGATTTGTTTCATTTTTTGAATTTTCTCAAAACATTCGCCCATCTCTAGTCAATGGGGCCTATTTATGAAATGTCTGTCCGACATTATCCGATCAGCGATCATGTCTGACAGACATCACTGAACATGGAGAGCAATACGCTCTCCGCATTCAGCATTGCACCAGCAGCTCTTGTGAACTGCTGGTGCAACTCCGTCCCCTGCAGATTTGCGGCAAATCGGCCGCTGGCAGGGGTTGTCAATCAACTTGTTCATATTGGATCGGGTTGATTTCACGCGATCTCTGTCCGCCTCCTCAGAGCAGGCGGACAGGTTATGGAGCAGCGGTCTTTAGACCGCTGCTTCATAACTGGTGTTTCTGGCGAGTCTGAAGGCTCGCCAGAAACACGGCCCTTCAAGCTCCGTACGGAGCTTGATAAATGGGCCCCAATATTGTGAGAGCTAAAACGTATCACTGCTAGAGTGATGATGACATTTAACATGAATGCAACAGTTGAGGGATGTGGTGTGTGCTATATTCAGATCAGATAGCATGCACGTTATTTCTCTAAAAGGGTTACATGGGCATTAAACTATTTGGCACAACTACAATAGTGTGGTTACTTCTCATCATGCTTTTGTTTTAAGTACTGTGCCTGTAGCTCTCTTCAAAACCATTCTGGTGCTGGTTGGCTAAGCTCCAAATCTTCATTCTGGGCACAGCCATCTTGGAACTTAGGTATTGATGACTCTGTGACAGAAGTGTTGTGCATTCACAAATCAGTGATGATAGCTTTTTGGTTGCTATATTGTGCACCTTGAATTAGTGTGCATTATACAGGGCAGCAGCTATATATTTTTTGCACTGGTTGCATTGATTTATATTATTCATATGGTATATTTAAGTATGCCATACAACTTTTAAATTGTGTATAAAAACTGCAAAAATATAAACCTCCCACTCTGTATTGTGTGTTAACCCAAAGCACACAATATAGCTGTGAAAAAGCCAATAACATTACTTTTCTGTGAATGTGTACAGTTTCTGTCATTCAAGAATACATTAGCTCCAAGATGGTGGCAACCAACATGACAATCACTTCACTAACCGCCCTAACCGGCACCTATAAAGGTGAGAAGTAACTATTGTTAAACTGTGTCCAGCGGTTTAATGTCCATTTCTTTTTTTTAAAGAAACATTTTAATCCATATGTACTGTAAAATGTTACCTACGGTATTTGAAATCACTATGACATTATTTAAAAAAAATAAAAATAGTTATTGCAGAAAATGAAGAACATGTGCAGTTGCCATTTTCAGTAAGAGATTCATTTAAAAGTTATATATACATTTTATAAGTGAGGCAACACTTTATATAGATAGGGTTGCCATATGTCCCGGGAAGTCATGGATTTTAATGAAGGATAAAATGTCCCACCCCGGTTCCCTGTAAATCCTGGTTTTATGTATTTGGGTTTAAAAGTGAGTCAGTTTGGTGAGCATTGCAGCCACAGCCGAATAATGACACTGCCAGCGTTAGACTGTGTCTCAGTAATCAATCTCCTGAGCGCTGGAGCTGAGCTGTTCCCACAAGCAGAGACTGCCTTGCAATGTCACGTCAATGGTACAGATAGCCTCTGCGTGGCCCGTCGGTGTTCTGGTGTTCAGAACAGGTCCATAGGGATTCTTTAAAGCAATAATGAGTTGTATGTGTTACAGTTAACGCCATGAGACACTATTATCATCTAATTATATTTCTATAACAACTGAATATGGCTGAATTAGCAATATCTGTCAGGTTTTATGTGTCACAATGTATAATCCCACTGTCACATGACCATGTTATATACATTATGTGCTCCAGGTAATTACTCATGCGCAGCGGGCATGAGGCACACTCAAGCCTCTTGTTTTTATAAGGAGTAATTTGTTGTCCCTCGCTGGGTCAGATTCCCATTCATAAAGTTATGACAACATGAGTCACAGCACATAGGTAGGTCTTTCATTCCGACATATCTGGTTAAGGCTCTAATTTAAACTATGCATCCAAATTATGTTTTACTTAAAGGGGACATTATACACTAGATTTTTATTTGCATAAATGTTTTGTAGATGATCCATTTTTATAGCCCATCTGTGAATGTTTTTGTTAAAATTGATAGTTTTGCTTATTTTTAAATAACATTGCGCTGTTTTTCAGACTCCTAACCAAGCCCCAAAGTTTTAAAGTATACTGATATATACCTACTTCAGCTTGCTCCTCTTTGTGTAAAGAGTCTTTTTCATATGCAGTGGAAGGGGGGGAGGGGGGGGGAGAGTGTCTGTTTTTTTTTTTTGCTATACACTTTCAGTGGCTGTTCTAGCTAACCTTTTCAACAGAGCTAAACTGGGAGCTTCTAAGTAAATTTGTAAATGGTTTTATACTGGATTTTTAATATCAGTATCTGTGCATATTATTCTTTATAGTAGTGTCTATTACATGCAGTTATATGAAATTGGTGTATACTGCCACTTTAAGAATTGGTATCTGCTTAAAACAAACATGGCGGCATAGTTCTAATTTCTCGTACATACACAGACATACACGCACACACATGTGCTCTAGTAATCAACTCACAACATCTTATAATATACTATCTATCTATCTATTTATCTATCTATCTATCTATCTGTCTATCTCTATCTATCTGTCTGTCTATCTCTATCTAGCTGTCTGTCTCTCTCTCTCTATATATATATATATATATATATAATGCAATAATGAGCACTCTCACCTTAATGGTAACTGCCAGGTTGCCAGCGGTTAAATATATCAAGTAGAAGAAGGCACTCACTGTTCTTTTCAAGTGTACTTTATTTCAAAAGCATGACGTTTCGGGGACACACTCCCCTTCCTCAGACAAAGTCTGTGTCCCCGAAACGTCAGGCTTTTGAAATAAAGTACACTTGAAAAGACCAGTGAGTGCCTTCTTCTTCTTGAGATATATATACAGTATATATATATATATATATATATATATATATATATATATATATATATATATATATATATATACACTGTATATATATATATATATATAATATATATATTATATATATACTCTCTTGTTTTTGTTATATTCTTTACATAGGGTTGCCATACTTCTGTTCCACAAAACCACACAAATTAAGTCTTTACTGATGCAATACACACTGCTGTCAACTCACTGAGCAGAATTGGTATTTGAATCGTGATCCTATAGTCACACACAGCATATGTGCATATGTCACCGAAACAGTAATAACTTTTAATAGAAGCATTTTTGCAAGTGGAAGTATATGACAAAAATGTTTCTATTTAAAAATGAAATGCATTTATGCACATTTCAATTTGGATCTTTCCACCCCTTAAAAGTTAAAAAGTCTTTCATGATATTGTAAACAACCAACAGACAAAAAGGTTCTGTTGCATTAGGAACCAGCAATATCATTCATAATTATTTATGATAAATTATTTTTCTTCTTCTCATTGTTCATCAAATATCTTAGTTGTCCTTGAGTCATAGCAGTAAAAAGCAATTGCCTAGAGATATATCAGAGCATTTATTCTAATTCTTAATAATGATGATACTTTCAACCTTTATTAGCTAAATCATTATTAGCAACTAAGTACCACCCTTATCACTAATATCTAAAATTATTCAATGCCACAAAGATATTTTTTTCCTATAAACTAATATGGTAACAAAATCTGTGGTATGTTTTTGTGCAAAATGTACATAAAACAATTTAAATATAAATATTATGTTGTGGCACATCCGAGCTGGACCCCTATGTTAAATGTTAATTTATAAGATTTTTACAATTTACACTACATTGACTGTGTTAAATTCTATATACATTTCAAGACATGATAAAATGCCGTTTTTAACTTACTTGGTATCATTGACCCATTTGAAAGTGTCTGACCACATACAAGACATAACAAGAATGTGTATAAAGAATCACAAGTCCATTATAATCCGAATGACAAATATTTATAGATTAAAATTATACAAAGTTCAAGTCAAAGGGGTCTATTCGCTCTCCGTATTCAGCATTCCACAAGCAGCTCACAAGAGCTGCTGGTGCAATGCCGCCCCCTGCAGACTCGCGGCCAATGGGCCGCCAGCAGGGAGGTGTCAATCAACCCGATCGTACTCAATCAGATTGAATTGTGGCGATTCCTGTCCGCCTGCTCAGAACAGGCGGAAAGGGTGATGGAGCAGCGGTCTTTAGACACGGGCCCACAAGCTCCATACGGAGCTTGATAAATGGGCCTCAAAATATTTAAGTTGGAAAATCTAACAACAGTACAGCTGTACTAAGTACTTTTTTTAAGTGATATGAAACCCAACATTTTTCTTTTATGATTCAGATAGAGCACGCAATTTTAAACAACTTTCCAATTTACTTCTGTTATCAATTTCTCTTCGTTCTCTTAGTATCTTTTGTTAAAAAGCAGGGAGGTAAGCGCAGGAGCCAGCCCATTTCTCAAGCACTAGATGGCAGCAGTTTTGAAAGAATGTTATCCATTTGCAAGAACACTAGATGGCAGCACTATTTCCTGCCATGTAGTGCTTCAGACGCCTATCTAGGTAACTCTTCAATGCAGAATATCATGGGAATGAAGCAAATTTGTTAATAGAAGTACATTGGAAACTTTTTTTTTAAAATTGTATGCTCTGTCTGAATTAGAAAAACAATTTTTGGGTTTCGTATCCCTTTAACTAAGCCCTAGGGCAATATTGCGCCTCATGCACACACGCCATTTATATTTATATATATGATTCTAGGTAAGGCTCTCCCTTCATACAGTCATAACCAATCATGCAACCCAAACAACCTGCTGCACTTATTGACAATATCATTGTCATATTACTGGTGGTCAGTTTTCCGCCAAAATAAACCAATGCTACATAAATATTAGACTGGCAAATTGTTTACACAAATATAAGTGTATAAACTGGTAGAAGTGCTCTGTAGTTTGGATAAAAATATTTTTTACTATCAAAGTTTGATGGCAAACAGTTTGAGAAACACTGTTCTAGATTCATCTTTGGTGCTTCTATTTCAGTATAGAGAAAGTAAGACCATACCTAAGGGATGGATGAAGAAATGTCCTATGTAAAAGCTACCAACTACTACCACGATCAACTCTCCATTTAGAAAAAATAATAACCATGCTTACTAAATATGTATGCTAGCTTTATGAAGGCTGTTACATGCTTAATAATGAGGTAATTTAAGGAATCTATGACATTACTTAACCAATTAAGTTAATAAGGTATAGTTAGCATAAAAGGGTATGAGAACTCCTATATAGTTATTTCATTTTAAACTATACATCCTACATTTGGATGTCAATCATTTAACTATGTATTTTGTACTTTTGTGTTATCATCTATAGATTGACGTTAAAGGACCATTATGCACTAATAATTTTCTTCCACTTAAAGGGACACTGTACCCAAAAATGTTCTTTCGTGATTCAGATTGAGCATGAAATTTTAAGCAACTTTCTAATTTACTCCTATTAGCAAATTTTCTTCATTCTCTTGGTATCTTTATTTGAAATGCAAGAATGTAAGTTTAGATGCCGGCCCATTTTTGGTGAACAACCTGGGTTGTCCTTGATGATTGGTGGATAAATTCATCCACCAATAAAAAAGTGCTGTCCAGAGTACAGAAACTAAAAAAAGCTTAGATGCCTTCTTTTTCAAATAATGACAGCAAGAGAACAAAGAAAAATTGATAATAGAAGTAAATTAGAAAGTTGCTTAAAATTGCATGCTCTTTCTGAATTACAAAAGAAAAATTTTGGGTACAGTGTCCCTTTAATGTACACATGTACTATTAATTAGTATATATGTCCCAAAGCAATGAAAATACATAGTTTAAATCACAGCACATTTTAAATATACACTTAGAGTTTCACAAATGTTTGGGCTTGGTAAATTAAAAAAAATCTAGAGGGTTCAGCTAGAAAAAATATATAGCTCCATTAGGTTTACAACGCTCATTAGGGATACATTTCATGTTCGCAACATGCTTCACCCAATAAAGGGAAAACAAATATGAGTGTATAAGGTCCCTTTAAAGCAAGGTTGTCTTGGATGGCCTTAGATTTTTGATTGAGTTTATTCCATTTTGGGACATTTTCTACTAAATCTACAAAATCTACAGTTCAGAGCTTTATTATTATTTTTTAATTTACCATAGATATAAAAACAATTAATAGATTGAAATGATGTTTTGAAATATGAATATGGCTCTCGGAATCCCAGGCTAAATGTAAGGATCGAGATTTTGTTTATTATTTTTTTGTAATTGTAGTTTTAATTTTTTTTGTAATGTTAGCTTTTTTATTTTTGTAATGTTAGCTTTTTTATTTTTGTAATGTTACGTTTTATTGTAAGCTTAGGTTTTATTTTTATTTCACAGGTAAGTTTGCGGTTTAGGGGTTAATAGGTTTAGTTAGTGTCAGCGATGTCGGGGAACTGCGGTTAAGGGGTTAATAGGTTTAGTTAGTGTTGCCAATGTTTGGGAACTGCATTTTAGGGGTTAATAGGTTTAGTTAGTGTCTGCGATGTTTGGGAATGGCGGTTTAGGGGTTAATAGGTTTAGTTAGTGTTGGTGATGTTGGGGAATGGCAGTTTAGGGGTTAATATGATTATTTAGTGATTTAGTTAGTATAGGCGATGTTTGGAAAATGCGGGTTTAGGGTTTAATAGGTTTAGTTTGTGTCGGCGATGTTGGGGAACTGTGGTTTAGGGGTAAATATGTTTAGTTAGTTTTGGCGATGTCGGGGAATGGCGGGTTTAGGGGTTAATAGGTATAGTTAGTGTCGGTGATGTCGGGGAACTGCGGATTAGGGGTTTATAGGTTTAGTTAGTATTGGCGATGTCGGGGAATGGTGGTTTAGGGGTTAATAGGATTATTTTGTGATTTAGTTAGTGTTGGCGATGTCGGGTAACTGCGGTTTAGATTAGAACAATAAAAAATTCCGAATATGAATAAAGAATGGATCCAAAAATTCAGAAATTGATTTATTAATTTTCAGAATTTTTCGAGATTTTAGTTATGATGCCAATTCGGAAATTCGGGTTGCATTTGAATCTCCGAATTGGCAAAAATTCATTTGAAAACAAAATTTGACCGAAACGAAATGCACATGTCTAATACATATGTGACTGCGATTGGCTAATGGTTTTCACATGATAAAGGGGACAGGGAAATTAAATGAAACTTTGCTCATTTGAAATTCAGCGTTATTGCATTTTTTTTATTATCCATGTGTTGATTATGGAATTCTACTGTGTTTAATGCTCATTTAAAAAAAAAGGTATAAAATCCAAGTCTGTAGAGATGATAAAGCACATTCTATGTAACCGTTTAATGCTTGATAATTGAAAACATGTCTGTGTTTTGACTTCTAAGTTGTTTAATGAATGTTCTCCTTTGATTTTAATATTTAATGCAACATTCAATCATAATATTTCAATATTTGAAACTAACATTTGAATTTTATATTTGAATACAGATGTCTATAGATCATGAGAATCAACATTTAGATGCAAAAATGTTAGTATTTAAATTCTACATTCCATATTCAAAACTTAAAAATTCAATGTGAAAATTAAAATAAAAGCTATTTGTTTGTAAAATAAAAATGTTGAATAATAGAAAACGTTATATCTGCATTTAAAATGAACAAATGCACTAAAACATTATTTCAACATTTAATATGAATAACTTTGCTTTAAATAATTCCAATTTCCAATACTCTGGATCTGGTCTTGGTCTCCTGTCTCTCCAATTCTTCTGTTCTATAGCACATATTCACTAAAGAATGTAAATATGAATGAAGTTTAGTGAAAAACTGCCTAGAATAACACAGAAATTGGAAAAGGTACATAATTTTGAAAACAGCAGATGTTTCTTTTTCAACAGCATAATGCATTTGAAAGAACATTCTAAATACACTTAAAGGAAGGAAGTCATTTTCCCTATAGTTTTTGTTGTTGCTGTAATTACTTCAATGCTTGTCCAAAATAGAATATTCTTTAAAGGGACAGTATTGTCAAAAATAAATTTTCATGATTCAGATAGATTGCAATTTTAAACAACTTTCCAATTTACTTTTATCATTAAATTTGCTGTGTTCTCTAAGTATTCTTTGATGAAAGCTAAACCTAGGTAGGCACAAATGTTAATTTATGAGCCCTTGAAGGCCGCCTTTATCTCAGTGCATTTTGATGTTTTTTCACAGCTACACAGCGCTAGTTCATGTGTGCCATATAGATAACATTGTACTCACTCCTGTAGAGTTAACTAGGAGTCAGCACTGATTGGCTAAAATGCAAGTCTGTCAAAAAACTGGAATAAGGGGGCAGTCTGTAGCGACTTATACACAAGGTAATGTGTATTAATATGTGTGGGTTATGCAAAACTGGAAAATGGGTAATAAAGGGTTTATCTATAGTAGACTGTCCCTTTAAATGCAGTTGTAAATATGTTACATATTTTTTTATGTAAGATATATAGGAATTATATTAGCAATGTACAGATATAAATATGGCACATCTAGTAATAAAGAGTTAAAAGAGAAAGCCTTGCAATTTTGAAATTATTAAATTTTTGTAAAATTCTAAAATTTGATAAAGTGTATCAATATAATCAAAATGTAATCCAATACAATATTCTTCTTACAGTAGGTGAACTGTAAATGTTTGAATCTCAAAACATGCTTAATAAATCATTCAGTCTCTGTAGATGACCATCTGGCTTACTTGGGTAACTGCTGCCACAATTCATAAACTTGTAACACATAACGGGGCAATAGGGGAAATACTGAAATAAATATAATTTCCCCTTTCAGTGGTGTATTTTTATGGAGAACTACTATTCTTTCAACCAACTGATTATGTAACAGATTTCATATTATTTTGTTCCTATGTTACTTAAAGGGACACTGAACCCACATTTTTTCTTTCATGATTCAGATAGAGCATGAAATTTTAAGCAACGTTCTAATTTACTCCTATTATCAAATTTTCTTCATTCTCTTGGTATCTTTATTTGAAATGCAAGAATGTAAGTTTAGATGCTGGCCCATTTTTGGGGAACAACCTGGGTTGTTCTTGCTGATTGGTGGATAAATTCATCCACCAATAAAAAAGTGCTGTCCAGGGTCCTGAACCCAAAAAAGCCTAGATGCCTTATTTTTCAAAAAAAGATAGAAAAAGAATAAAAAAAATTGATAATAGGAATAAATTATAAAGTTGCTTAAAATTGCATGCTCTATCTGAATCACGAAAGAAAAAAATGTGGGTTCAGTGTCCCTTTAAAGGGATAGGAAAGTCAAAATTATACTTGCATGATTCAGATAGAGCATGTCATTTTAAGACACTTCTAAATTCACTTATATTTTCAAATGTTCTTTGTTCTCTTATTATCTCTTGTTGAAAAAAGAATATGCACATATCATACACCAGTGATTTTTAACCTTTTTTTTTGCCGTGGCACACTTTTTTTACATTAAAAAATCCTGTGGCACACCACCATCCCAAAATTTAAAAAAAAAATCACGCATTGTAGCCTAATACAGCATATATATATACACATACACACAAACACACACATACTGTATGTATTGTGATGTTATGCCATGCCTCCTACAAACTACCCCTGCACTGGGAGTAAAAAACAAGCAAAGTTTAAAAAATGTCACACTGTTGTCAGTCTGCCGTGGCACACCTGAGGATCTCTCACGGCACACTAGTGTGCCACGGCACACTGGTTGAAAAACACTGTCATACACCAAGTACAATGCTGTTCCTTCAGCAATGAATAACAAGAGAATGAAGAAAAATTGATAATAGAAGTAAATTGGAAAGTTGTTTAAAATTGTATGTTCTGTCTAAATCATAAAAGAACATTTTAGGGTTTACTATACCTTTAATGCATGACATTTAATGTTCAAAGAGGATCTTTTAGATTCAAAAACAGAAATGAATCATATATGTGTTAGAAAATGCCTGGTGTAAGACAAAGGATAATAATGTTTGTGGTCTGGGACAGTGCTTTAGCCTCACTAAAGTATTTATAATAACAGAATCTTGCTTTGACTGTGAGTCTGGACAAAGATTTAAAGAGATATGAAACCCAAATTTTTTCTTTCATGATTCAAATAGAGCATTCATGTTTGAACAACTTTCCAGTTTACTTATATTATCAATTTTGCTTCATTCTATTTGTATCCTTTATGGAAGGAGCAGCAATGTACTACTGGGAGCTAGCTGAACACATTGACAAGCCAATGACAAGAGGCATATATGTGCAGCCACTATGCATGTGTATTTGTGTACATAATTAGTAAACAAATGCTACAAATTGCCACTGCCAGCGGCACTCAGTAAAGATCTGTGCAAATCCAGTTCTTTGGGAATTGCACTTTCACAAGAAAAATCTGACTCTGAAAAGTGCCAAATGCCGCTGGCAGTGGCCATTTTTTGGCATTTATTTGCCACAGAAGAACACAAATGTACATATCTAGCAGCCGCCAATCAGCAGCTTACTCCCAGCTTCTGAGCCAACCTAGGTATACTTTTTAACAAAAGATACCAAGAGAATGAAGTAAATTGGATAACAGAAGTTAAAGGGACAGTCAAAACTAAAATTGTTATTGTTTAAATAGATAGATAACGCCTTTACTACCCATTCCCCAGCTTTGCACAACCAACATTGTTATACTAATATACTTTATAACATTCAAACCTCTAAAAGGAAGCCCCGGATGCAAAATATAGAAAGGAGGGGCTTTTAACCACAGGGCAGGGCAGAGGACGCAAGGAATAGGTGGGTAGGCATAGAGGGTGGCTTTCACAGTAGAGTAGTTAAAGAGAAGCAGGAAGTGTAGATGCCATCTCCATATCCAGACCTGTAAAGAAGAAAAACAGCTCCCGCCCTCCCTTCCCTGTTTGGTTGTACGGCAGGGTAGATGTTTCCGGCGGTGTGCTTGATGTCTAGAAGTTTAGGAAGTAATGTGGAAGTAATAGGAAGTAATGTGCTTGATGTCTAGAAGTTTAGGAAGTAATGTGAAAGTTTAGGAAGTAATGTGGAAGTAATATGGGTAGCTCCTGTGGGTTCAGGAGAGGTTAGCAATATGTTTACTTGATAACGTTTGAAGAGTTATTGAGCTCCTATGGGTCAAGCACTAATGTTGGTTACTTTGTAACCAATACCTTTTCAGGTGGTTTAAAAGTTATTTATTTGTTTAGATGTTTTAAAATAAATTGTCTGTGGCCTTTTCAACCCCAAGTTACTGTGTCTTAGCCTTTATTGGGGGGGGGGGGGTGAGGTAAAGGACAAGAGTGCCTAATTATGGGGTCATGTCTGCCTGTTTCTAAGCCACAACAGACAGCCTCTTATCACATGCTTTTTTATTTACTTTTCAAAACAAGAGACTGCTAGGTCATGTGGGCCAAATAGATAACATTGTGCTCACGTGGGTTCTGCACAACACAGTTAAAATGCAAATCAATAGATAATAAATAAAAAGTCATGTGATCAGGGGGCTGTCAAGAGAGGTTTAGATACAAGGTAATCACAGAGGTAAAAAGTATATTAATATAATCGTGTTGGTTGTGCAAAACTGGGGAATGGGTAATAAAGGGATTATCTATCATTTTAAACAATAACATATTTTGAGTTGACTGTCCCTTTAATAAGAAAGTGCTTCATAAATGTACCCCTAGGTCTGATATACTTACTAAGCTTTATTAAAAATTCTTGATTTTGGGTTAATAAATGTTACTTTTTTAATAACTTTTTTTTTATTAAAGTGTGAATGTGTGTGTGCATATACACTTGTGTTTTTGTGTGTGTAAAATAACCATTCAAAATGGATGCCTGGACCATGTTTATACATATACACATTTTAAGCTCAATAAAGTGAAAGACAACAAAACAATTAAATGAATATTAAAGTCAACATTAAACTTTCATGATTTAGATAGAGCATGCAGTTTTAAACAACTTTTACATTTTATTCCATTATTAAAATGTGCACAATCTTTTTATTTGCACATTTACTGAGGCGCCAGCTCCTAATGACCATGTGCAAGAGTGCACAGTATATACATATATGCATTTTGTGGTTGGCTGATGGCTGTCACATGATACAAGGGGAAGGAAGATTGAACTAACTTTGAACATTTTCAGAATGAAAATGTACTGCTCATTTGGAATGCTATTACATTGTAATTTTGTTATGTATTTGTTGATTATGCATTTATACTATCTTTAGCGGTTCTTTAAATAGTATATTTGAGAAATGTTGACTTGTTTTATGTATTACAAAACTGCTTATAAATGGGCACAGGCAATGTTCATTTTTATCCTTCAATCTTCTTTTTAGTATGTAACATCAATTACTTAGAATAATGTAATATTACTTATACATCTATTCTTGGTTTTGCTTTAGTTTTCTAGCATTCAAGTGAAACACATATATGCAGAAAGTTTACAGCAAGCAACTGCCAATTTATTTTTATTCTTAAAAAAAATGGAATTCAATGGGAAGCATTTAATACCTGATAACATAAACCTATGATTTTACAATTTCTATAGGAATAAAGGTGAGAGCAATGCATGTGTTGCAACATTTGGGTAAAGGAGAAAATCAGTAACTACTGATGTGGAAAATAGTTAGCTCTGAAGTTTATCAGTAGTTGACACGTGCACACACTGTATAATGAGGAATTATTGTGGGTTGCAGAGAGATTGGAATTTTATATAAATACCAAGGGTCAATTTCATGGTAAGTTAAATCTTTAAAGGCACAGTCAGAGACATGACTTGCTAATGTGACCCTAAAATGGAAAGTTAACATGGAATATATAATATTTTTGAAAAAAGTAAAAAAGATAACCAGACAATTTTATTTATAAGAAGAATGTCCTACTGTTTAACAGTGTTTATTTTTGCTATATAAATTGTGATAATTGTATACAATACATTCAGAAATAAATTACATTTTAATGTTAAAAATAAGAAATATATATTTTTAGGGGGGAAATCCCTGTTCTTATTATTAAGGATAGGCTTTTTATACAATCCCACAAGGTTATATGCTGTTATCAGTTATGAATGAGTTAAATTATGGAACATCAGGATTTACCATAAGAAAGCATGTTAAAACCAGCAGCCAAGCTGAGGATCTGGCTGGCTGTCATCATGATTAACGACAGAAACATAATTTCACTCTGTAGATGACCATCTGGCTTACTTGGGTAACTGCTGTCACAATTCATAACCTTGTAACACATAACAGGATAAAATCAGGGAAATACTGAAATAAATATAATTTCCACTTTCCGCTAGTAAGTAATAATTATTTAATATGAGTGCCCAATAAAATTGTCTTATATTTTTATAGAGAACTGCTGTTCTTCAATCAACTTATTCTCTAACAGGTTTCATTTTATTTACTTTTTTTATGTTACATAATGCATGGAATTAAATATTCAAAGAGAATCTTTTAGATTCAACAATAGAAATGAATCAAATATGTTAGAAAATCCCTGGTGTAAGAGAAAGGTTAATAAGGTTTGTGATCTGTGTCAATACTTTAGCCTCCCTCAAGTATTTATAACAGCAGAATCTTGTTTTGACTGTTAGTCTGGACAAGGATATAATTAAAAAAATTCCATCTACTTCCAGCATTTTTACATATTTTACGTCTTGTGCCCATTGAGCCTTCTTAGATTAATTCCTTATACAGGAAGACTTCTTGATAGACTAGATAGCTTGGAGAGGCTGGAAATGGTGTATATTTTTCTCTTTAGGAAGTTCTACAGTTTATCTATTTCCTATTCTATTGTATTGAACATATTTAGGAAAGCTCAGAGATCTCAAAGTTATTAAAAATATAACATTTATTTCCCCCCAAATCAAGATTTTTTTTACTGAACAAGATCAAATAAGATACACATTCGACACTGGAGAACTTGAAGAGGTTTGAAATGGCTCTTTGTGAATCTGCCAAAAAGTTAAGAATAAAAATAATCTCACAAATAACCATGAATACTTAAACACAAGTGAGAAATACTTCTTATTTATTTATCACATTTCTGAGGTGTTATCTTTAACAAAGGTAAATGAAACTGAATTGTGACCAGCAACCTATTCCATCATTAGTGCCCAGGTCTCCATAACAATTTTGGAAATTCCTGCTCTAAATAATATGAGATTGTATATATATCATGAATAGATATTATTATTACGAAAGTGGCAAAATGTATTAGTCGCTACGTTTTAGTTTTGCATTAACTAGTCATATTGTGTTTCTTTTAATATTTATTTGTGTTTTTAGCTAGTCCTGATATAAGAAAACAAGATGTTCCCGTTTTAGTGTATTTGTAATTCAGATGACTTTATTAATTAAACAGCTGCATTTCTAATGGATTGGAATGGGAACCACTTAAGGAAAGGTTCTTTAAATAATAATACAAATTGTTGAGACATGAAATTACAAAAGAGTTGAATCATTCATTTCAAAATAAGCTTGGAAGTTGAACCTGCTCTAGAAGTAACAAGGGTGCCTATGTGTCTAAATATTTCTTTGAACTCAGTCCAAACAGATGTTGTAAATTGCAAAAAGTAGACATCACAGAACTATTTAATAAATCCAATCATGCCTACCTAACTTTTAAATAACTGTCTAATTGGGCAGTAACAATATATTAAGGTACACAACAGATCCAAACAGTAAGGTTTTAGACCTTGACAGTTCAGGTTCTGTTCCTCATACAGATTTTAAATGAGATTCTAATTATAATATGGCTCGTTTAGAGCTGCATGGGTATTGACCCCTACAGCACTACTGGACCATAACATGTCTATCTTAATTAGAGCTGATTAGTTCAGGGCTGAGTTTCCTTTGTGGATCTAACAAGAGCCATGATGGTGTGTCTTTATGGTAGCAGCTGCACGGTTCTATGTCCCATGTAGTCAGGTGACTCATTTGTTTTTTATTATATTTCTTCCATTTAAAACAAAGTCCAGCAACATTATAGTTTGTGAGGAAAATATTAACTTCTGTATTTGTGAGTCTGTAGAGTCCTGTTCCGTTTAATTGCCTTAGCTGTCAGAGATGACTACAATACATTGCACAGCTGTGCATTACAAACCTCTCTAAAAGCAAAAGGATTAAAGAGATAGTCAATGATGTAACTGGATATTTTATAAATCAGTATTTAATAATAACAGTGTTTTGCATGTATTCCAAATAATAACACCATTTTTCAAATTTTAGGAAGATTTAGAAACCAATGCATAATACTGTATGATACAATCTATTATTTCAAGTATTTTGCAAAAATATCTACTGGTCTGCACATTTCCTGTGACTTTACCATGGAATATGTTAGGATGTCATAAAAGCTGAATACAAATACAGGTTCATTGGATGAAAGGACTGAACCAACCCAGACATATAATCATACAGGAAGGCCTTTAAAAAAACATGGAAGTTCATGATTCAGACAGAGGCCAAGGGGTCGATCCGATAAAAATCGTCGCCCGCAAAAGTCGGCGACGCCAATATTTGAGCGGGTTTGGTATCACATATACGGCGTAACCTAGAAGTTACACGCGTATATTTCTGCCGTCGCCCGTAGTTTTTTGGGCCATAGGCAGGTATACCAAACCAGCGCAGTTTGGTATCCAATATACAGCGTAAGGACTTACGTGGCGAAAATGGAGAAATCTTACTCCATTTTCACCTCGCCACAAAAAGCAGCCATAAGAAGCCATACGCTGAGTATTGGAGCCCCGTAACTCTCTAAACTAGCTGCTAAATAAAACCCAACACCTAACGCATGCGCAATGTCTATCTCCCTGTCAACCGCGATCCCCCGCCGCAATCCCTAATAAAGTATTTAACCCCTAAACCGCCGCTCACGGACCCCACCGCCATCTACATAAACTAACCCCTACTGTGAGCCCCTAAAACCGCCACCTTCTAACTGATCTATCCCCTAATGTGAACCCCTTACACCGCCGCCATCTACCTTATCTATCCCCTAATCTGACCCCTTACACCGCCGCCACCTATATAAAAAATATTAACCCCTAATCTAATCCCCCTATACCGCCGCCAGCTATATTAATATTATTAACCCCTAATCTAATCCCCCTAAAATAATTATCTCTATTACCAGCCCTTAAAAGGGCCTTTTGCGGGGCTTTGCCCCAAAGTAAACAGCTCTTTTGCCCTATAACCTGCCCTCCCTACACCGCCGCCACCTATATTAATAGTATTAACCCCTAATGTAAGCCCCTTACACCGCCGCCATCTATATTAAAATTATTAACCCCTAATTTAATCTACCTACCCCGCCGCCAGCTATATTATCTATATTAATCCTAAGTATATTATAGTTAATATAGTTATTACATTATATATATTAACTATATTAACCCTAATTATATTAGGGTTAATATAGTTAATATAGTTACTATAGTATTTATATAAACTATATTAACTCTATCTAACCCTAACACCCCTAACTAAATTCTTATTAAATAAATCTAATTCATATTATAAACTAAAATATTCCTATTTAAATCTAAATACTTACCTATAAAATAAACTCTAAGATAGCTACAATGTAATTAATAATTACATTGTAGCTATGTTAGGGTTTATACTTATTTTACAGGTAAATTGTTAATTATTTTAACTAGGTATAATAGCTATTAAATAGTTATTAACTATTTAATAGCTACCTAGTTAAAATAATTACCCAATTACCTGTAAAATAAATCCTAACCTAAGTTACAAATACACCTACACTATCAATAAATTAAATAAACTACAAATATCTACCTAAAAATACAATTAAATAAACTAAACTAAATAACAAAAAAAAAACAACACCAAATTACAAAAAATAAAAAAAAAGATTACAAGATTTTTAAGCTAATTACACCTAATCTAAGCCCCCTAATAAAATAATAAAGCCCCCCAAAATAAAAAAATTCCCTACCCTATTCTAAATTAAAAAAGTTCAAAGCTCTTTTACCTTACCAGCCCTTAAAAGGGCCATTAGCGGGGCATGCCCCAAAGAAAACTGCTCTTTTGCCTGAAAAAAAAACACAATACCACCCCCCAACATTACAACCCACCACCCACATACCCCTAATCTAACCTAAACCCCCCTTAAATAAACCTAACACTACCCCCCTGAAGATCTCCCTACCTTATCTTCACCATGCCGGGCCGAACTCCTCATCCGATCCGGGCGATGTCTATCCAAGCGGCAAAGAAGAGGTCTTCATCCCGGCGATGTCTTTATCCAAGCTGCAGCAAAGTCTTCTTCCATCGGGCAGCATCTTCCATCAAGCAGCATCTTCAATCTTCATTCTTCGCTCCACAGACGCAGAGCATCTATCCCGGCCGACGACTGAACGACGAATGAGGTACCTTTAAATGACGTCATCCAAGATGGCGTCCGTCGAATTCCGATTGGCTGATAGGATTCTATCAGCCAATCGGAATTAAGGTAGAAAAATCTGATTGGCTGATTGAATCAGCCAATCAGATTCAAATTCAATCCGATTGGCTGAACCAATCAGCCAATCAGATTGAGCTTGCGTTCTATTGGCTGTTCCGATCAGCCAATAAAATGCGAGCTCAATCTGATTGGCTGATTGGTTCAGCCAATCGGATTGAACTTGAATCTGATTCCCTACCTTATCTTCACCACGCCGGGCCGAACTCCTCATCCGATCCGGGCGATGTCTATCCAAGCGGCAAAGAAGAGGTCTTCATCCCGGCGATGTCTTTATCCAAGCTGCAGCAAAGTCTTCTTCCATCGGGCAGCATCTTCCATCAAGCGGCATCTTCAATCTTCATTCTTCGCTCCACAGACGCGGAGCATCCATCCCGGCTGACGACTGAACGACGAATGAGGTACCTTTAAATGACTTCATCCAAGATGGCGTCCGTCGAATTCCGATTGGCTGATAGGATTCTATCAGCCAATCGGAATTAAGGTAGAAAAATCTGATTGGCTGATTGAATCAGCCAATCAGATTCAAGTTCAATCCGATTGGCTGAACCAATCAGCCAATCAGATTGAGCTTGCGTTCTATTGGCTGTTCCGATCAGCCAATAAAATGCAAGCTCAATCTGATTGGCTGATTGGTTCAGCCAATCGGATTGAACTTGAATCTGATTGGCTGATTCAATCAGCCAATCAGATTTTTCTACCTTAATTACGATTGGTTGATAGAATCCTATCAGCCAATCGGAATTCGACGGACGCCATCTTGGATGACGTCATTTAAAGGTACCTCATTCGTCGTTCAGTCGTCGGCCGGGATGGATGCTCCGTGTCTGTGGAGCGAAGAATGAAGATTGAAGATGCCGCTTGATGGAAGATGCTGCCCGATGGAAGAAGACTTTGCTGCCGCTTGGATAAAGACATCGCCGGGATGAAGACCTCTTCTTTGCCGCTTGGATAGACATCGCCCGGATCGGATGAGGAGTTCGGCCCGGCGTGGTGAAGATAAGGTAGAGAGAACTTCAGGGGGTAGTGAAAGGTTTATTTAAGGGGGGTTTGGTTTAGATTAGGGGTATGTGGGTGGTGGGTTGTAATGTTGGGGGGTGGTATTGTGTTTTTTTTTTCAGGCAAAAGAGCAGTTTTCTTTGGGGCATGCCCCCACAAAAGGCCCTTTTAAGGGCTGGTAAGGTAAAAGAGCTTTGAACTTTTTTTTAAATTTAGAATAGGGTAGGGAATTTTTTTATTTTGGGGGCTTTATTATTTTATTAGGGGGCTTAGAATAGGTGTAATTAGCTTAAAAATCTTTTTTATTTTTTATTTTTTGTAATTTAGTGTTTGTTTTTTTTGTAATTTAGTATAGTTTATTTAATTGTATTTTTTTTTAGATATTTGTAGTTTATTTAATTTATTGATAGTGTAGGTGTATTTGTAACTTAGGTTAGGATTTATTTTACAGGTAATTGGGTAATTATTTTAACTAGGTAGCTATTAAATAGTTCATAACTATTTAATAGCTATTATACCTAGTTAAAATAATTAACAATTTACCTGTAAAATAAATATAAACCCTAACATAGCTACAATGTAATTATTAATTATATTGTAGCTATCTTAGGGTTTATGTTATAGGTAAGTATTTAGATTTAAATAGGAATATTTTAATTAATAATATTAATATTAGATTTATTTTAATAAGAGTTTAGTTAGGATGTTAGAGTTAGATAGGGTTATTATACTTAATATATATATAATATAATAACGATATTAACTATATTAACCCTAATATAATTAGGGTTAATATAGTTAATATATATAATATAATATCTATATTAACTATATTAACCCTAATATAATTAGGGTTAATATAGTTAATATAGCTGGCGGCGGTGTAGGGGGATTAGATTAGGGGTTAATACATTTATTATAGGTGGCCGCGGTGTAGGGGGATGTAGATTAGGGGTTAATGTGTTTAATATAGGTGGCGGCGGTGTAGGGGGATTAGATTAGGGGTTAATACATTTATTATAGGTGGCCGGGGTGTAGGGGGATGTAGATTGTAGGCAAAAGAGCAGTTTACTTTGTGACAAAGCCCCGCCAAAAGCCCTTTTAAGGGCTGGCAAAAGAGCTGAATTCTTTGGGGCATGCCCCGCAAAAAGCCCTTTTAAGGGCTGGCAAAAGAGCTGTTACTTTGGGGCAATGCCAATCAAAAAGCCCTTTTCAGGGCTATTTGTAGGGTTAGACTTAGGTTTAGTGGTAAGGATAGTTTAGTATTTTAGGGTTTAAATAATTTAATATAGATGGCGGCGGGGTAGGGGGATTAGATTAGGGGTTAATAATTTTAAAATAAATAGCGGCGGGGTAGGGGCTCACTTTAGGGGGTAGGTAAGGTAGATGGCGGCGGTGTTAGGGGCTCACTTTAGGGGGTTATAGATTTAATATAGCTGGCGGCGGTTTAGGGGTTAATAACTTTATTAGGTAGCGGCGGTTTAGGGGCTAATACATATTTTATTGTTAGGATAGAGAGGGGGGATAGCGGATAGAGGGTTAGACGTGTCGGGCTATGTTAGGGAGGCGTGTTAGACAGTGCAGGTGATTTAGACTTTAGTCAGGTTTTGTAGGCGCCGGCAGTTTCTAACGTGCTGGTTGACATGTCTTTTTCCACTCCCCCTGTACCATGTAACAGCCATCAGCCAATCAAAAATGCATACACGTACCATGTGACAGCCATCAGCCATTCACAAATGCATACACACTTATTCTTGCACATGCTCAGTAGGAGCTAGTGACTCAAAAAGTTTAAATATAAAAAGACTGTGCACATTTTGTTAATGGAAGTAAATTGGAAAGTTGTTTAAAAGGGCATGCTCTATCTGAATAATGAAAGTTTAATTTTGATTGAGTGTCCCTTTAAATGCATACCTGGGTGTTTACAAAAAGGTGAGTAATGATGCAAAATGCGTCAATTAATTTACATATTGCATTTGATACATATATTGATGCTACCTGTCTGTATAAATTACTAACATTTGTGTATTTGTTGAATTGTAAGATTGTGAATTGATACCTATTGATTTCATATGTGCATCATACAGGGAGTGCAGAATTATTAGGCAAGTTGTATTTTTGAGGATTAATTTTATTATTGAACAACAACCATGTTCTCAATGAACCCAAAAAACTCATTAATATCAAAGCTGAATAGTTTTGGAAGTAGTTTTTAGTTTGTTTTTAGTTATAGCTATTTTAGGGGGATATCTGTGTGTGCAGGTGACTATTACTGTGCATAATTATTAGGCAACTTAAAAAAAACAAATATATACCCATTTCAATTATTTATTTTTACCAGTGAAACCAATATAACATCTCAACATTCACAAATATACATTTCTGACATTCAAAAACAAAACAAGAACAAATCAGTGACCAATATAGCCACCTTTCTTTGCAAGGACACTCAAAAGCCTGCCATCCATGGATTCTGTCAGTGTTTTGATCTGTTCACCATCAACATTGCGTGCAGCAGCAACCACAGCCTCCCAGACACTGTTCAGAGAGGTGTACTGTTTTCCCTCCTTGTAAATCTCACATTTGATGATGGACCACAGGTTCTCAATGGGGTTCAGATCAGGTGAACAAGGAGGCCATGTCATTAGATTTTCTTCTTTTATACCCTTTCTTACCAGCCACACTGTGGAGTACTTGGACGCGTGTGATGGAGCATTGTCCTGCATGAAAATCATGTTTTTCTTGAAGGATGCAGACTTCTTCCTGTACCACTGTTTGAAGAAGGTGTCTTCCAGAAACTGGCAGTAGGACTGGGAGTTGAGCTTGACTCCATCCTCAACCCGAAAAGGCCCCACAAGCTCATCTTTGATGATACCAGCCCAAACCAGTACTCCACCTCCACCTTGCTGGCTTCTGAGTCTGACTGGAGCTCTCTGCCCTTTACCAATCCAGCCACGGGCCCATCCATCTGGCCCATCAAGACTCACTCTCATTTCATCAGTCCATAAAACCTTAGAAAAATCAGTCTTGAGATATTTCTTGGCCCAGTCTTGACGTTTCAGCTTGTGTGTCTTGTTCAGTGGTGGTCGTCTTTCAGCCTTTCTTACCTTGGCCATGTCTCTGATTATTGCACACCATGTGCTTTTGGGCACTCCAGTGATGTTGCAGCTCTGAAATATGGCCAAACTGGTGGCAAGTGGCATCTTGGCAGCTGCACGCTTGACTTTTCTCAGTTCATGGGCAGTTATTTTGCGCCTTGGTTTTTCCACACGCTTCTTGCGACCCTGTTGACTATTTTGAATGAAACACTTGATTGTTCGATGATCACACTTCAGAAGCTTTGCAATTTTAAGAGTGCTGCATCCCTCTGCAAGATATCTCACTATTTTTGACTTTTCTGAGCCTGTCAAGTCCTTTTTTTGACCCATTTTGCCAAAGGAAAGGAAGTTGCCTTATAATTATGCACACCTGATATAGGGTGTTGATGTCATTAGACCACACCCCTTCTCATTACAGAGATGCACATCACCTAATATGCTTAATTGGTAGTAGGCTTTCGAGCCTATACAGCTTGGAGTAAGACAACATGCATAAAGAGGATGATGTGGTCAAAATACTCATTTGCCTAATAATTCTGCACTCCCTGTATATTAATTTTTTATTCCAGCCAGTTGGAGGAGCTAATTGAATGAAATTTAAACAGGTTTACATTTTTAAACTATGAGCAATTGTTAATAAAGAAAAAGAGCTTAATGAGAATGACATAAAAATGCAATACAGTACATTAAATATATTTTCAATGCCACAATTAAAAAAATATAAAATGTTTATTAAATGCATATTGGAGGAGGCAGGTTTTTCCAGTACACTAACAATTGTTTTTCTATAAAAGCAAATGTAGCATTTAATAGCCATATAGACAACATTTCACTGGAGAAAAATGAACACAGGATGCTAAAAAACCTATAAAAAAATAATGATATGAGCATTGGAGTATTCTATAGCTATAAAATTATACTAAGACAAAAAATGAAGTAATTATAGATCCCATGAGATTTTATGTGTAAATAAAGTTACATTATCGCTTAAAGATAGACTGTTAAGCCATTTTGCTTTGTACATTAATAAATGAGACCATCTATCTCATAAAGAGCCCCGTAGAACAATCTAATTTAGAAGAAAGGATATTGATACATCCTTGTCAACACTGCATGTTTTCCTTCATAAGATCAATAAACTGTAAACATGTTTGCTTACTAAAGGATAAGACTTGCATAGCAATGAGCTCAAGGCAATCTCCTTGATTATAGCTCTCTTTGCCAAGGAACAAAATTGACAAAATAAGTAAAGATAATAAACAAACTGACATTTTTTGTTTTCTTCACACAATACAGTATAATATAATTTTAATTTTAAAGGGGATTTGCACATTTTGAATGCTTTTGCCTATGGGGAACATAAAGCATGTATTCCACACTGCTGCATCAGAGCTAACATTTAAATGAAAATAAAACCACACACATTGCTTTATTTGTACAAAATCATAAGCTTCTGACCCTGCTAACCCGGTCATTCTAGCTGTCAACAGTTTGGCATATGTGACTTGCTTGTATAACATTCATTTTACATTTTATAGATAATCTACATTGTTCACACAACTTATTGTCTCCTAAGCTTTTACCACAATTCTAGTCAATAGAACAAAAAATTATGGCATTAACAGCAATGTGGGTGTAAGTGTCTGTGTATATAAACACACAAAATCATAGACACAAACACAGACATACACACACACACACATGCTCACAAACACAGATACACACACGAAATGACAGTCAAAACAGAGAAACACCCCCAATCTCACACACACAGACATACACACACACAATCACACATACACACAATATCACACACAAACACAGACACAGACACAGATATACATACACACAAAAAACAGAAACACCCCCAATCTCACACACAAACACAGACATACATAATCTCTCACACACAGACACAGATACACACACAATCTTACACACAGACACACAGAAACACACAATATCAAACAAACACAGACACACATAATCTCTCTCTCGCTCACACACAAAATCTCACACACAAACACATAGATATACACACACAATTTTATACACAGACACACAATCTCACACACAAACACAGACATACACACAGACACACAGATACACACATAATCTCTCTCACACACACACAGAGACAGAGATACACACACAATCTCACACACAGACACACAGATATGCACAATATCACACAAACACAAACATACATAATCTCTCTCACACACACAGACACAGTTACATACACAATCTCACACACACACATACACACACGCAATCTTACACACGAACACACACAATCTCATACACAAACACAGACACACATATACACACATAATCACACACATATTTACACACACAGAGAGACGCAGATACACACACAATCACACACACAGACACACAGATACACACAATATCACACACAAAAACAGGCACACATAATCTCTCTCTCATACACACACAGACACAGATACACACAATCTCACACACAAACACACACACACACACACACACACAATCTCGCACACAAACATAAATACACATATTTTTCAAAATTTAATATCATTAATAACATTGTACACATCAGTGCAATTTTAAATAGTTAAAGGTACACTAAACACACTCGGCTAGATTACGAGTTGTGCGTTAGGTTTAAAAAGCAGCATTGGCCAGTCCCAATGCTGCTTTTTAACGCCCGCTGGTATTACGAGTCTTGAAGGTACAGGTGTACCGCTCACTTTTTTGGCCAGACTTGGAAATACCGCAAATCCACTTATGTAAATTGCGTATCCTATTTTTTCAATGGGACTTGCATAGCGCCGGTATTACGAGTCTGCCAAAAAGTGAGCGGTAGACCCTCTCCTGTCAAGACTGGTACCGCATTTTAAAGTCAGTAGTTAAGAGTTTTACACTACAACGCTGTAGCATAAAACACTTAACTAAAGTGCTAAAAAGTACACTAACACCCATAAACTACCTATTAACCCCTAAACCGAGGCCCCCCACATCGCAATTTTCGCAAACACTAAAATAAATTTTTGAACCCCTAATCTGCCGAACCGGACATCGAGGCCACTATAATAAATATATTAACCCCTAAACCGCCGCTCTCCCACCTTGCAAACATTAGTTAAATATTATTAACCCCTATTCTGCCGTCCCTAACATCGCCAACACCTACCTAGTTACATTGTATCTATCTTAGGGTTTATTTTTATTTTACAGGCAAGTTTGTATTTATTTTAACTAGGTAGAATAGTTACTAAATAGTTATTAACTATTTAATAACTACCTAGTTAAAATAAATACAAAAGTTCCTGTAAAATAAAACCTAACCTAAGTTACCCTAACACCTAACACTACACTATAATTAAATTAATTCCCTAAATTAAATACAATTAAATACAATTATCTAAAGTACAAAACCCCCCCACTAAATTACAGAAAATAATAAACAAATTACAAGCTTTTTAAACTAATTACACCTAATCTAATCCCCTAACAAAATAAAAAAGCCCCCCCAATAAAAAAAAGCCCTACCCTACACTAAATTACAAATAGCCCTTAAAAGGGCCTTTTGCGGGGCATTGCCCCAAAGTAATCAGCTCTTTTACCTGTAAAAACAATTACAAATCCCCCCCCAACATTAAAACCCACCACCCACACAACCAACCCTATTCTAAAACCCACCCAATACTCCCTTAAAAAAACATAACACTAACCCCTTGAAGATCACCTTACCGGGAAACATCTTCAACGAAGCCGGGAGTAGTCTTCATCCAAGCCGGGCGAAGTGGTCCTCCAGACGGGTAGCAGTCTTCATCCAGACGGCATCTTCTATCTTCATCCATCCTGCGTGGAGTGGGTCCATCTTCAAGACATCCGACACGGAGCATCCTCTTCTTTACACGGCGACTTAAGAATGAAGGTACCTTTAAGTGACGTCATCCAAGATGGCGTCCCTTCAATTCCAGTTGGCTGATAGAATTCTATCAGCCAATCGGATTTAAGGTAGAAAAATCCTATTAGCTGAAGCAATCGGCCAATAGGATTGAGCTGGCATTCTATTGGCTGATTGGAGCAGCCGATAGAATGCCAGCTCAATCCTATTGGCTGATTGCATCAGCCAATAGGATTTTTCCTACCTTAATTTTGATTGGCTGATAGAATTCTATCAGCCAATCGGAATTGAAGGGACGCCATCTTGGATGATGTCACTTAAAGGAACCTTCATTCTTCAGTCACCGTGGAAAGAAGAGGATGCTCCGCGTTGGATGTCTTGAAGATAGACCCACTCCGCGCCGGATGGATGAAGATAGAAGATGCCGTCTGGATGAAGATAGAAGATGCCATCTGGATGAAGACTTCTGCCCGTCTGGAGGACCACTTCTGCCCGTCTGGAGGACCACTTCTGCCGGATTCGTTGAGGACTTCGGCCCGGTTGGATGAAGTCTTCTCCCAGTAAGGGGATCTTCAAGGGGTTAGTGATAGGTTTTTTTAAGGGGGTATTAGGTGGGTTTTAGAGTAGGGTTGGTTGTGTGGGTGGTGAGTTTTAATGTTGGGGAGGGATTTGTAATTTTGTGTAGGGTAGGGCTTTTTATTTTGGGGGGGGCTTTTTTATTTTGTTAGGGGGATTAGATTAGGTGTAATTAGTTTAGAAATCTTGTAATTTGTTTATTATTTTCTGTAATTTAGTGGGGGGTTTTTTGTACTTTAGATAATTTTATTTAATTGTATTTAATTGTATTTAATTTAGGGAATACATTTAATTATAGTGTAGTGTTAGGTGCTAGTGTAACTTAGGTTAGGTTTTATTTTACAGGTACTTTTGTATTTATTTTAACTAGGTAGTTATTAAATATTTAATAACGATTTAATAACTATTGTACCTAGTTAAAATAAATACAAACTTGCCTGTAAAATAAAAATAAACCCTAAGCTAGATACAATGTAACTATTAGTTATATTGTAGCTAGTTTAGGGTTTATTTTATAGGTAAGTATTTAGTTTTAAATAGGAATAATTTAGTTGATTATAGTAATTTTATTTAGATTTATTTAAATTATATTTAAGTTAGGGGGTGTTAGGTTTAGGGTTTAGACTTAGGTTTAGGGGTTAATAACTTTAATATAGTAGCAGCGATGTTAGGGCCGGCAGATTAGGGGTTAATAATATTTAACTAATGTTTGCGAGGCAGGAGTGCGGCGGTTTAGGGGGTTAATATGTTTATTATAGTGGTGGCGACGTTGGGGGCAGCAGATTAGGGGTTAATAAATGTAGGTAGGTGGCAGCGACATTGGGGGCGGCAGTCTAGGGGTTAATAAGTATAATGTAGGTGTCGGCGATGTTGAGGGCAGCAGATTAGGGGTTCATAAGTATAATGTAGGTGGCGGCGGTGTCCGGAGCGGCAGATTAGGGGTTAATAATATAATGTAGGTTGTAGCGATGTCAGGGGCGGCAGATTAGGGGTTAATAAGTGTAAGATTAGGGGTGTTTAGACTCGGGGTTCATGTTAGGGTGTTAGGTGTAATAACATTAATGTTATTTCCCCATAGGAATCAATGGGGCTGCGTTAAGGAGCTTTACGCCGCTGTTTGGCAGGTGTTAGACTTTTTTTCAGCCGGCTCTCCCCGTTGATTCCTATGGGGAAATCGTACACGAGCACGTTACACCAGCTCACCGCTAACATAAGCAGCGCTGGTATTGGAGTGCGGTAAGGAGCAAAATTTTGCTCAACGCTCACTTTTTGTCTGAGTTGTAAAAACCCGTAATACCAGCGCTGTCTGTAAGTGAGCGGTGAGCATAAACTGCTCGTTAGCACCGCAAAGCCTCTAACGCAAAACTCGTAATCTAGGTGTTTGAAATTACAATATTTTTTATTATCTTGCTATACAATAACTTAGCAAAGTCTAATTTTTTTTTAAAAACAAATTGACACCATGGGGCCTATCTATCAAGCTCCAAATGGAGCTTGACGCCCCATGTTAGACCGCTGGTCCATAACCCTGTCCGCCTGCTCTGATGAGGCGGACAGGAATCACCGGAATTCAACCTGATCAAGTACAATCGGGTTGATTAACACCCCCCTGTGGCGGCTGATTGGCTGCGAGTCTGCAGGGGTCGGCGTTGCACCAGTGGCTCACAAGAGCTGCTGGTGCAATGCTGAATACGGAGAGCGTATTACTCTCCGCATTCAGCGATGTCTGTCGGACCTGATCCGCACTGTCAGATCAGGTCCGACACACATTTCATAAATAGGCCTCCATGTTTTCAGCAATTGTTTTTCAATAGCCAAAGTCAACCCCCCACTTGCCTTATTTGGAGGAGCCAACATGGACTTGAGTCCTCATAACTAAAATTGGTGTATACAAATCTCAAGGTTTTTACTCTCCTTCTAGGTTAATGATTCTTTTTTTCCTGATTTTGCAATGAAAAGTGAACAACTGGTTAATTTGTGGATGGTGACACTAAAGTATAAGAGCAACAAATATTCATTTTCAGCCTAGGAGCATCCATTTCATTCCAAAATATCATGGCATAAGTTTTTTTGACAGCGAATTTAAGTTTTTCTATAAAGATATTTGACCTAAAATTGCTTTTAAATGGACATGAAACCCAAAATGTCTCTATTATGATTCAGATAGAAAACACAACACAAATTTCTAATTTACTTCTATTATAAAATTTGCTTTACTCTCTTGGCATCCTGCGTTGAAGGAGCAGCTGGGAGCTAGATTAACATATCAGGTGAGCCAATGACAACAGTCATATATGAGTGGCCACCTATCAGCAGCTAGCTCCCAGTAGTGTATTGCTGTTCCCGAGCCTACCTAGGTATGATTTTCAACAAAGGATACCAAGAGAAGGAAGTAAATTAGATAATAAAAGTCAATTGATAAGTTGTTTAAAACTGGTTCCTCGATCTGACTCATGACAGTAAACATCTTGGGTTTCATGTCTCTTTAACATGTGTGGTTAGGCTACTGAAACCCAGAATGTTTTAGGTATCAGCTTTTCTGTTTGAGTTCTAACCTATTACCTTTTTGTCTTTAAGATTTTTACTATGTAGAACATCTTTTGAACCTATGATTTCAACATAGGAATTGGATAATGGAGATTTGAAAATGAAATCAGTACTGCCCATAAAAAAATTGGAAACCTTCTTTCAAATTAAAGGGACAGTTTACTCCAGAATTGTAATGGTTTAAAAAAAAAGATAATCCCTTTATTATCCATTGCCCTGTTTTGCATTTTTACCTCTGTGATTACCTTGTATCTAAGCCTTTGCAGACTGCCCCCTTATTTCAGTTCTTTTGACAGACTTGCATTTAGCCAATCAGTGCCTTCTCATTTGTAACTCCATGGGCATGGTCACAATGTTATTTGTATGGCACACATGAACTAACACCCTCTAGCTGTGTAAAAATGCCAAATTAATTGAAATAAGGGGCGGCCTTCAAGAGCTTAGAAATTAGCATATAAGCCTACCTAGGTTTAGCTTTCAACAAAGAATACCAAGAGAACAAAGCAAACGTGATGATAAAAGTGAATTGGAAAGTTGTTTAAAATTGCATTGCCTATCTGAATCATGAAAGTTTAATTTTGACTAGACTGTCCGTATAAGAGACCCTGTATAAATCGGTGTGGTAATTTTTCTATCTGTACTTGAACATGCATCATACTGTTGGGTGCACATAGTTTAAGTTTTGAATACCCTTTATGAGACAACTGAAACAAGAATGTCCCTGCTTAAACTCTGTTATAAAACTAAGATTATTGCCATTTATATTAAATTATATCATCAGAACAGCTTTGGGTAGATATTACAGACATCTGATTGAAATTTAAAACACAAATTCCCCCGTTAATATTGATTTAATGGCAAATTATTACTAATGACATACAGCTACTATTTAAGTGCTTGTGTAAATGAACAGTGCTTGTGTGTTTTTGAAATAAAATTAGAACCTACATAGATTTTGCTGTCTTAATTCACCACAAATCTTTGTAAGGAGATGCAATTATTTAGTTAGTTCAAAATAATTAACATAAACCACAAGAAAAATCAAACCATATGGTTTGAATGCAGACAGGAAATGCAGCTTCTAGATCACTATTTGGCAGCAAAGTATTAGTGATGATAGAATGGTGACATTTTTACATTCAAACCAATGTTTTTTTGATGTTCATTCTGCCATTCATATGTTTATTTAGAGAAGAAGTTACTATTTTAAAATCTAAAGTAAGATTCAAATATTAATTTATAATATTGGGATATTACATTTGGGCCAGATGGTGCGTGCTTCAGGTTGTGCTCGTATTATGAGTTGAAAGTAAACTGTTTTTACTTGCACACTAAACCAATGAGAGCAAAAAAGTCAAAGTTAGAATATCCCGTGCGCACTCAAGTATTGCCCAATAGAAGTCAATGGAGAATAAAAAGTGGAAAAGAACCTAACACCTTACTCTTGTTCAAAAACCCGATTGCATATTCTGATGTGTACTAACCCGACATATTTTACATTACAATATTCTTCACATAGAAGAATATGTTCTATTTGTTCATAAATACATATTTCTACATATATCTGATGTTTTGTCTACTATATATCTATACCTATATATATATATACATGATTATAAAAAGGTATAGATATTTACAGAAATGTATAGGAATATCTATTTATAAATTTAGAAATGATGTACTCACATAAAAGCTGCGGAATATGTTGGCGCTCTACAAATAACAGATAATAATAATAATAATAAAAAAGATGTGAAAGTAAAGTTTTACCATCAGAAAGCTAAAACTATAATTTCTACAGTAAAACAGAAACAAAGATAATATCAAATATAGTATCATGCATGTCATTGTCAATTATATCACAGTCTACACTTGTATCATCAGTGACATCATGTATTCTATTTAACACGGCTTCCTAAAAAATATCAATCCATGTAATATATATTTAATTCTACACCTCCCTACATGGCTCCACCCTTCATTCTAATTAGTAAACACAATTAACCAATTAGAATGAACACATTTTAGATCATATATAGTAGAGAATCATGGAGGAGGCACAAACCACAATAAGAAATGAAAGAATCAGGGTCTGTTTTCCATTAAAAGTTTGAACAATGAAGATTCTTTAGCAATTAGAGATTTACATGGTGTGTTTTTATGGGGGGTTATCATACAGTGGGTGTTTGTAAATGAGGAGTCAGTTAGGGGTCTGATGGATGTTTGAGTGTTTTGCACTAGAGATTGGGTCATGTAAAGGGTTAAAATGATTGTGAACATGTGTGAAATTAGGGTAAGTGTGGCAAGACCATGTTGTGGCAAATGTTTATTGAGGTTGGACAGTGTAGTGGTTAGGTTTTAAAAGGTATTTGAGGGGTGGTGTTGGACAGATTTAACTATAAATGACAGTATCATATTGCTGCAGTAAGGAAATTCACACATGGGGACCAATTTATCAAGTGGCAGGCGGACATGATCCGCTGTAGTGGATCATGTCTGCTCAACATCGCTAAATGCCAACAGCATAAGCTGTCAGCATTTAACATTGCACAAGCATTTTCTAGTGATGTTTCTGGTAAGCCTGACGGCTCGTGCGGAAACTGCTACATTTGCAGCTTGATAATTCGGCCCCTTAGGGTTAATGGTTTATATCATCAATACCTAAATGTTATTGATGCAGGGATAATAAACTTCCTGGTGGATTTCTATAGTGACCAGGTATAAGGGTCTGCTACCAGTATGCAGTTCACTGACAATAATACTAGTTTGAGTATGATCATTACATAGAAATATAAAAAAAACATAGATATTGATGGCAGATAAGAGCCATAGGCCCAGCAAGTATGCCCAATATTACCTAAAAGTATAAACTTATCTAGTTTGTAGGATAGCCTTATGCTTGTCCCAGGCATTTTAAAGTCCCCCACAGTGCTTGTCATGACTATCTCTTGAGGAAGTTTAATCCATAAATCAATCACTCTTTCTGTAAAGAAGTGCTTCCTCACTCCTGAAACTACTACCCTTTAGCTTGAGATCATGACCCTTTGTTCTTGAATTTTCCATTTTATGTAAAATACCCACAGCCTCTGTTTTACTAAGCCCTTTAACTTACTTGAAAGTTGCTATCACCTCTTTCCCTTCTCTCCTCTAAGATATACATATTTAAGTAATTGAGCATATTCAGGTAAGTTTTATTTTTTAGACCATGCACCATTTTGGTAGCCTTCCTTTGCACAGATTCAAGTTTTTTTAATATCCTTCTGAAGATATGGCCTCCAGAACTGCACACAATACTCAAGATGAGGCCTAACTAATGATCTATAAAGTGGCATAAGTATCTTACTAATTCTCCTGCAAATACCTCTATCAATACATCCAAGCATTCTGCTGGTCTTACTTGCTGCATTACTACATTGTTTACTAAGTTTTAAATCATCTGGCATACTAATTCCCAAGTCCTGTTCCTCATTTGTAACAGTCAGTAAAGTGTCATTGAGTCTGTAATTAATATTTGGATTTTTCAGTCTGTCAGTTGCCCAATCTTCCAATTGTTGTATGTCAGTTCTCATTTTGTCTACCCATCTTGGAACATCCACTCTGTTACAAATGTTTGTATCATCTGCAAACAGACATACTTTCCCCTGTAGCCCTTTGCTGATAGCACAGATAAATATGTTAAACAAAACAGGCCCCAGAACTGACCCTAAGGAACACCACTAGTAACAGCCCCCTCTGCTGAATGAACTCAATTTCCTAAGACACTATCGGCTAGATTTAGAGTTTTGTCGGTAACGACCCGGTGGCTACCGCTGGTATTTAGAGTTCACAGAAGGGCTGCGTTAGGCTCCAAAAAGGGAGCGTATAGCATATTTACCGCCATTGCAACTCTCAATACCAGCGGTGCTTACGGACGCGGCCAGCTTCAAAAATGTGCTTGTGCATGATTCCCCCATAGAAAACAATGGGGCAGTTTGAGCTGAAAAAAAACTAAACACCTGCAAAAAAGCAGCGTTCAGCTCCTAACGCAGCCCCATTGTTTCCTATGGGGAAACACTTCCTATGTCTGCACCTAACACCCTAACATGTACCCCGAGTCTAAACACCCCTAACCTTACACTAATTAACCCCTAATCTGCCGCCCCCGCTATCGCTGACCCCTGCATATTTTTTTAACCCCTAATCTGCAGCTCCGTACACCGCCGCAACCTACATTATACCTATGTACCCCTAATCTGCTGCCCCTAACACCGCTGACCCCTATATTATATTTATTAACCCCTAATCTGCCCCCCACAACGTCGCTGCCAGCTACCTACAATAATTAACCCCTAATCTGCCGACCGGACCTCACTGCTACTATAATAAATGTATTAACCCCTAATCCGCCTCACTAACCCTATAATAAATAGTATTAACCCCTAATCTGCCCTCCCTAACATCGCTGACACCTAACTTCAAGTTTTAACCCCTAATCTGCCGACCGGACCTCACCACTACTATAATAAATGTATTAACCCCTAAAGCTAAGTCTAACCCTAACACTAACACCCCCCCTAAATTAAATATAATTTAAATCTAACTAAATAACTCTTATTAAATAAATTATTCCTATTTAAAGATAAATACTTACCTGTAAAATAAACCCTAATATAGCTACAATATAAATTATAATTATATTGTAGCTATTTTAGGAATAGTATTTATTTTACAGGCAACTTTGTAATTATTTTAACCAGGTACAATAGCTATTAAATAGTTAATAACTATTTAATAGCTACCATGTTAAAATAATTACAAAATTACCTGTAAAATAAATCCTAACCTAAGTTACAATTAAACCTAACACTACACTATCAATAAATTAATTAAATAAAATACCTACAAATAAATAAAAATAAACTAACTAAAGTACAAAAAAATAAAAAAAGCTAAGTTACAAAAAAATAATAATTAATTACAAACATAATAAAAATATTACAACAATTTTAAGCTAATTACACCTACTCTAAGCCCCCTAATAAAATAACAAAGCCCCCCAAAATAAAAAAATGCCCTACCCTATTCTAAAATACAAATAGAAAAGCTCTTTTACCTTACCAGCCCTTAAAAGGGCCTTTTGCGGGGCAAAGAATTCAGCTCTTTTGCCTGTAAAAAAAAAACATACAATACCCCCCCCCCAACATTACAACCCACCACCCACATACCCCTAATCTAACCCAAACCCCCCTTAAAAAAACCTAACACTAAGCCCCTGAAGATCTTCCTACCTTATCTTCACCACAGCGATCCCTCCAGGCTCCGAAATCTTCATCCAAGCCCAAGCGGGGGCTGGAGATCCATCATCCGGCTGAAGTCGTCTATCAAGCGGCAAGAAGAAGTCCAGAAGAGGCTCCAAAGTCTTCATCCTATCCGGGCAGAAAAGGAGATCCGGACCGGCAACCATCTTCATCCAAGCAGCATCTTCTATCTTCATCTGATGACGAGCGGCTCCATCTTGAAGACCTCCGGCGCGGATCCATTCTCTTCTTCCGACGTCCTAAGTCCGAATGAAGGTTCCTTTAAATTATGTCATCCAAGATGGCGTCTTTTGAATTCCGATTGGCTGATAGGATTCTATCAGCCAATCGGAATTAAGGTAGGAAAAATTGGATTGGCTGATGGAATCAGCCAATCAGATTCAAGTTCAATCCGATTGGCTGATCCAATCAGCCAATCAGATTGAGCTCGCATTCTATTTGCTGATCGGAACAGCCAATAGAATGTGAGCTCAATCTGATTGGCTGATTCAATCAGCCAATCAGATTTTCCCTACCTTAATTCCGATTGGCTGATAGAATCCTATCAGCCAATCGGAATTCGAGGGACGCGATCTTGGATGACGTCATTTAAAGGAACCTTCATTCAGATTTAGGATGTCAGAAGAAGAGGATGGATCCGCGCCGGAGGTCTTCAAGATGGAGCCGCTCGTCATCGGATGAAGATAGAAGATGTCGCTTGGATGAAGATGGTTGCAGGTCCAGATCTCCTCTTCTGCCCGGATAGGATGAAGACTTTGGAGCCTCTTCTGGACTTCTTCTTGCCGCTTGATAGAAGACTTCAGCCGGATGATGGATCTCCAGTCCCCGCTTTGGCTTGGATCAAGATTTCGGAGCCTGGACGGATCGCTGATACCGGGTGTGGTGAAGATAAGGTAGGAAGATCTTCAGGGGCTTAGTGTTAGGTTTATTTAAGGGGGGTTTGGGTTAGATTAGGGGTATGTGGGTGGTGGGTTGTAATGTTGGGGAGGTATTGTATGTTTTTTTTTTACAGGCAAAAGAGCAGAATTCTTTGGGGCATGCCCCGCAAAAGGCCCTTTTAAGGGCTGGTAAGGTAAAAGAGCTTTTCTATTTGTATTTTAGAATAGGGTAAGGCATTTTTTTTATTTTGGGGGGCTTTGTTATTTTATTAAGGGGCTTAGAGTAGGTGTAATTAGCTTAAAATTGTTGTAATATTTTTATTATGTTTGTAATTAATTTTTTTATTTTTTGTAACTTAGCTTTTTTTATTTTTTGTACTTTAGTTAGTTTATTTAATTGTATTTATTTGTAGGTATTTCATGTAATTAATTTATTGATAGTGTAGTGTTAGATTTAATTGTAGGTATTTTATTTAATTAATTTATTGATAGTGTAGTGTTAGGTTTAATTGTAACTTAGGTTAGGATTTATTTTACAGGTAATTTTGTAATTATTTTAACTAGGTAGCTATTAAATAGTTAACTATTTAATAGCTATTGTACCTGGTTAAAATAAATACAAAGTTGCCTGTAAAATAAATATTATTCCTAAAATAGCTACAATATAATTATAATTTATATTGTAGCTATATTAGGATTTATTTTACAGGTAAGTATTTAGCTTTAAATAGGAATAATTTATTTAATAAGACTTAATTTATTTCGTTAGATTTAAATTATATTTAACTTAGGGGGGTGTTAGTGTTATTGTTAGACTTAGCTTTAGGGGTTAATACATTTATTATAGTAGCGGTGAGGTCCGGTCGGCAGATTAGGGGTTAATACTTGAAGTTAGGTGTCGGCGATGTTAGGGAGGGTAGATTAGGGGTTAATACTATTTATTATAGGGTTATTGAGGCGGGAGTGAGGCGGATTAGGGGTTAATAACTTTATTATAGTAGCGGTGAGGTCCGGTCGGCAGATTAGGGGTTAATAATTGTAGGTAAGGTAGCAGCGACGTTGGTGGCGGCAGATTAGGGGTTAATAAATATAATATAGGGGTCGGCGGTGTTAGGGGCAGCAGATTAGGGGTACATAGGGATAACGTAGGTGGCGGCGGTGTGCGGTCGGCAGATTAAGGGTTAAAAAATTTTATTAGAGTGGCGGCGATGTGGGGGGACCTCGGTTTAGGGGTACATAGGTAGTTTATGGGTGTTAGTGTACTTTAGAGCACAGTAGTTAAGAGTTTATGAACCGGCGTTAGCCCATAAAGCTCTTAACTCCTGACTTTTTTCTGCGGCTGGAGTCTTGTCGTTAGATTTCTAACGCTCACTTCAGCCAAGACTCTAAATACCGGCGTTAGGAAGATCCCATTGAAAAGATAGGATACGCAAATGGCGTAGGGGGATCTGCGGTATTGAAAAGTCGCGGCTGCAAAGTGAGCGTTAGACCCTTACCTACAAGACTCTAAATACCAGCGGTAGCCCAAAACCAGCGTTAGGAGCCTCTAACGCTGGTTTTGACGGCTAACGCCAAACTCTAAATCTAGCCGTTTGTTTTCTGCCCTTAAGCCAGCATTCCACCAAGTTCACAATTTTTGAGTCTAGACCAAGGAGATACAGTTTGTGAATTAGTTTTTTATGTGGGATGGTGTCAAATGGTTTGCTGAAATCTAGATATGCTACATCAACTGCTCCACCCTGGTTGCTATAAAAAATCTACTGTTACTAGAATTTTTTCATAGTTGTTCAGTTTTAGTGGTTAGCATAGGATCTTAGGCTTGCAATATGAGTGCTCGCCGCTTACCATGGAAGTATAGAGAGTGCTATATAAGTATTGAGTGTGTTAAAAAAAGCTTTGGCTTTTAAATTAACAGTTTTTAACTGTGAATTACTGTTTGCATGAGGCTGAGTGCAAATTAACTTGCCTTAGTGTTCGTGTAATCTGTCCCTTTGTGTTGCCATTCTTCTATACATTTGTATGATACGTTATTTGTTATGATTTGTCTCCTTAAATGGAAGTAAATAAATGATTAAATTATAATTCTGTTTTGAGATTATTATAATTACGGATTCAGGTGGATTAAGGGCACACAAAACACAAAAAAGTAGGGCATAGAAGTAAAAGAGATGGTAAGTACTTGAAATTAAAAAACAATATTGCCGATATACACTTTGGCTATATAGGTCAAGATTTAATGAATAATTTATTTCTTGATAACATTCAATTATTTTTTAATATTATTTTCAAGATTGTTTTACAGTATTTTGCCTTTTTAAACAAAAAAAGCTGTATCTGTGATGAATAGGCCGATTTATTCTTTTAATCTTAGTAGAGGTGTATCCCAGTTCCAGTTGAACCATCAGTCCCTAGGGATTACACAAACATACATTTCCTGCTAGTTTCAAAACCAGTTTAAAATGCTTAAAGTGAAAGTCAACGCTAGCATTTTTGAAACACTAGGATTTACCATTGAAACAAATAAAGGGGACTTTCATTCATGAAGTATAACAAACTTCATGCAGAAAGCTCCTTTCTTTGTTTCAAGTGATCGCCGTTCTGAGCTGCTAAGGAAGTCCAAGGCAGATAGCTGTTTTGCTAGAGAGATGATGTTTTCACCTCCTAGCCAATACCAGTGCGGGAAATCCAGCTTGGCGCCCATGGGAGCCTGATTTTTCACATTCTATTTACTAATAGGTGAAAACGTCACCTCTTAACAAAATAAATTTCTGCCGTGGGCTGCCTGAGCAGCTAAGAACGGCGACCGCTTGAAACAAATAAAGGAGCTTTCTGCATGAAGTATCTTATACTTCATAAATGAAAGTCCCCTTTATTTGTTTCAATGGTCAATCCTAGAGTTTCCGAAATGCTAGGATTGACTTTCACTTTAACTTAAAAGGACACTAAAGTCAACATTAAACTTTAATGATTCAGATAGAGCATGTAATTTTAAACAACTTTCTAATTTACTTCCATTAACAAAATGTGCACAGTCTTTTTGTATTTACACTTTTTGAATCACTAGCTCCTACTGAGCATCAGCATGTTTATACGTATGTGCATTTGTGATTGGCTAATGGCTGTCACACGATACAGGAGGTGTGGAAGCAGACATCATTTTGAAATGTGTAAGAAAAAAAATCACCAATCATTTAAAGGTCAGGCTAATTGCTATTAATTGCATTGTCTTTTTTCATGCAGTTGTTGATTATGCAAAGCTACTGTATTTACTTGTCTTAGCACACAAAAAAATATTCTATAGCTTTTTCATATGCACAAAAGGAAGATTAATTGTATCTATTTTATTTTTACTTTATTTTGCTTTGGTTGCAACAATAAATAAAAATGATGTGAATAAGGCACAGTAATTTGGAGACTGAGTTAGTTTGCTTACATTTTGTCATAGTATCTGCAACATCTTTATTTTGCACTCTTTAATTAGTGTATAATTACTTTTACATACTGTTGTATAATTATACACACATGAAAGGAGTATATAAATATGTTATTTTCTACAAAAACCACCAGCTAAAAGTATGTCACACTTCAGAATATAATGATAATGGTAACGTAGATTCTCTTCCTAATTCATTGCCGGTTTCAGCAAGCTAATCCTGATAAGATATGCATGCATTCATGCCTTTCCTAATCTCTCACCTCTACAATAAAACCCCATTAATCCTATTCCCAGCATACTCACATTAAATTTATCTATCTCCCGTGATAGTATTACTTTCCACTGAAATATTTTAGACGAAATATGATCATGTAAGAAATATCCCTCAGTTGTAGGTCATAAAATAACCACTATCAAAGGCAGTTTTTTGTTTTTATCTTAAATTTGTTTAGCCTAACCAGCACGTCACCATCATACTAAATTGGCAATATATTAACAAGTTGATGCTTACTTTTTGGAAGTAATTTGATCATTCCTTTCTTGGTGTAGGGAATATAGTTATATACTTGTATGTTTTGGTTTCTAAACAGAGAGAGTGGAGATGCACAATGAATCATTATATATATAAAGAGACATGAAAGACAAAATATTTTTAAAACGTTTCCAATCTACTTCTATTATAACATTTGTGTCATTCTCATGTTATTGTTTGTTGAAGAGATATCAAGATAGGTAGTGTGCACAAGTCTGGAGCACTACATGACAGAAAATAGTGCTGCGATCTAGTGCTCTTGCTAATGTATAACATTGTTGCAAAACAGCCACCATATAGTGCTGCAGACACGTGCACACTCATGAACTTACCTTCCTGCTTTTTAAGAAAGAATAACAAGAAATGGAAGAAAATTTGATACTAGGGGTCTATTTATCATAGTGCGAGCGGACATGATACAATGTAGCGTATCATGTCCGCTGCACACCATACGCTGTCGGCATTTATTATTGCACCAGCAGTTCTTGTGAAGAACTGCTGGCGCAATGCCGCCTCTGCAGATTCGCAGGGGTGTCAATCAACCCGATTGTATTCGATCAGGTTGATTTCTGTACACGGCCTCAGAGCAGGCAGACAAGTTATGCGGCAGCGTTCTTCAGACTCACCGGAAACAAGGGGCATCAAGCTCCATACGGATCTTGATAAATTGGCCTCTAGAAGTGATTTGGAAAGTTGTTTAATATTATTCTATCTGAATCATGAAAGAAAAATGTTGAGTTTTATATCCATTATATCCCTATATTGGAAGAACAGCATAGAACCTTAATATAAAACTTCTGTGTGTCCATATTTCATCAAAATCTTTTTCTTTAATCAGGTAAAAATATGGATAGACAAATAGCTATTTTTTGACATTGAACTGGTAGACTGAATATTTTGTTGATGTTTGCTACACAATTCAAATATATCTATTAATATTAATATGCAATTTGACTGTCTCCAGCATAGATTACATTTAAATTTCATTCTAATAAGAAACTTGCAGAAAAGGGGTTCTTCAAAGCTACTTGTTCAACCAAAGGTGCTAAAAGGATGTTGTAAATAATTTATCTACGTTACTTCTCCAGCATCACAAATACGTTTATGTGAATGCAGTAAATAACACCTTGGTGGTCAAAGAAGACTGCAGTGCTTAGCATAATAAAAAAGAACTGCTAGATCATGTTGTTTTAAAGGGACATGAAACCCATATTTTTTTCTTTCATGATTTTGAAAGAGCATGCAATTTTAAACACCTTTCTAATTTACTTCTATTAACTAATTTGCTTAATTCTCTTGATATTCTTTGCCAAAAAGCATATCTAGAAAGGCTCAGTAGCCGCTGATTGGTGGCTGCACATAGATGCCTTGTGTGATTGGCTCACCCATGTGCAATGCAATTTCTTTGATAAAGGATATCTAAGGAATAAAGCAAATTCGATAATAGAAGTAAATTGGAATGTTGTTTCAAATTGTATTCTCTATCTGAATCATGAAAGAAAAAATGTGGGTTTAATGTCCCTTTAATGCTCCACACTGAGTTTTGTCAACCTACAAGCATTTGTATTATAATTAAAATGGTTGTTTGACTGCATTTATATGAAACTAATAAATGGATCCACATAGTGACAGCCATGGAAAAACATAATTTATGTAAGAACTTACCTGATAAATTCATTTCTTTCATATTAGCAAGAGTCCATGAGCTAGTGACGTATGGGATATACATTCCTACCAGGAGGGGCAAAGTTTCCCAAACCTCAAAATGCCTACAAATACACCCCTCACCACACCCACAAATTAGTTTAACAAATAGCCAAGAAGTGGGGTGATAAGAAAAAAGTGCGAAAGCATATAAAATAAGGAATTGGAATAATTGTGCTTTATACAAAAAAATCATAACCACCACAAAAAAGGGCGGGCCTCATGGACTCTTGCTAATATGAAAGAAATGAATTTATCAGGTAAGTTCTTACATAAATTATGTTTTCTTTCATGTAATTAGCAAGAGTCCATGAGCTAGTGACGTATGGGATAATGACTACCCAAGATGTGGATCTTTCCACGCAAGAGTCACTAGAGAGGGAGGGATAAAAATAAAGACAGCCAATTCCTGCTGAAAATAATCCACACCCAAAATAAAGTTTAATGAAAAACATAAACAGAAGATTCAAACTGAAACCGCTGCCTGAATTACTTTTCTACCAAAAACTGCTTCAGAAGAAGAAAATACATCAAAATGGTAGAATTTAGTAAAGGTATGCAAAGAGGACCAAGTTGCTGCTTTGCAAATCTGATCAACCGAAGCTTCATTCCTAAACGCCCAGGAAGTAGAAACTGACCTAGTAGAATGATCTGTAATCCTTTGAGGCAGAGTTTTACCCGACTCGACATAGGCATGATGAATTAAAGATTTCAACCAAGATGCCAAAGAAATGGCAGAAGCTTTCTGGCCTTTTCTAGAACCGGAAAAGATAACAAATAGACTAGAAGTCTTTCGGAAAGACTTAGTAGCTTCAACATAATATTTCAAAGCTTTAACAACATCCAAAGAATGCAACGATTTCTCCTTAGAATTCTTAGGATTAGGACATAATGAGGGAACCACAATTTCTCTACTAATGTTGTTGGAATTCACAACCTTAGGTAAAAATTCAAAAGAAGTTCGCAACACCGCCTTATCCTGATGAAAAATCAGAAAAGGAAACTCACAAGAAAGAGCAGATAATTCAGAGACTCTTCTGGCAGAAGAGATCGCCAAAAGGAACAAAACTTTCCAAGAAAGTAATTTAATGTCCAATGAATGCATGGGTTCAAAAGGAGGAGCTTGAAGAGCCCCCAGAACCAAATTCAAACTCCAAGGAGGAGAAATTGACTTAATGACAGGTTTTATACGAACCAAAGCTTGTACAAAACAATGAATATCAGGAAGATTAGCAATCTTTCTGTGAAAAAGAACAGAAAGAGCAGAGATTTGTCCTTTCAAAAAACTTGCGGATAAACCTTTATCTAAACCATCCTGAAGAAACTGTAAAATTCTCGGAATTCTAAAAGAATGCCAAGAAAAATGATGAGAAAGACACCAAGAAATATAAGTCTTCCAGACTCTATAATATATCTCTCTAGATACAGATTTACGAGCCTGTAACATAGTATTAATCACAGAGTCAGAGAAACCTCTTTGACCAAGAATCAAGCGTTCAATCTCCATACCTTTAAATTTAAGGATTTGAGATCCTGATGGAAAAAAGGACCTTGCGACAGAAGGTATGGTCTTAGCGGAAGAGTCCACGGATGGCAAGAGGCCATCCGGACAAGATCCGCATACCAAAACCTGTGAGGCCATGCCGGAGCTACCAGCAGAACAAACGAGCATTCCTTCAGAATCTTGGAGATTACTCTTGGAAGAAGAACTAGAGGCGGAAAGATATAGGCAGGATGATACTTCCAAGGAAGTGATAATGCATCCACTGCTTCCGCCTGAGGATCCCGGGATCTGGACAGATACCTGGGAAGTTTCTTGTTTAGATGAGACGCCATCAGATCTATTTCTGGAAGCTCCCACATTTGAACAATCTGAAGAAATACCTCTGGGTGACGAGACCATTCGCCCGGATGCAATGTTTGGCGACTGAGATAATCCGCTTCCCAATTGTCTATACCTGGGATATGAACCGCAGAGATTAGACAGGAGCTGGATTCCGCCCAAACCAGAATTCGAGATACTTCTTTCATAGCCAGAGGACTGTGAGTCCCTCCTTGATGATTGATGTATGCCACAGTTGTGACATTGTCTGTCTGAAAACAAATGAACGATTCTCTCTTCAGAAGAGGCCAAGACTGAAGAGCTCTGAAAATTGCACGGAGTTCCAAAATATTGATCGGTAATCTCACCTCCTGAGATTCCCAAACTACTTGTGCCGTCAGAGAACCCCACACAGCTCCCCAACCTGTAAGACTTGCATCTGTTGAAATTACAGTCCAGTTTGGAAGAACAAAAGAAGCCCCCTGAATTAAAATGGTGATCTGTCCACCAAGTTAGAGAGTGTCGTACAATCGGTTTTAAAGATATTAATTGAGATATCTTTGTGTAATCCCTGCACCATTGGTTCAGCATACAGAGCTGAAGAGGTCGCATGTGAAAACGAGCAAAGGGGATCGAGTCCGATGCAGCAGTCATAAGACCTAGAATTTCCATGCATAAGGCTACTGAAGGGAATGATTGTGACTGAAGGTTTCGATAAGCTGAAATCAATTTTAGACGTCTCTTGTCTGTCAAAGACAGAGTCATGGACACTGAATCTATCTGGAAACCCAGAAAGGTTACCCTTGTCTGAGGAATCAATGAACTTTTTAGTGAATTGATCCTCCAACCATGATCTTGAAGAAACAACACAAGTCGATTTGTATGAGATTCTGCTAAATGTAAAGACTGAGCAAGTACCAAGATATCGTCCAAATAAGGAAATACCACAATACCCTGTTCTCTGATTACAGACAGAAGGGCACCGAGAACCTTTGTAAAAATTCTTGGAGCTGTAGCTAGGCCAAACGGCAGAGCCACAAACTGGTAATGCTTGTCCAGAAAAGATAATCTCAGGAACTGATAATGATCTGGATGAATCGGAATATGCAGATATGCATCCTGTAAATCTATTGTGGACATATAATGCCCTTGCTGAACAAAAGGCAAGATAGTCCTTACAGTTACCATTTTGAACGTTGGTATCCTTACATAACGATTCAATATTTTTAGATCCAGAACTGGTCTGAAGGAATTCTCCTTCTTTGGTACAATGAAGAGATTCGAATAAAACCCCAGCCCCTGTTCCAGAACTGGAACTGGCATAATTACTCCAGCTAACTCTAGATCTGAAACACATTTCAGAAATGCTTGAGCTTTCACTGGATTTACTGGGACACGGGAAAGAAAAAATCTTTTTGCAGGAGGTCTTATCTTGAAACCAATTCTGTACCCTTCTGAAACAATGTTCTGAATCCAAAGATTGTGAACAGAATTGATCCAAATTTCTTTGAAAAAACGTAACCTGCCCCCTACCAGCTGAGCTGGAATGAGGGCCGTTCCTTCATGTGGACTTAGAGGCTGGCTTTGCTTTTCTAGAAGGCTTGGATTTATTCCAGACTGGAGATGGTTTCCAAACTGAAACTGCTCCTGAGGATGAAGGATCAGGTTTTTGTTCTTTGTTGAAACGAAAGGAACGAAAACGATTATTAGCCCTGTTTTTACCCTTAGATTTTTTATCCTGTGGTAAAAAAGTTCCTTTCCCACCAGTAACAGTTGAGATAATAGAATCCAACTGAGAACCAAATAATTTGTTACCCTGGAAAGAAATGGAAAGTAGAGTCGATTTAGAAGACATATCAGCATTCCAAGTTTTAAGCCATAAAGCTCTTCTAGCTAAAATAGCTAGAGACATAAACCTGACATCAACTCTGATAATATCAAAAATGGCATCGCAGATAAAATTATTAGCATGTTGAAGAAGAATAATAATATTATGAGAATCATGATCTGTTACTTGTTGCGCTAAAGTTTCCAACCAAAAAGTTGAAGCTGCAGCAACATCAGCCAATGATATAGCAGGTCTAAGAAGGTTACCTGAACACAGATAAGCTTTTCTTAGAAAGGATTCAATTTTCCTATCTAAAGGATCTTTAAACGAAGTACCATCTGACGTAGGAATAGTAGTACGTTTAGCAAGGGTAGCAATAGCCCCATCAACTTTAGGGATTTTGTCCCAAAATTCTAATCTGTCAGACGGCACAGGATATAATTGCTTAAAACGTTTAGAAGGAGTAAATGAATTACCCAAATTATTCCATTCTCTGGAAATTACTTCAGAAATAGCACCAGGAACAGGAAAAACTTCTGGAATAACCACAGGAGATTTAAAGACCTTATCTAAACGTTTAGATTTAGTATCAAGAGGACCAGAATCCTCAATTTCTAAAGCAATTAGTACTTCTTTAAGTAAAGAACGAATAAATTCCATTTTAAATAAATATGAAGATTTATCAGCATCAACCTCTGAGACAGAATCCTCTGAACCAGAAGAGTCATTAGAATCAGAATGATGTTCATTTAAAAATTCATCTGTATAAAGAGAAGTTTTAAAAGATTTTTTATGTTTACTAGATGGAGGAATAACAGACATAGCCTTCTTGATGGATTCAGAAACAAAATCTCTTATGTTATCAGGAACATTCTGAACATTAGATGTTGATGGAACTGCAACAGGTAATGGTACATTACTAAAGGAAATATTATCTGCATTAACAAGTTTGTCATGACAATTAATACAAACAACAGCTGGAGGAACAGCTACCAAAAGTTTACAGCAGATACACTTAGCTTCGGTAGTTCCAGCACCAGACAACGATTTTCCTGAAGTATCTTCTGACTCAGATGCAACGTGAGACATCTTGCAATATGTAAGAGAAAAAACAACATGTAAAGCAAAATTGATCAAATTCCTTAAATGACAGTTTCAGGAATGGGAAAAAATGCCAAGGAACAAGCTTCTAGCAACCAGAAGCAAAGAAAAATGAGACTTAAATAATGTGGAGACAAAAGCGACGCCCATATTTTTTTAGCGCCAAATAAGACGCCTACATTATTTGGCGCCTAAATGCTTTTGGCGCCAAAACGCCACGTCCGGAACGCCGACATTTTTGGCACAAAAGAACGTCAAAAAATGACGTAACTTCCGGCGACACGTATGACGCTGGAAACAGAAAGATTTTTTGCGCCAAAAAAATCTGCGCCAAAAATGACGCAATAAAATGAAGCATTTTCAGCCCCCGCGAGCCTAACAGCCCACAGGGAAAAAAGTCAAATTTTTAAGGTAAGAAAAATAATTGATTCAAGTGCATTATCCCAAATATGAAACTGACTGTCTGAAAATAAGGAATGTTGAACATCCTGAGTCAAGGCAAATAAATGTTTGAATACATATATTTAGAACTTTATTAAAAAGTGCCCAACCATAGCTTAGAGTGTCACAGAAAATAAGACTTACTTACCCCAGGACACTCATCTACATGTTTGTAGAAAGCCAAACCAGTACTGAAACGAAAATCAGCAGAGGTAATGGTATATATATAAGAGTATATATCGTCGATCTGAAAAGGGAGGTAAGAGATGAATCTCTACGACCGATAACAGAGAACCTATGAAATAGACCCCGTAGAAGGAGATCACTGCATTCAAATAGGCAATACTCTCCTCACATCCCTCTGACATTCACTGCACGCTGAGAGGAAAACCGGGCTCCAACCTGCTGTGGAGCGCATATCAACGTAGAATCTAGCACAAACTTACTTCACCACCTCCATAGGAGGCAAAGTTTGTAAAACTGATTTGTGGGTGTGGTGAGGGGTGTATTTGTAGGCATTTTGAGGTTTGGGAAACTTTGCCCCTCCTGGTAGGAATGTATATCCCATACGTCACTAGCTCATGGACTCTTGCTAATTACATGAAAGAAATTGCTGTTATTACACTTTAACCATAGAAAACAACATTGAATTTTATTTAGCACATATTGGTAATATAAAGTAACAAATAAAATTAGAATAAACTTGTTTTATAACAGATAGAATTAACTACAAAGTATAAAGATCACATCTTCTCTAATAAATTCTAACAAAGTATTTTCTGCCTTATATACTTCACACTTCATTCTTAAATGCATTAAGCACAGACTGCTGATTATCATGACAGCCTTTACAAGCACATATTTTAAGGCATATAAAATGTTTTAAACACAAAGTCAGCTACTAATATAGAGGGATTTGCTTTTATGCTTGATACTTTAATGTAAAATAATATTACATTTTTGGATTTTTGTAGTTTTAATATAATATACTGTTAATGCTTTTTAAATCTTTAAACACAGTAAATGGAAGGATTATTTCTACATTATATCATAAATCATAACAGCAGGGGTCCTGAGTGTTTCCGGAATTATCATTTCTAGCGTCCTAATGATTTAGGAATTTGCAACGAATGGTTATGAATGCGTTATGCTGTAATTGCGGTATGTATCGTTTAATGTTAGCAATTACAAAGAAGTTTAAATATACATTTTATCAGGAATGTTTGGAATAAGATTTATTTTTTGTAACAATACTATTGCATTTTTGGGAATTACAGTTTCTTCTAACTGAGATTTCTGGTGTTCTATTAATAGAGAACAGCAGTCGCCAGTGTAACTTCAGTGGGAGGCAATGTGTTAGGTTAAGACTTGCACTGAGATCAACAAGCCAGACATGTAAACACAGCATGCTTCCTTTAATCTCTTTAATGTAACAAAGAATTATTAATTCAAGTTAATCTAATTAGTTCCTTGGTTAGTGCTTACATACTCCCCCCCCCCCTGAAATGTCTAAGTGTTTTGTAGTTAGACTTTTAAAGGGACGCAGTCAAAGTAAACTATGGCTGTATAAATGGTATATAAGACAGAAGTGTTATTTTATTTTTAGTATGAATAGTGTTACTTTTAATTTTAATCAACTTTCCAATTTACTTTTATCATCAAATTTGCTTTTTTCTCTTGGTATTCTTAGTTTAAACTAAAGGCAACATTTTCAAAATGAATTGAGCATCACTCCATCTATATTCCTCAGTTATGAAACTAAATTGTGTCTTTATAAAATAGATTGAGGCACCCTGCAGTACTGAAGAGACTTCTTACTAGAGTAGAGAGCTTTGGATAAAAGGGCACATAGTCATATTCTATGTGGCACCCTCTAGTTTATGTTTGAATTCTACCAATTTGCCAGTATTCTCTTCACTGCCAGAGGATTTTGAAGAGAGGCAGTGGCCTGAGATTTGGTGATATAGAGAATTAAGACTTTATCCATGTCAACTCTTTTTGGAGGTTTCAAAATAATAATCATTGCATTTATTGGTGTTTTTAGTGCTATTTATAAAAGAACCACCATGAAACACAACAGAATCAACAAATGCATAATAAAGAGACAATGCAATTAGACTAACTTTAAATTTCAAAGAAGTAGTAGATTTTTTTCTGACTAATTTCAAAGTTTTCTTTCATTTTCCTGACCTCTTGATCAAGTGACTGCCACAGACCAACCACAGACTTGTAAACATGTATGAGCTTTCAAAGAAAGGATGACAAGAGAACAAAGTACATTTCATAATAAAAATAAAATGCAAACATTTAAAAAAAAAATGCATTCTTTATCTGAATCCATAATGTTTATTTTGGATTTTCATGTCTCTTTAAGTATTTCAACTATAGACAGCTTTGCAACACTCAGTTGAGTTAGGAGTCACCATTAAATGTCACCTACACACACACGCACATATATATATATATATATATATATATATATATATATATATATATATATATATATATATATATATATATATATATATATATTTGTTCCAGGGCTATAACAAGACCTCATTGATCTCCAGGAAGAATGCTGTGATGTGGCTCCTCAGTTTCAAAACTGTCCTTTCCCAAGCAGCACAAACTCCAATAGTATATTTCATCAGTTTACCTAATTAATAATAGACACTCATAGTCCACAAAATTTGATTTGCACTTTTTCAGATTTCTTTTACAAATATAGAAGCAGTGGCAACCATGTTGGAGACCCTAGCACCTTACAGTGCATGATGGGCTTCCTAGAGGTGTTGGGCCTCCTAAGATGAGACCTTTGTAGTTACGCCCTTGCTTTGTTTTAAAGCTACGCCTCTCTGCTTTCATGTCCATCTCTAGAAGCATTACTGCTTCTTATATGCTCAAATGTTGCTTTTTGAAACAGAGCTAATTTTCATACAAAGAGTTACCTTACAAATATGTTCTGTAATTCTTTTTCACAAAACAGCGCTAATGCTATTATCTTTTAATATTGGAGATGTTACACTAAAAGTTTAAAAAGTATAATATTTAAAAATGTCACCCTTTTATCTTACTGTGTTTTTATTTTTGCTGTGTGCTTTCTGTAATAGTCACTGTGAAATTTCCTTTAATTTGTTGGAATGGTGGTCCCTTTTCATTTTGTTCAGTTTCTCTAGAGAAAATCTATTGAGGTTTAAAGCACATTATACTACTTAATCTTAAAAGCTGCCTGATGCGTTAGCTTTAGTAGAAGTTAAAAGTACATAAAATGCAAATTTCCATTATTCATTTGAAAAAAAAGCATTAATATATAATGAAATGTTTTGAATCAAAAGTTTTAAGTAAAAGGATATTTAATTTGAATACCTACATGAAGCGCTTATTAGATATCTGGGTATTAATTGTTTATTGGTTGATAAATAATTTACAAATAGGACTAATGGATAGAGACAAACCTCTATAAGTACAACACAAAATAGTCCTAGTAGATTTATCTAGCACATGAAAATCATTTATTAACAATACTAATAACAATGTAGCTCTGCGCAAAAGAATACTTACTGCATATTCTTAAGTGTGCATGTGCATGACCTTGATCTTTGATTGGTGGCAGTCAAATAAACCAGAAAACATGCACCTTTTCTATATGAACCCAAAGAGATCTTTGGTTGTATATGATCTGCAAATAGCCCAGATTTTGACAGCACTTAATTTATGTCACTTTAAAGGACCATGATACTCAAATGTTAAACACTTAAAAGTGATGCATCATAGCTGTACAAAGCTGACTATAAAATATCACCTGAACATTTCTATGTAAAAAAGAAAGATATTTTACCTCAAAATGTCCAAAGTATTCACACCCAATTGTAAAGGACTTTAGGCAGCAAATCAGTATGCCTGTCCCGGGATCTGCAAAGAAAGCGTGCCTCATGCACACTCATGTTATTTCCCTATTCAGTTTAAAGAAGCTTACTATGAAATATCATGAGAGTTAAGCAAAATCTCATGAGATCACAGTAAAAGAGTTCATGACCTTAGCACTGCTGATGCTGATTGGCTGCTGTTCATTTCTTTCTTTTTCTTTTTTTTTTCCTGCAGCTGGGCAGTAACTGAATTATAACTTTTTATACATCAGTTGCTCTGCTGAGCTGAGGAAATTTGTGAAGTAAAATATCTTCCTTTTGTACATAGAGATTATCAGGGGATATTTTCCTGTCAGCTTTATACAGTTATGCTGCATAACTGTTAAGTGATTTAGCATATGAGTATTATATCCCTTTAATTAGCTAATAGCGAAGTATTTAAGATGTATATATTTTTAAAAAGGCAAACTAAATGAAAAAGCATGTTATTGCTAAAGTTCAAGTTCTCATTCTAATATAATTACTGATGTCAGCAATGTCTTAATTGAATGTTAAAATGTTAACTTTTTCCTACACTACTACACCACCTATTTTCTGTTTTATGTACCGTTCAGATATAATATTTTAATAGATTGAAATAAAACTATTGTTTTAAATGGATTGGAGTGCTTACTTCTCTTTGTGAATACAATAACATTACAGCACCCAGATTTGTTATGTTATGTTTGGGGACATGCAATGATACCTTGAAAATATCTGTATTATATTGTGTATAACAGGACATTTAAATATTTCATATAGAGAGACAAACAGTAAAAATACTAAAGTACCAACAGCTGAATTTGATTGAAAACAAAATAGCTTCTAACTGGTTTAATAGGAACAGTTATTTCTGTTTGAAGGCAATAATGTTACAAATCAATGGCTAGATTACGAGTCTTGCGTTATGAGTAAAAAAGCAGCGTTAAGCCTCATAACACTGCTTTTTTACTACCACTGGTATTATGAGTCTTGCAGATTTAGGGGCACTGCACACTTTTTTGGCCTTAAGGCAAATCAACTTATGCAAATTGCGTATAGTCTTTTTACTATGGGACTTCCATAGCGCCGGTATTACAAGCTTGTCCTGGGAGGCCAAAAAGTGAGCTGTACAGCCTATCCCGCAAGATTCGTACCGCATTCCAAAGTCAGTAGTTATGAGTTTTACACTACAATGCTGTAGCGTAAAACTCATAACTAAAGTGCTAAAAAGTACGCTAACACCCATAAACTACCTATTAACCCCTAAACCAAGGCCCTCCCACATCACAAACACTAAAATTAAATTATTAACCCCTAATCTGCCGCTCCGGACATCGGCACCACTATAATAAACATATTAACCACTAAACCTCCACACTCCCGCCTCACAAACATTGGTTAAATATTATTAACCCCTAATCTGCCATCCCTAACATCGCCGCCACCTACCTACATTTATTAACCCCTAATCTGCCGTCCCCAACGTCGCCGCCACTATATTCAATTTATTAACCCCTAAATCTAAGTCTAACACTAACACCCCCTAACTTAAATATAAATAAAATAAATATAAATAAAACTTACTATCATTACCTAAATAATTCCTATTTAAAACTAAATACTTACCTATAAAATAAACTCTAAGCTAGCTACAATATAACTAATACTTACATTGTATCTAGCTTAGGGTTTATTTTTATTTTACAGGCAAGTTTGTATTTATTTTAACTAGGTTGAATAGTTATTAACTATTTAATAACTACCTAGCTAAAATAAATACAAATTTACCTGTAAAATAAAACCTAACCTAAGTTACACTAACACCTAACACTACACTACAATTAAATAAATTCCCTAAATTAAATACCATTAAATAAATTCAAAACAATTAGCTAAATTAAAAAAACAAACACTAAATTACAGAAAATAAAAAACAAATTACAAGATCTTTAAACTATTTACACCTAATCTAATAGCCCTATCAAAATAAAAAGCCCACCCAAAATAAAAAAAACCCTATTGGAACAGCCAATAGAATGTGAGCTAAATCCTATTGGCTGATTGGATCAGCCAATAGGATTGAAGTTCAATCCTATTGGCTGATTGCAACAGCCAATAGGATTTTTTCAACCTTAATTCCGATTGGCTAATAGAATTATCAGCCAATCGGAATCTAAGGGACGCCATCTTGGATGACGTCATTTAAAGGAACCTTCATTCAGCAAGAAGACGTTGATTGAAGAGGATGCTCCACGCCAGATGTCTTGAAGATGGAGCCGCTCCGCGTCGGAAGGATGAAGATGCCATCTTGGTGAAGACTTCTGCCCATCTGAAGGACCACTTCAGCCGGCTTCGTTGAGGACATCTTGCCACTTAGATGAAGACTTCTCCCGGTAATCTTCGGGGGTTAGTGTTAGGCTTTTTTAAGGGTGTATTGGGTGGGTTTTATTTTTAGGTTAGGGCTTTGGGCCGCAATAGAGCTAAATTCCCTTTTAAGGGCAATGCCCATCCAAATGCCCTTTTCATGGTAATGGGGAGCTTAGGTTTTTTTAGTTAGAGTTTTATTTGGGGGAGAATGTAGAACCCAGGAGGGGATCTCAGAAAAGGTGCGCTCTCTGTAAACGGAATGTAAACACAATAAAAGGAATGTAAACAATAAAGCACAATAGATGTATAAAATTGTGGGAACCAATGTTCTCAATAGTTCAAAAATATTACTGTGAAGTCTCTTTTCACCAATCAACGGATCCGGTTTGATTGCAGGGATCTCTGTTTAGGATCAGTGTCGGAGATAATGGCTTAGGCAGCTCCTCTTGACCCGGTGTGAGGTGGATCTAATAAGTTAAAGCAAAAAGAGGGCGCCTCATAGTGTGGTATGTCCTATGTCAAAGAATACAGGAGTACGGCTTGTCAACAATGAATTGATGACAAGCTGTATCCTGCAGTTGATCGTGGAACAGTTAACTAGCCGCTGTAAAGAGCTAGACTGCCAGAGAGCACTGGTCACAGTACAGTGCATCTAAGTCCGGTAAGCCTTCATTCACCTTACTCCTATATTCTTTGACATAGGACATACCACACTATGAGGCGCCCTCTTTTTGCTTTAACTTTTATTTGGGGGGTTGGTTGTGTGGGTGGTGGGTTTTACTGTTGGGGGGGCTGTTTGTATTTTTTTTTACAGGTAAAAGTGCTGATTTCTTTGGGGCAATGCCCCGCAAAATGCCCTTTTAAGTGCTATTGGTAGTTTAGGCTAGGTTTTTTTTTATTTTGGGTGGGCTTTTTTATTTTGATAGGGCTATTAGATTAGGTGTAATTAGTTTAAAGATCTTGTAATTTGTTTTTTATTCTCTGTAATTTAGTGGGTTTTTTTTGTAATTTAGCTAATTGTTTTGAATTTAGTTAATTATATTTAATTTAGGGAATTTATTTAATTGTAGTGTACTGTTAGGTGTTAGTGTAACTTAGGTTAGGTTTTATTTTACAGGTAATAACTATTTAATAACTATTCTACCTAGTTAAAATAAATACAAACTTGCCTGTAAAATAAAAATAAACCCTAAACTAGATACAATGTAACTATTAGTTAAATAAATTTAATATAGTGGCGGCGACATCGGGGGCGGCATATTAGGGGTTAATAAATGTAGGTAACTGGCGGCGATGTTAGGGACAGCAGATTAGGGGTTAATATGTTTATTATAGTGGTGGCGATGTTGGGGGCGGCAGATTAGCGGTTATTAAGTGTAAGTAGGTTGTGGCGACATTGGGGGCGGGAGATTAGGGGTTAATAAATATAATGTAGGTTTTGGCGATGTTGGGGGCAGCAGATTAGGGGTTCTTAAGAATAATGTAGGTGGCGGCGATGTCCGGAGCGGCAGCTTAGGGGTTAATAAGTATAATGTAGGTGTCAGGGATGTGGGGGGCGGCAGACTAGGTGTTAATAAGTGTAAGATTAGGGGTGTTTAGACTTGGGGTTCATGTTAGGGTGTTAGGTGTAAACATAAATGTAGTTTCCCCATAGGAATCAATGGGGCTGCGTTACGGAGCTTTACGCTGCTTTATTGCAGGTGTTAGGCTTTTTCTCAGTCGGCTCTCCCCATTGATGTCTATGGGGAAATCGTGCACGAGCACGTACAACCAGCTCACCGCTGACTTAAGCAGCGCTGGTATTGGAGTGCGGTATGGAGCACAATTTTGCTCTATGCTCACTTCTTGCCTTTTAACGCCGGGTTTGTAAAAACCTGTAATACCAGCGCTGTAGGAAAGTGAGCAGTGACAATAACGTGCAAGTTAATACCGCACAGCTCATAACGCAAAACTCGTAATCTGGCCACAAGTCTCCTTAGACTTAAAATGGAGCCTGAAGATTTAAAAACGACATGGCCAACTTTCTTACATAAATTATTTTTATCCTGTGTAATTAGAATAGTTTCCTGTTTTTCTCTAGAGCATTTGTGTATTGTATGTGTAGCCTCTTCAAGGCTGCAAATCATATTTTGTTGTATGTTGAAATAGGTAAAATGTAAAACCCAAAGGAACTATTAAAATATTTCTTGAAAAGAATGTTACAAAATGTATTTTTAAAGGTTGTTTGTGATCCTTTCCATTTACTGTTTCATGGTTGAAGGCCATTATTTTCAGTTTTGTATTCTGATAAACGATAAATCACCATTAATATGCTTAGATAGTACAATAAAATGTATAATCATTTCATAAGATGTAATTCTGAAACAATAAAAAAAAACATATCAAGATTTTTTTCAACTAACTTCAGTTCTAAAAAACATTTAGTTATTTTAATATGTTTGGTTATTTTTTATTTTTTTTATTTTTTTTTTAAAATTAATTCTAAGATGTAAAAGTCATAGAAGGGCAGATTACAAGTAGAGTAGTATCTAGTGCTCCCACTTGAGTGTAAACTTTGCTAGAAGTAAGCTTTTTGAGTGCATCAGTTAGCGTTGTATTACAAGTTAAAAGTTTGCGCTTGAGCGAAACCTGATGCTCGATAACCAAATGACTTATTTGAATATCGTAATCAAGTTAACTTTTCCCCCATACACTTCAATAGAGAGCGCAGAAGAAAAAACTAACTCTTATTGCCGACAGGAGTTATTAATATTTCTGATTTCAATGTTCTTCACATACAGAATTTTTTTTTTTTTATTGTAAATTTATATTATATTATATATATCTGTATATACCTCTATCTATATATATATTCATTTAGATATAAATGCATAGATATCTATTCTACATTGACATTATATATATATATATATATATATATATATATATATATATATATATATATATATATATATATATATATACATACATTTAATTTAAAAAATTTAACTTTTCTATGTGAAGAACATTGGAATGTAAAATAAGCAGAGCAGGCTTAAGGTTTAGCGATTTAGGTCTAAATGCGTACATGAAGAATTAGTTATTATTATTATTATTATTATACTTTATCTATGAAGCACCATCATATTCCGCAGTGCTGTCCATGGATACAGTACATTTAAATAAAACAATAATATAAAACTTGTAAGAGACAGGACAACATTTACAAACACATACAGGAGGAATTGAGGGCCCTATTCCTGTTGGAACTGGCAATCTGGAAGCGCTTTCCTGAAATATTAAATATAAAATATTAAAAATATTAATAATAATTATTATTATAAATGATTATAGATACTGTAATATATAAACTTTTATTGCAAAAAAAATCATGACGTTTCGGTTCCCACAGGAACATTTATCAAATGGGACAAGCAAACAAATTTGTAGTGGTGGAGTCCCATGACACCCTATAGACTAAACCTAATTGTATCATAATTGACTGATTCAGTGGAGGTGCCTAAATGGGGCTAAGGTAAATATATTGAGCATCAAGGGAATATACACTAATATATATACATGCACTTAAATATATTTCAACCCAACTTAGGTAGATACACCCTCAGGAAAGACACCATGAACAAGAAATACAATTCTACACAGTTATACATTAATCAAATATTACTCTCACACAAAAACATATTAAACTGCTTAGTATTGGTTAGGATATGTACCAACTGCTAAATTTAATCTGTTCAATACTTTACTTGACTTGAATAAATTTATTCGTAATATCACCTTACGCGGCCACTTCACTGACAATCAACTATCTAATACTGACAATGATTCTAAAGGGTTGATGAATGATGAGGGAACACTACATATATTATCTTTTCAGGAAATTAGTGATGTTCAGACATTAGATGCTGATTCATATTGTAAATCTTCTAACAGCACAAATGACAAAAAATTGGCAATTTTTTTTTTTTTTAAAAAAAAACCTCCACATTCTATTCTATACATAGTAGAGTAAAGATAATAGAAACTTTTTTTTATCACAGAGTAGAGTCTGACTTGTATCAACTTAATGAGCAACATACTTATACACATAGAAATGTATCATTGGAGTAAAGGAAAGTTTTGGAGGAACTCAGTCAGAATGACTGTTTGGTCATACGCCAGGCAGATAAGTGGGGTACGGTGGTTGTAATAAAGAAATCACAGTATGTCAAGAAAGCATACAAACAACTACATAATTTTTCTAAATATACTACACTAGATGGTGATCCCACCAAAAAGTTCCAAATGGAGCTTAGGCATCTTTTGGATGAGGCTCTCGAAGTGGGGTACATAGATCAAGAAACATCTTTATTTATGAAGTTTTTTCCACCATTTTCCCAAAGTACACAAATCCCTGGAATCAGTAAAAGGAAGACCTATAGTGAGTGGCATTAGATCACTCCTGGAACACCTATCCTTATGGGTGGATGAGCATCTTTAGTTTCAGAACCCCCCAGTTTTACTAGAGACACTCAACATATTTTAAATAGTGTCAAAGGTGAAATGTGAACCAGACAACCTTTGGCTGACCGTCGATGTGGAGGCTTTATATTCCTCCATCCCTATGAATAAAGGTCTAGAAGCAGTTTAATACTTCTTACATAGATTTTACAACTTTTTGGCTAAATATTCTGAATTGCTCATTAAAGGTAACCGAGTTCTTGCTTTCACACAATTATTTTTTGTTTGAGGGAAATTTGCCCCCTTATATGCAAACCTCAATATGGGCTGGTGGGAAATGACCTATGTCTTTTCCACTAATAACCCATATAGGGATTGCATTAAGTTGTATCATAGGTTCATTGATGACCTTATACTTTTATGGCAGGGAAATAGTGATGACATAATTTTATTTACCAACTGTACTGGTGTTTTGCCAGATTTACATATGCACATTTGCCCCTTGCTTCTATGCTATTTATCTGTGTGACTGTGCCACATATATACGAGGAAAAAACTTTAATCTGTTTGTAAACAAGGAGTTTTTTGCACTTTCTTACTTACTATATATCCTTGTATTGAAATATGTTCTGCATTGCTCCTATACTTTTTCTTTTGCTTCCATTTATAAATAGGCCGATGAAAAATGTTCCCAGCTAGGAAACCTGCCCTTCTACAGTCACGGTGAATGATCAGTGGATGAGCTCCATCCTCTGCCTTTATTTAGTGCATGTACAATGCTGCCCCCTGCTCTCACATGAGAGCAGGGAATGTCAATCACCCGGGGCATTAGATATCCTATACCAAAATGACTCCAAAACTGCCTCCTTTAATAATGTTTTCGTTAAGAATCACCCTAAGCAGATTAAAACAAGACAATTTGCTAGACCAATCACATCCTCACTGAGTAGACAATATCTAGGCATCATCTGCTCTCCCCTTTAATATAAAATTGTGGAAGAGTATGTAGCATAATTCTGCTATTCATTTTTAAAAGAATGATATTACACAGCTTTGAACAGCCCAGGAAGGTAAATGACATGCACAGGTGGCATCTACATTAATAAATGATTGTCCTGAGTGTGGAAGCTCATACTACTTACACATGTTTTTTCTTTATAAATTCAAGTTAAAAATTAACAAAACAGTTTGTTTCCATTTATTCTCCTTTTTTTTACCACATACTTATGACAAACACAAGTACTCAAGATTAGCAGGTAATTAAAGCTGTCTTGCACAAAAGTTGCATCATTTCTTCATAAGAGCTTGAAATGTTGTCTGAAAACATAAATCAGTAAAGTGAAAGCAACAGTGGTCTGTGAGCAATAAATATTTTATTGGGGGGAGAGCTTGACAGAAATCTGTATAATATTTTCCATCCTATACAGTATAAATCAACATTAACTCTAATTTCCAAGTTTCTAGTGAACCATCAATCTTACCATGGAAAATCATACAACCCTATTTAGTTTTCTTTGTATTAATCTGCACTTAAACGTAATATTACAGTAATCTACCGAACATGTTTGAACAGACCTAATAAATGTGTATAAGAATTGTTATCATCAAATACTTTACACATTTTTTATCTTCATATTTCCGTCTTATCTTTTCTTTATTTTTGTTTTAATTCATTAGTCCTAAATAAAGGACCATTTAACAGCATATTCTATATAGTTTTAATATTTTCATCACTGATATGTGTGTATATTTTTGTAGTTGCAGTCCCATATGCAGCAGTCTTTGTTCTCTAACACATACAACTACATATTACTTCAATGGTAAATAGAAATAAGTACAATCTATTCCTGTTTGAAAGCTTAAAGGACCAGTAAACACAGCAGATTTGCATAATCAACAAATGCAAGATAACAAGAAAATACAATAGCATTTACTCTGAATTTCAAATGAGTAGTAGATTCTTTTCTAACACATTTTAAAGTTATATATATTTCCACTCCCCCTGTACCATGTGATAACAATCAGCCAATCACAAATGCATATACGTATAGTCTGAGTTCTTGCACATGCTAAGTAGGAGCTGGTGACTCAAAAAAGTGTAAATATAAAAGACTGTGCACATTTTTTTTAATGGAAGTAAATTGGAAAGTTGTTTAAAATTACATGCTCTATCTGAATCATGAAACTTTAATAAAGCCTGAGTGTCCCTTTAAAACACTATTTTTTGTACATATTTTTCAGCTAAAAAATATATATATATACTGTATATATATAGTTAATCTGCTTCATTAGTATCTCTAGTAATCTAGTAATTACTATTTCTTATTGCTAAAAATGCTGAAGTTCAGTTGGAGCAGTTGGAGCTCTATATTAATTTCATTACCTCTTCCTGCCAGTACTTATTTGTTATATCGAAACAGAGTTCTGATGTAAACAAATATGTAAAAAATGGAAATTACACGATCGTTCATGTGATCGTGTGATTTCAATGATGGAATCGGGTCAGTGGGATTGCCTATGCTGTTATGACTTCAGTACAGCCAAATGGCTATGACGTACCGTGCTGTCCTAATGGCGCTAAAGCCCAGCGCGGTTAGGGCGGCAAATAACGTCATAACAGCAGAAAGGGGTTAAACTCTCTCTAAAGTATATTGTGGGATTATTAACTCTTCACTGCTGAACTATTTATTACTAGTGTGTATTGAAGATGGTTTCATGGGTAATTTTATTTTCAGACAAAATGTGTTTAAAAACACATTTTGTCTGAAAATAAAATTACCCAGTATAACATGGAGAAAATACCTTTAGTTAGCTAAAATACCCCAAACAGGCAAAATGCCATAATCTTAAATGTATAAGAGGTATTTAACTTTATGTGACTAACAACATTGAATTGGTGTCATTCCCTTACACTAAAGTTTGGCATTAGTTTGTGGTTCCACAGCTAGTATTAACTAACAATCCTGAAATACTAAACTTTAGAAATAAATAACTCTGTAATCTGCTAAAAACTAGTACATTTAAATTCTAAATTGGAATGTGTACTTTGCATCATTTTGCTCTTTAAGCAAAACATGTACAATAAACAAAATGCCAAATAATACCATAAAGAATTTATTTTAAAAATACACACAATTCTCATCTGATAGAGGGGGTCTCTAATGCAATTTTGACATATAGACTTGACTAAATATATGTAGTGCATTTCAGGAACACAAAAAATAAGATTATCTTAATAAAGAGTCACATATTGTTACACTCCCCCACTTTGTGCACTGATTAGGATGCCCTATATTCATATTTAGTTATATCAACCAGGCTCTGTAAGTGCTGACACAAAAAGTAAAAGAAATATGCTAAGAAGTTGTTGTTTGGAGAACATTATTACCCCCTTTGTGACCAGACCATGTTTCAATTTTCTAACCATTAAGGACCAAGGTTATTTTTAAATTTCTGTGGTGTTTGAGTTTATCTGTAATTTTCCTCTTACTCATTTACTATACCCACACATATTATATGCTGTTTTTTCTCGCCATTAAATGGACTTTCTAAATATACCATTATTTGTATTATATCATAAAGTTTACTATAAAAAACAATTTTAAAATATGATGAAAAAATGAAAAAAACCCACACTTTTTTTTTTAACTTTGACCGACAAAATCTGTTACACATCTAAAACCACCAAAAAACACCCATGCTAAATAGTTTTTAAATTTTGTCCTGAGTTTAGAAATACCCAATGTTTACATGTTCTGTGCTTTTTTTGCAAGTTATAGGGCAATAAGTACAAGTAGCACTTTGCTATTTCCAAACCATTTTGTAAAAAAATTTAGCGATAGTTACATTGGAACACTGATATCTGTCAGGAATACCTGAATAACCCTTCACGTGTATATATATATATTTTTTAGTAGACACCCCAAAGTATGGATCTAGGTCCATTTTGGTATGTTTCATTTCACTATTTCACCGCCAAATGCAATCAATAAAAATTAATAAAAAAATGCAAATATAGCACAAATGGTTGTAAATGCTTCTCTGGGATCCCTTTTGTTCAGAAATTGGCTTTGGCATTACTTATTGGTAATTAGAAGGCTGCTAAATGCTGCTGCGCACCACACTTGTATTATGCCCAACAGTTAAGGGGTTAATTAGGTATCTTGTAGGGTTAATTTTAGCTTTAGTGTAGTATAGTAGACAACCCAAAGTATTTAACTAGGCCTATTGTGGTATATTTCATGCCACCATTTCACCGCAAATTGCGATCAAATAAAAAAAAAAATCTTTAACTTTTTCACAAACTTTAGGTTTCTCACTGAAATTATTTACAAATAGCTTCTGCAATTATGGCACAAATGGTTTTAAATGCTTCTCCTGGATCCCATTTGTTCAGAAATAGCAGACATTTATGGCTTTGGCATTACTTTTTGGTAATTAGAAGGCCGCTAAATGCAGATGCGCACCCCACTTGTATTATGCCCAGCAGTTAAGGGGTTAATTAGGTAGCTTGTAGGGAGCTTGTAGGGTTAATTTTAACTTTAGTGTACAGATCAGCCTCCCACCTGACACATCCCACCCCCTGATCCCTCCCTGACCACTCTCAAACAGCTCTCTTCCCTCCACCACCTCACAATTGTCACCGTCATCTTAAGTACTGGCAGAAAGTCTGCCAGTATAAAATTAAAGTTTTTGTTTTTTTTAAAGATTTTTTTTATATATATATATTTTCTGAGGTGTAGGATCCCCCATTACACCCAACCTCCCTGGTCCCCCCAAACAGCTCTCTAAGCCTCCCCCCTTGACCTATTGGCCGCCATCTTAGGTACTGACAGCTGTCTGCCAGTACTCAGTTTACAAAAAAATGTGCCTTTTTTTTATGTTTGTCCCATTTTCTGTAGTGTAACTGCCCCCCCCCTCAATACCCTCCCCCTCCAAGATCCCTTTCCAAATACTTGAATCCCTCTCCCTCCTTCCCTTTCACTATTGATGTCCCATAGTGTAGCGGTCCCTCCCGCCCCCCTTGTGTGCTCCCACCTTCCGAGTGCGCTCCCACCCCCGTGCCCCCCCCATGCACGTGCACGCTGCTGGACCCATCAGCCTCACTGACAGGAAATCGGCTACCAGTGATGGGCCGCCCAACCGCCTCCCTGAAAGCCTTCTCACACCACCAACGATCGGCACCATCGCTAGTCCATTCAGAGTGGGCCACAGAGTGGCCCTCTCTGCATCGGTGTGCTTAAAAAAAGTATTGCACAATGCCTCAATATTGCCATCGATGCCATCGCTGCAATACCCTGAAAGCGACTGGAAGCGAACAGGATCGCTTCCACTGCTTGAAATCCCGGAGGACATTAACTGACACTTTTTGTAGGACATGCCTGGCATGTCCTTGGTGGTTAAGGGGTTACTATTGTGATACCATGTTAGATATGGGGATGCTTGAATGGTAAGAATGCCCTTATAAAATTATAACGACAATAAATACTTCTTTCTTTTGTTTCAAAATTGTGCTTTGTACCACCCTTCTTAGAGAAGCCCAAAAGTAAATTATATAACCTTCAAAGGCTGCAAATCAAATAGCTGGTTTAGTCAAGTTGCAGCATTTGGAAACCTAGGTTACATATTTTGCTTTTTGGTCTCTCTAGGGAGTGTGGGACAAAGCACAGTTTTGTAAAGAAGACCGTATGCTAGATGACAAATTGGTTTATAAGCTTAGTAGTCTACTGTGTATGGGAGGCCTTTAGAAAGAGTCATTAAAGAAAAATGGTTAGATCTCTAACGAGTATTTAAAAAGTATCTCACAAAAAGTAAATAATGCAGCACAATATACAGTAGTAGTCTCTCTGAATGTGAACTTTAAACCCCAGTTAAAGCAGCCAGATTTGAAGGACTTCAGCTAGCTGTTCCATACCAAATATTTACTTTACAGGATAGACCACTGTTGGAGATATCGGAAGCCATTTGTGAATAAAGTTACAAACTTTAAATTCATGAAACTTTATTAATATGCACATTTATTAAAAGGGACAAAAAAATGTTTGTTACAATTAACTTTTTCACTGCATTGATGTTAAAATTCTTCTGTTTTCCTTAATTCCATATTTTTCATGAAAGCGATATTTGCGCTCCACTGTGTGACACCAGCACACACTAATGTGTGCTGATATTACAAGTTGTCACCAATGCTAACTCATGCTCGAGTTCGCATTGCTGGGAAGCATTGAGCTCATGAGAGTGCGCTTCCATAGGCTCTACAGGGAGCCTCATTCTGAGAGATGGCATCAGAACCTAAGCGCAGAGAAGGGGGTAAGTAGTGCAGCAATGGCACACAGTTGCCATAGACCACAATGTAAAGGCACTTTTCAGTGCCATTTTTTCACCCCACTTCCATGAACTTTACCCCAAAAATACTGCCAAGTGCAGTTATTTGATTAAAAAATAAAGATGCTGCAGTATTTTGGGGGAATTTGGGGCACATTTATAAAATTAACCAGAGATCTGCCAGTTTTAGCGCTCCACTTGCAATATAGCCATAAACCTTAATGTTAAAAACATTTTTTGATAGTTCCCAATAAAAGTAGTTTCCTACAATACCCTTTTGAATGTAAATAACTTTGTGCATTCCTTCAAAATGATTATTTCTTTGTAATAAAGTAATGCCTCAGATGTTAAAAAGGATTAACTTGAATTAATGTCATACTATAGAACATTAAATTACAACAATATTTTTTGCTCACTAAGGTCTACATAATATTTCATACTTTACAATAAAAACACATTTTTTATTTAAATTTTCTGTTTTTTGTTCCTTTGAATGCTTCTTTAATTTGCATATACTGTATGTCTGGATTGCTTTAGCTGTCCAGATATATAAGTAAAAAAAGATGGAAGAATCCATTCAAATATCACACATTCCCAAATCCTATTAGTATTTGATACATATCATGTTTAAACTGAAGACATTTTGATGCTAGACGTGCATGAAAATCAGAATATTAAGTGTGTCAGTTCCTTATACATTCTCTCTCAGAGCTTCAGCCTAAATAATCTTCTTCTTGTACAGCTTTGATTGGTTAAGCAAAACGTCTACTTGAAATATTTATCCAGGTGGCATTTTTTCCGTTGGTATTGAGCCATAGCTTGGAAGGCGTTGCAAATTCTTTTCTGCAGAATAAAGCTAAACTTGTTGACCATAAAATACACTTCACAAAAATGCCACATAGGTTGTAAAACATCTACTGAATGAAATAAATAAAAATAATTGTGAATCATTACCTCATCACCAATCTCAGAATTTAAAATGGACTTATAGTTCTTAGTTGATTTTCAGCATAGAAATGTTTTATCATTTAAAGAGCAAGAAGATATATGTTTAACTACATGGTATGTTTCTTCAGCCAAGAAAGAAAGAAAAAAAATGCTGCATTTGTGGAAATATGATCTTGAAGAATACAACCGATGAGGCGAAGATAGAAAATATGGAAATTTGCAATGACACTTGAAAGTGAAGTTTACAGAAAGATACATTAATACACAGCACTAATATTTTATTCATACAAAAGAATGACTTTTTCTTGTAAAACATGGCAGAAATATCATTATTTTTACTTTACATCTGTTAGTTTCAATATTTTGTTTCATTCTTATTAAAGTTTAAATAGCATCTGAAATGTGTCTTTTAGTTTAACAATATTAGTAAATGTTTCTGAATTTTTAGAGGCGCATGAGGCAGATAAGGTGTATCATTGTTCAGGCGAGATCATGTTTGAAATTAAAGGGACAGGAAACCCTAAAATTGTCTTTCATGATTTGGATAAAACATATAATTTTAAACAACTTTCCAATTTACTTCTATCATCAAATTTGCTTCGTTATCTTGTTATCCTTTGCAGAAGGAACAGCATTGCACTACTGGCAGTTAGCTGAACACATCTAGTTAGCCAATCACAAGAGACAAATGTGTGCAGGCTCCATCAGCATCTAGCTTCCACTAGTGTAGGAAATGTGCGTATTATTTTTCAATAAGGGATATCAAAGGAACAAAGCACATTTGAAAATAGAAGTGAATTTAAAAGTATCTTAAAATGGCATGTTCTATCTGAATCATGCAAGTTTAAAGGGACATGAAACCCAATTTTTTTCTCTCATGATTCAGACAGAAAATACATTTTTACTAATTTACTTCTATTATCTAATTTGTTTCATTTTCTTGGTATCATTTGTTGAAGAAGCAGCAATGCACTAATGGTTTCTAACTGAACACATTGGTGAGCCAATCATGATCAATATATATATTCAGCCACCAATCAACAGCTAGAACCTAGGTTATCTGCTACTCCTGAGCTTGCCTAGATAAAACTTTCAGCAAAGGATAACAGTAGAAGGAAGCAAATTAAATAATAGAAGTAAATTGAAAAGTTGTTTAAAATTGTATTCTCTATCTGAATCATGAAATAATTTTTTTGAGTTTCATGTCCCTTTAATGTTGACTGTTCTATCCCTTTAACTGCTGCTTCAGCCTATTACTTATGTGTATTCCTGCCTTTAACACGTATAGTTGGGTTAAAGGGATATTTCTTTCATGATTCAGACAGTGGGTTTTACTGTTGGGGGGGTTGTTTGTATTTTTTTTCAGGTAAAAGAGCTGATTTCTTTGGGGCAATGCCCCGCAAAAGGCCCTTTTAAGGGCTATTGCTAGTTTAGTTTTTATTTTGGGGGGGGCTTTTTTTAATCTTGTAATTTGTTTTTTATTTTGTGTAATTTAGGTAATTGTATTTAATTTATTTAATTGTATTTAATTTTGGTAATTTATTTAATTGTAGTGTAGTGTTAGGTGTTAGTGTAACTTAGGTTAGATTTTATTTTACAGGTAAATTTGTATTTATTTTAGCTAGGTAGTTAGTAAATAGTTAATAACTATTTAGTAACTATTCTACCTAGTTAAAATAAATACAAACTTGCCTGTAAAATAAAAATAAAACCTAAGCTAGATACAATGTAACTATTAGTTATATTGTAGCTAGCTTAGGGTTTATTATACAGGTTTAGTTTTAAATAGGAATTATTTAGTTATTAATTGTAGGTTTTAATTAGATTTATTTTAATTATATTTAAGTTAGGGGGTGTTAGGGTTAGGGTTAGACTTAGGTTTAGGGGTTAATAAATATAATATAGTGGCAGCGACGTTGGGGGCGGAAGATTAGGGGTTAATAAATGTAGGTAGGTGGCGGCAATGTTAGGGACAGCAGATTAGGGGTTAATAATATTTAACTAGTGTTTACGAGGCGGGAGTGCGGTGGTTTAAGGGTTAATATGTTTATTCTAGTGGCGGCGATGTCCGGAGCAGCAGATTAGGGGTTAATAATTTTATTTCAGTGTTTGCGATGCGGGAGGGCCTTGGTTTAAGGGTTAATAGGTAGTTTATGGGTGTTAGTGTACTTTTTAGCACTTTAGTTATGAGTTTTATGCTACAGCTCTGTAGCGTAAAACTCATAACTACTGACTTTAGAATGCGTTACGAATCTTGCGGGATAGGCTTTACCGCTTACTTTTTGGCCTAAAAAAAAAATACCGGCGCAATGGAAGTCCCATTGAAAAAAGACTATACGCAAATTGCGTAAGTTGATTTGTGGTAAGGCAAAAAAAAAGTGTGCGGTACAGCTGTACCTACAAGACTCGTAATAGCAGCGGTAGTAAAAGAGCAGCGTTATGAGGCTTAACCCTACTTTTTTACTCATAACGCAAGACTCGTAATCTAGCCAAATGTTTTTTATGCATACGTTAGTGGAAGGTGTGTTTTTTTTTCATTTTTATTTGTTTACAACTGTTTTGAAGACGCATTTATGATGTTTATTATTGACAGTGGAACTTTTTCTTTTCATCGTGAAGAGAAATGGTTATGAGAAAACTGTAGGTAAACTGATTATAATGGAGCAGACCTCACTGTGATGAGGGGCAGTTACAAATCTTCATGAATTTAAAAATTTTGAGAGGCAAAATTGCAGTGCGTTGAATCTAGACCAATGTATATTTATAAATCTTTACACTTTAAGTCTGTTATTATTTGTAATAATTTGTGTATAAAGCACTATTATTGGGGAATATACTATTCATGTTGTTAAAATGGAGCTGCTAGGAAAACAATTTTAATGAATTGGACACACTGTAATTTTTATAATTATTTATTTCTAAAGTGCCAACAAAGGGATACAATGCTATACAAGGTTACATAGATACTCATTAGTTAGTGCAACTTTACACAAAGTGCACTACAGAAAGGCTCTCAGGCTTATGACTGAAGGGTTATTGGTTTAAACAAAGGGAAATTATAAGAAGTATAAAATATTTGTGTTAAATGGTTCACTTTTTTTAATGGGTTTCATTTAAACTCAACTGGAGCTTAAAAAAAACTTGTTCCTGAAATGAATATTTTATTAAAAAACTTTCTCAATCTCAACTTAAAATTGGGGAATTCATAGATTTTTACTATTTATACAAAGGGGGAAGTTTACCATCACTTTAACCAATAAGGATTATGGTGGGTAAACTCAATATCAATAATGAGCCTGACAACTCCATTCTTGCAGTTCACATTGCTTAATGGGCTTTTGGTGAATAACCAAAATACCATGTTGATCTATTATCCCTCTTATTACTAGTATTACATACAAAGTAATAATGATTACCTGTGACACGCAGAAAGCAAGGATTTAAACCCTATATTGACATTAACTCATAGTGCTTTTTAACTATAGGACCAATGACTAAACAGTCCAGTGAATTTACCATCACAGAATCAGCCCCATTGATACCAAAGATTCAGAATCCAACAGTGCAGTGATTTACCCTCTAAATAGCTGGTGCCCCAATGCAATTATTTGATCTCCAGGTATCTAGAAATCAGCAGCATGGGTGGCAGCATATTAAAAATAGTGGCTCATCTGTATAAAAAGTGACTAAAGTGATTTAGGGCCAGATTACGAGTGGAACACTATCATTAGCGCAAGGAGTGGAAACACGATTGTAAGATCGTGATTTTTTTTACACTCAAGTCCATATAACAAGTGGTGCACTGTTACAATTACCACAAATTTGTTTTTGGCGAGCTCTCAGTAATTTACGCTCCCCATATTTTCTATGGGTAGTGTAGATCGGTAATACAAGTTGAAATTGAATACGATCATGCGAATGCAATTGCATTTACCACTCAAATTTTTTATGTGACCTGAAATCTTTCATTTCATTCTATAGACTGATTTGAATATGAACATGCAAATCAGCCAATAGGAATGCAAGGGTACCCCTATATAAAAGGGGAAACTCACATTTCAAATTCAGTGTGCGGTTGGTGACCGCATGAAGAGGAGCTCCGTATTCAAGCTCTGAAGATGAAGACTACCGCTGCCACCGACACCACTGGGATGAAGCTAAGAAGATGGACTGCCGCAGGGATAAAGAAGGACTAATGCCGGGATGAAGATGGAGCACCATCATCATCTTTGGTGAGTACCATCTTGGGCTTTAGTGTTATATTTTTTTGTAATGTTAGGATTTATTTTTTTAATGTAATGAATTCATTGTTTTTTGGTAAAGGTTAGTCTATTTTGGATTAACTTAGGTGGTGTTAGGTTAAAGGGTTTAGATGTTTAAATGTTCTGCATTGGGGGGCTGGTGGTTTAGGGCTTAATAGTCTAGAGGTTTAGTTTGAAATGTGGGGTGTGGCGGTTTAGGGATTAGTACTATAGTGTTTTACTTTGTGTTGGGGGGTGGCGGTTTAGGGGTTAATAGTGTAGTGTTTTACTTTGATTTGGATGCTGGCAGTTTAGGAGTTAATAGTGTAGTGGGGACTTTGCAATGGGCTATGTGGCGGTTAAGGGGTTATTAGAGTAGAGGCTTATGGCGATCGCGTTTGCGCTAGTAGAGTGTTAGGTTTTTTCTCCATTTACTTCTAAGAGGGAATAGTGTAAGATCGGCTTTTTCACATGTCAGGTAAGCACTGTAATGATAACTTTTTACTTTCAACTCGTAATACCAGCGCAACCCAACAAGCACAAATAGCTTAATGTTAGCACAGTTAGCGCTCTAGCAAAAGCGCTAATTAGTGCTCCACTTGCAATCTAGCCCTTAGCCTTCTTATATTCAGTAAGACAAAGAAATAAAAAGATAATCCATTACCAGAATGCTATCTGGTCTTAAAAGGACAGTTTACTCAAAATTGTTCTCCCCTTAATTTTGTTCCCAATGATCCCCTTTACCTGCTGGAGTGCATTAAATTGTATTCCCACTACCCTTATATTTGCATTTGAAATAGTTTATCTAGCCTGTGGTATCCCCACCCATCCTGAAAGTTTTTGGCCTCAGGCTACATATGTCAAGGCTGTTTTCAGGATGGTTTAAAGAAATGTTTTGTATAAGAACCCTGCCATATGCATTTTTCATATGTGTCCCTTTTTAAAGCGGCAATATGGTCACCCTAGTTATAGAAGAGATAAGGTAATAAAATGTTAATTTTCAATTGTTCTCTCCAAGTATTGGTGATTGGTTTATGGACAGATATAAGCTAAAGATATATATATATATATATATATATACATAATGTGATAAAGTAATGAGATCTGATTACACCTACAAGCTCAACATATTTTATTAGGTTGTGGCTTCAAAACACAAAATCAGCTAATTTATATACACAATCAAGCTTTAAAAAAGCAAATTTTATAGATTTTATACTCTGCAGCTGGTAAAAAAAGTAATTGCAAACACATTAAGGGAAAAAACTATTTTATTGTATACTGTCCCTTTAAGTGAAGGGGAACAAGTTTCCTTATTGTACCTCCCAAATTAAAAAAAGATCCATGGCCCAAGATCTGCTACACTAGGCTTGGGCCTTTTGGTCATATGCATAAGCCCAACCATGGTGACAATCCTTTTGGTAACCCATCGGATATGCACATTTATACACACTGAAATATTTTTCAATGTTGACACAGATTCAGTGAGGATAAAGTGCAAAAATAATCAGAACATTCCCTTCTACAAATTGTTCAAAAGTAGTAAATTGTTTAAAAATGAAGTGGATAAAACAAGGAAATTGTCTGACAAAGTTTCACATTAAAATGCTAATGCAGTTCATTTGTAATTTTTTTTTCTAATGCTCTTACTTTGTCATTTCTACTAATACAGCTCATTTGTAAATCCTTATACAATGCTAATTAGGAAAAAGTGAGTATTTTATTGAATACCAGAAGAAGAACTGAGAGTGTCACATCTTTACTAAAGAATAATAATTAGGAAGAACAGTGGATATCTATATACAATGGAGAAAAATGTAGTTTAACTAGATATATTATGTACATACTACATTCTTTACATCCTGTAAAAAGTAAAGAAGAAAGACATACTGGTGGTCTGATACTGAAAACTGAGCTAGACAATAATAGTTTGGATTGATTTTAAGGAGGCTAAGTGATGACGTTCTGCTGTAAATGAGTGATAAAGAATATGGGAAAATAACTGGCATAGAAAAGCAGAGAAGAAGGGAGAACAGATGGATAAAAACTGACACTTTAATAAAGAGGGTTGTACAGATCAGTTGAGACTAATATTAAATGCCACACTGACAGTAACTAAGGATGAAGGCTGCTTGAGACAAATAGGCAATAAAATAAAATGATCTGAAGAAGATAAAACCCCAAAATGTTATTTCATGATTCAGACAGAGCATATAATTTTAAATAACTTTACAATTTACTTTTATTAGTTCATTTGCTTTCTTCTTTTAGTATACTTTGTTGAAAATAATACCTAGGTAGGCTCAGGAGCTGGAAGCTAGCTGCTGATTGGTACCTGCACATATATGCCTCTTGTCATTGGTTCGCCAATGTATCGAGCTAGTTCCCTATAGTGCATTGATGCTCCAGTAATAAAGAATGAAAAGATAATGAAGCAAATTGATAATTGAAGTAAATTGGAAAGTCGTTTAAAATTGCATGTTCTATTTGAATGGAGAAAGAATAAAATTGGGTTTCATGTCCCTTTAAATATCTTTGGATGTTTCGTAACAGCAATTCAGTTACTTTGAACACCTATATTTTTGAGCTGTGCTTAAAGGGACAGTTTACACCAAAACTGATATTGTTTAAAAAGATAGATAATGCCTTTACTACCCATTCCCCAGTTTTGCACAACCAACATTGTTTTATTAATATACTTAAAGGATTACTTTCTGTTATAATTTTTAAGCTAAACAACTAACATATTAAAGTTAATAAACATTAATTAAAACCTACTGACCTATATTTTCTCCAAAACGAAGTTTCATAACGTTCTAAAAGTTATATCTTTTATTCGCCGATGATGTCACGTTATCATGCCCACTATTTTCAGCACTGCATGTTCAAAATACTTAAACCAATAACTTTGTGTTTAAAGCGCCATTTTGAAACCTAGGTATTGTAAACGGATTGGTACAGAGCAAAGGATACCCACGGAGTGGGTTTGGAAAACAATTAAATTTGCAGACAAGATTTCTGATATACGGTAGAGATATGTTAATGAAATGCTATTGATAAAAAGCGTATTTGGGGTAGTTAGTTAGTAACAGGCATAGAAAATATTTACTTACAGTGGCCCTTTAATAACATTTAATCCTCTAAATTTCTGCCTGTTTCTAAGCCAGTACAGACAGCCTCTTATCACATGCTTTTTTATTATCTTTTCACAACAGGAGACTGCCAGTTCATGTGAGCACAACACAGCACACTAATTGGCTAAAATGCAAGTCAATAGATAATAAATAAAAAGTCATGACATAAGGGAGCTGTCAGAAGAGGCTTAGATACAAGGTAATCACAGAGGTAAAAATTGTATTAATATAACCATGTTTGGCTGTGCAAAACTGGGGAATGGGTAATAAAGGGATTATATACAGTATATGTTTATACAATAAAAAATTGGAGTTGACTGTCTTTAAAGGGCCATTAAACCCAATAATTTTCTTTCACGATTCAGATAGAGAATACAATTTTAAACAACATTCCAGTTTACTTCTATTATCTAATTTGCTGCAATCTTTAGATATCCTTTGTTAAAGAAATAGCAATGCACACTGGTGAGCCAATCACATGAGGCATCTATGTGCAGCTACCAATCAGAAGCTACTGAGCCTATCTAGATATGCTTTTCATGAAAGAATATTAAGAAAATGAAGCAAATTAGATAATTGAAGTAAATTAGAAAGTGGTTTAAAATGGCATTCTCTATCTAAATCATAAAAGAAAAAATTTGGGTTTAATGTCCCTTTAAGTATCAATATATGGAAAAATATTAATGTGTAAAAGGGACCGGTAGATTACTTTTCTTTGGAATTTAAGTATTATTGTTCTAGATTGTGAAAGTTCCCTCATACTTAATTTATCCTATTGTTTTGGTCAGTTTGGTAGATATTTTTTTGCTATGTCAGGTTAGAAAAGTAGACATCAGTGTTAAAGGCATATTCTAGTGCAAACATTACAGACTATTTTCTTAGAGTGGGCTATTTTTGCACAATCATCTCTGCAACTCTGTAGTTAAACCCCAAAATGGTTTAAACACATAGTCAAATTCTGAAAGCAGCTGCAAGCACTGCAGCTGCTGATCTTAAAACAGCTGGTGATTAGTGGGGTCATACAACTGCCGCTGCCAATTGGCTCAATGGCTGTTTCCTGCTCAAGACCAGCTCTTCTCTGTATCTCCCAAGTGGGACTTTAACTATGTGCTTAAACCATCTTCAGGGGTCAAACACAGAGTTGCAGTGTCAAAAAGGAGTAAGAGCAAGTAATATTTGCACTAGAATGGCTTTTTAGAGTTGCTAGAAGTTGATAAGAAGTGTTGATTGTGTAAGTATAGAAGACAAAGGGTTAAAATAGAGCTAAGTGGAAAACAGAGAAAACTACAACAATTCTCGTTATAAGAAAAAAAAAATCAAAGGAAAATATGCTCTGAAATTAGTCTAGTTCTTAAAGGGACAGTAAAGTCAAAATTAAAGTTTAAATAATAACAAATACAACGGTTTCACAAAACAAATAAAAATGTGAAATAAATGTGATAAAGAATAAAAAGTAGAAATGTGTATAAAGTTCACATAAGGATATATAGGTTCTTCCTTAGAATCTTCAATCTTCTGATCTTTCTTGTTTCGTTCTCATAGAAAGGAAACAAAAATGTGCCACATAGCGTAACTCTGTAACAGTGTCCAGTGCAAAATATTTGTATACAAATGGTTACTCACATGGGTTGGAGCTATAACCAAGCTCAGGTAAATGCGCACACCCACTTTATACTGTTGGGTAAACAGTTGCTTTCACAGGATATTTGAATAAAATAATTTATTAAAATACAAATGTAAATTTAAAAAGCGTCACAAGAACCGCAAATACACCATATATGATAGGATTAGGCAATACAATTTCAATTATTGCTCCAAATGAGCTAAACACAGTGCCAGAGTCAGTGGAAAGGAGTGCAGAAACTTAACCACAAAAACCTCCCACTTAATGTCCAGCATAGGTTGCTCTCCCTTTAGGTGTGCAGGTACTTGAATAGACGCAGAGAAGAGGTATATCCGACGTACATTTTGCTAATAAGCTTTATCAAGGAATGGTGTGCGCATGTCCAATGATCATATTTAAATCCTTAGGATCCGTTAAACCGGATATCCGGTATCTTGTCCTCCATTTTGAAAGTGGGCATATCGTCCCAAAAGAGGTCAGTATACGGTTGTCTCAGAGTACAGAACCTTTTCAAGTAAAATAATTTGCAAATATATATGCAGATGTCGGTTAAGGACAATAATATTTCACAGACAATTCTTTCTTCCATACATACTAAAAATATTTACTACAAAGAATTATATCATACAAATACATACTAATTAAATTAAATTAAAGTTTACTGATTTAGACAGAACATGCAATATTTAAACAACTTTCCAATTTACTTCTATTTTCTAATTTGCGTTGTTCTCTTGGAATCCTTTGTTGAAAAGTATACATAGGTAGGCTTAGGAGCAGCAATGTACTATTTGGAGCTAGCCTCTTGTCATTGGTTCACCTGATTAAGTTGCTCATCTAGCTCCCAGTAGTGCATAGCAGCTTCTTTAATAAAGGATAGCAAGAGAATGATGCAAATGTAATAATAGAAGTAAGTTGGAAAGTTATTTAACATTTTATGCTCTCTTTAAATCATGAAATAACAATTGTGAGTTTTTTTAATCAAGTTTATCAACGAAGATGCCATATATCAGAAAGGAAAACATAAAGAGTGACATTATGCAAAGGGTAGGTTTAGTGAGTTTGCTCCATGTAGTACTGAAAATATTGCCCTGTGGGGGCATGTCCAGGCGGCAACCATGCCAGGTTGCAATTTCAGAAGCTCCTGGGTAGCCGATTATCGTCTAACCCATATTTAGTGTCAACTATACAGATCCGGAAAGAAAGATTGAGCCATATGAGACATGGAAATCACCATACAGTCACTTCTAAGGGACCTGAGTGCCTCGCTGGATGAACATTTTTTTTTAGCTGTCCGAGCACATCACTGAGTGTTTTGGCGCAAATATACATAGCAACTGCATTGAAGATGGTCCATTACCCTCCGTTGCTGTGATGCTTGAGAGTACGACCAGTGAACCAATGGAAACATTGTGCCAGACATATGTGAACAGGCCTGATGCCATTGAGAGTGTGGCACGGCGACAGATAGCTTTCTGAGAAGGCAAAATGGCGATGGAGTTGCTTAGGTGGATTTCACTTCTCATACAATGCAGCTATTCGGGGACATTTTAAATCCCTCAATCTAAAGGCAGACTTACAAGTTGAGTCAGCACTACTGCCTCTCTTAGAAAATCAAGAAACCCGAGATTGTGGGGATACATCTGACTTTTTCCCTATCAGTAGGAGCAATTCTACAGTGCAACAATTGACTAGGTACTGTGCCGCTTAGGTGGCACACAATCCGCAAAGTACTTCAAGACTGGAGTAGGGTAAATCTATGCCAGGGGACATTATAAATTATTGTGGGATATCTGTTTACATTGCAGTTTTAGTAAGGTTTTGGAATATTTGTAGCCTAATAAAGGAGACTTGTCTGACTCTGGGTTGTATGATGGATTTTATCTAGATGCAAGATAAAGACCTACTACAGGCAAACTTTCAGCCATCCACAATTATATTGGTCTAGTTAGTTTTACCTTACATTAGATATACAGTTATAAGTTATTCATCCAGAAAGTGTTTCACTAAGGTTATATTGGTTATTCTCAAAAATCTCCCTTCCTTTATATCTCGTTCAGCCTGCTTTTATAATCCCAAACAGATAACCTACAATAATATAGCTAAATAAGTTGTCTTCCTAAGATATATACTCCAAAGGCCATATAATGAATATGTTCAGCCTTGTCTATGTCTACACAATCTGACCCTTCATAGTTGAGCAGGTTATGTGTTTTCTAGAAAACACATTAACTTGTTGTACTATAGCTCTATGTGATGTAGATCATGACTCCATATATATGCATATGCCTCTCTATAGTTTTATAACTCCCCTCAACACTTTATAATGGGCACTTTTACATAATTATTGTAATTGATTTTATTGGCGCCTCACACCTCCCCTCTAACTTATTACGTAGTTGAATGGGTCCTACTGTCTGCGGCTGAGATAGTGGACTTAGACTGATTATATAGTTTACCTTATATACATGTTGAGGGAAACATTCGCACATCTCTGAGGGTCGAGCCCAGCCAGCGATCTGAGACCACCTACAAAATTAATGTGCTAAGAAGCACATGAATAATACTGGTGTTAGCATCTTTTTTACTAAGACACATAATGAGCTTCCTACTATAAACATATTTAATTGACAAAAATAATACCTAAATGCTAATCTTACCCTTCCAGGAACCCCACATCTACACCCTGAGGTTGAGACTAGCTGACGATGCCAGATTTGAGTAATTTCTTCATTTTAGAATACCATGTCCCGTAAGTATTCCTTTGTTTTTTTTTCTTTAACGAGAGCTGGCTCGTTTTTATTAATATCATATTACTTACTAGATTATATATACTGTTGTTGTTCCCTAATTTTATTGTAAGCTAAGGTCAAACTTTAATTTAATTTTGTTATTTTTATTTCTCTCATGTCTTAAATATTATTTACATTATGATATATTAATATACTAAAGTAGCTCATATACTATACTTATTACTATATTATTTTGTTTCAAGGTTGAAGAGTGACCGTATATATCACTTGATTTCCTCCAGATGTTACCCATATTTGTTGGGGCCCAAGGGTGACCCCCAGAGAAAAGAGAGGAATTCTAAATTCCTAAAAAAGAGGTCTCAATCTACTATATCTGATGCACTTCTTGTTGTCTTTTTTTATAGCTTGCATATTTATTAACAGTCGGCTAGATTTAGAGTTTTGCGGCCAAAGAGGTGCGTTAGCTACGCATGTTTTTTCCCCCCCGCACCTTTTAAATACCGCTGGTATTTAGAGTTCTCTGAAGGGCTGCGTTAGGCTCCAAAAAGTGAGCGTAGAGCATAATTTACCGCCACTTCAACTCTAAATACCAGCGTTGCTTACGGACGCGGCCAGCTTCAAAAACGTGCTCGTGCACGATATCCCCATAGGAAACAATGGGGCAGTTTGAGCTGAAAAAAACTAACACCTGCAAAAAAGGAGCGTTCAGCTCCTAACGCAGCCCCATTGTTTCCTATGGGGAAACACTTCCTAAGTCTGCACCTAACACCCTAACATGTACCCCGAGTCTAAACACCCCTAACCTTACACTCATTAACCCCTAATCTGCCGCCCCTGCTATCACTGACCCCTGCAATATATTATTAACTCCTAATCTGCCGCTCCGGACACCACCGCAACCTACGTTATCCCTATGAACCCCTAATCTGCTGCCCCAACGTCGCCGACACCTACATTATAATTATTAATCCCTAATCTGCCGACCGGACCTCGCTTCCACTATAATAAATGTATTAACCCCTAAAGCTAAGTCTAACCCTAACACTATTATATATGATAATATCTATCTATCTATCTATCTATCTATCTATCTATATCTATATATATATATATATATATATATATATATATATATATATATATATATATATATTGTCCTGTTATATTTAAAAACTTTTTGGTTTTCATCTAAATCATTTGCACCAACTTACACTTTCTTCAGAAGTAGGCTGCACAGACATCTCTCGAAGAGAAGGTTGAGTAATCTAGAAAGCTAGTAGACTGAATCTCCTCCATAACTATCATGAAGTGACAACCCCCATGAATTGTCATAATTATTCCCCCCAAAATGAGTCAAAATAATAATATAATTAGATTTTAAATCACATCAAAGGAAATATACACTATTATGGCATAGTTAACCCATCAAAAACAAAATAGAACCTCTAACATTTTTCTGTCAATAAAAAAATTAAAAATAAATCATAGAATTGTTTCTCCGTAAAAGAGCTCATCTGTAATATTAAAATAATTCTCTTTAGTTGATAACAACTATGAAACAATGCATTGTACTAACATAATAACCTTGGCTAGTCTTGTTGCCTGTAGGCTCAAGGCCAGATTGGCTCCTCCAAATAAGGCAAGTGGTGGGAGGAGTTTGGCTATTGAGAAACAATTACAGAAAAAGGGATGTTAATTTGTTTTAAAAATGTTTAGACTTGGCTGATATGTTATTCTATAGCAACACTACAGAAATGTTTTGTAATTACAGGGTGCTTACAGTCCCTTAAAATATTCTTTAATTTCATACTAACGTATTGAGGGCCAGATTACGAGTAGTGGGCTAACAGTTGCACACAAGCGATAATGGGGTTATCAAGGATGTTTGAGCACATTGAATGTAGCGTGTGTATTACAAGTTGAAAGTAAACATGATCGTTTGAATTTAACACGCGTCGGGACAGTGCAACCTTAGAGCTCTGGTTAACTGTTTTGCAAAACAAAAAAGTGTCACACAACACATCAAAAATACATTTAAATGTACAGTTAAACTCATAATAACACTATCTAATAAAAATTAAAAAAAAGTTATAAGGGCTCAAAGATAGGTCTCAAGTGTTAAAAAAAAGGCTGGTAAAGGACTTTAATTTATATTATATATTTATATATTTTATATGTGTGTACAGTTGTATTTATGTATTTATATGTGTGTATATATGTATTTATAGACATATATACACATATAAACAAATACATTTGCATATATATATATATATATATATATATATATATATATATATATATATATATAAGGGCATTGGAGCCCTTTGTAGTTAAAAAGATGGAAACAAGCAAAATCATATTTATGCAATATTCATATTTAATAAAGTGTTTAACTATGTATTAACTGTAAATATTTCTCATTCCAATGTTCTGCACATAGCAGAATTTTCTAAGTATTTTTAAATAGATAATCCTATCTATATCTGTATATATCGATACCTATATATAATCATCTACATATATATATATATATATATATATATATATATATATATATATATATATATATATATATATATATATATATATATATATATATATATATAGGTATAGATATACTGTATATTGTACCAAAATACCATCAGATATATGTGGAAAAATGTATTTATGAATAAATAGAACATAATCTTCTATGTGAAGAACATTGGAATGTGAAATATTCATATTTTCATGTCGGGTTAGCGCACTTGAGAATATGCAATTGGGTATGCACGTAAGTAGGGTGATAGGGTTTCTTGTTAATGTGGTCGGGATATTCTAACTGGCTTTTTTGCGCTCATCTGGTTAGTTGTCATACGAGTGCTACCCGACGTGTTCTAGTGGAGTTAGCGTGGGAGCAATAAATACAGATCCATTTGTAATCTGGCCCTCAATAAGCTAAAGTATTTTGATTAGTAGTTTCTATAATTTTATATAGGTTTAAAACTTGGTGCCTTATATTGCAGTTTATGCAAAATACAATATTTTTATGACAGATGAGAAGAATAATGTGCTAATGTGCTAACATCCTACTCTATCAGCAATTGTTAAAAAAATAATGATATTATTAATAATAATAATAATATTTTTTTAAACAAAAGATTAGTGCATTGTACATACACACAGAATCACAAATTAGTCTTACACAGTCTACAATTCGCTTTGTTACTTCAATGATTACATATTAACTTGTAGTTAAAGGAATAATAAAGTAAAACATTCCTATAAACACATGCACTCGGAGGCGGAGCTAGCCTGAGAGGAGTACAGACGTGGAGTGAATGAGCTCCTGCATACTTTTGATAATTTAACATTAAAAAGTGGACTATAGTTGATTTACTGATGCTGGCTATCTAAACTAAGACACTGGGTCTTCGGTGGCACTAAAGGAGTGGGGACTATATACTCTGTTTTACTTATTTGGAGAACTAGCACAGACGAAATAGTAACCGCTCATCTGCAGCAGCGGAACCCGAAGTTCAAGCAGACAGTCCGACTCCTGCCGACTACAGAAGAGGGGACCGCCTGAAAGTACCGGTGAGTCGGAAGATCACTGAGGGATAAATACCCTAACAGTAGTCACTGCTGGCGATACGGGGCAAAAGAGCGCGAAACAGCGCCATTGCTCTGTGACGTCACGGTAGCATACCCGGAAGAGACGGAGAGAGCTGGCTCCAACAAGAGACATAGAAAGTAAAAACACACAGCTCAGCTGCTCTCTTAGAGACTGAGAAACTCCCGGTACACACATAATATAAATATCCTGCTGACACTGAGTAAGAGCAAGAGTGTGGGAACATTATAACCGCAAGGTACAAATTATAACACAGGATCTGATCGCTACGATAACCTTAAGACAAATCTGATCACTGCATCATACTATATTGCCTTTGAATAACAGCAGCAATCAATTCTTGAACAATCTCCTATAAAGTAACATCGTACTATCTGACAAACAAAAGAGATTAATAATTAGAGTTGGGAGAGGGAAAGTCTCTGTGTGCTGCTGTGGCGGTTTGACCTATACTGAAAAAAGAAAACAAACGCTGCAGGTGATCCACAATCTAACTGATTCCCAAACAACAGTGTGTTATACAATATAGACAGACTACCCTACTGCATTGCAGGCTGATATTTGCGTAGCCCAGGTGATCTGGACCCCAGTTGATAACCGGGATATATTACAATATAGATTCCGGCTAGTGAAGGGGGAATCCCCAAATCCTTACTCTCTAACCTCTGCAGTGACTTTATACACCTTAACACTCTAACCACAAGACAGAGGCATACATTCAACTGCCACTACAAAAGAATCCTCAAAGTAACGTTCTACAAGCACATTAGAAACACCTTATCCACTCTTTATCCACACTCTAACGTCTGCTCCTATCATTAAGTGGACACTTAAAAGCTCCCCCCAACAATCAGCTATAGCATAGCGGCAGTACTATAGGAGGACCTCCTGTCACCTTCCTCTCCTCCCCCCTTTCCTGCCAGCCCAAAGTGGTGGCAGGTCATACCCCTTGAACCTTTTCCCGAGATCATCCTGTGAGGATAAATACCCTGAGGAGAGGGAGATCACTAATTCATAATATTCTACAACTAACCTTGAAGTCACCCTACAACTGAGAAAAGTAACCAACAGAAGACACATCGGGCGCTGAAACACATACTTCTCAGCACTCCCCAGAGTCCGACTACACTTAAACTACCTCCTGATATACTCCTGGGATAATATAACATAGGAGAACAAGAGGAATAAAATGTAAACTACATCCTAAGAAAGGAAAATTTCTAATGGGGGAACCGAAGGAGATCTAAAATAATAAACATAACACTGATATGAGTCATACCATGTTTTAAAGATTGATAAACTTACCTCTTGTTATCCTAAATGATCTGCCTCCTCGAGACAAACAATTAAAACTGAATCTGGGTTTCCACAATCAAAATACAAGTACATACACTGCAAGGCTTTTGATCTGGCAAAAAACAGCTACTCCAGAAGATAGCAGATTCATCCCTAGCAGTAAACAATACCACTCTCTTGGCTATATCTGTGATACGTCAAGATGTCCACTAAAAGACTCACAAAGGGAGACAAAACAACCAAAACAACAGCTGTGTCCACATTCTTCAAACCATCTCAGACAACTAAACACTTGACAGACACAGAAGCAGAGGAGGAGCTGGACGCTGACCATCAACAATCACCACAAGACAAAAGTCCTTTGACAAAAGCTGACCTCAGAAATTTAGTATCTAAACAGGACATTGCAGAGAATTTTGACAGGCTATGGGAGAAAATTGACACTATTCACTCATCTGTGACCAGCAGCCTATCCGAAATCAAATCTGCCCTACAAGAGATGGGCAATAGAATTGAAACACTTGAAGATCAAAAAGACTCCATGGTGGAACAAATGGACGAAATGTCCCAAACCATGTCCTCACAACAACAATTATTGGAGGAATTCCAGGATAAAATGGAAGATCTGGAGAACAGGAGTAGGAGGAATAACATTCGACTTAAAGGAGTTCCTGAGGAGGTGGGCCCTACAGAACTCCCAGGCCTGCCCCCAAGAGACATAATAATTAAACTAACTTTCTTCCCAGACAAAGAAAAAATCATACAAGCCGCAAGGAAAAATCCAACTTATAAACACCAGGGCAACATCATACAATTTTACCAAGACCTCAGTGTCAGAACACTGCAAAGAAGGGGATCCCTGCGCCCTCTTACCACTATGCTCAGAAAACACCAGATACCATATAGATGGGGGTTCCCGTTTGCCCTACACATTATTAAAGACTCCAAAACAGTCACACTAAAAGACCCTGAGGATATCCCTGAGATCTGCAACATCCTATCACTGGAGACACCCAGTATCCCAAGCACAACACCAAATCAAGAGAAAAACAAAGGCCAAGACAAACACCCAGATTCTCTAAAATGGCAGAATATCAATTATAAAAAACAAAAAATAAAGGAAACAAGGGGGAAAATCTCCTAGATGGTATCCTGTTTGTGGCATGGATACAGGAACTCAAACTATACTACTTTAGGAGCCTGAGAGTCGGAAAGATGGACTGAGAGAAAAATATCCAGAGATAGCCTTCGTTCACCTTGAAAGCATCTGCAACTACAAATCTTTGGACCTTTCCCACTTGTCACTCAGAGCCTCCTGTTAAGTTTCACCACTAGAAAAGTTATCAGTTGTTATGGAAATTTAATTTCCCCCAGGACAAATTAGTATCATACTAGTTTATGTTTACTTTTAGAATGCATAATAGTTTTACTCCTAGGAACCCTTCTGTTGAGGATTCCACAGCACTGTTTGCTATGTTATTAACATTGTTTTTCTTTCCTAGCTTCCCTCCCATCCCCAGTGACGACACAACACTTCCTATCAATTACATTTCAAATCGACTACAACCGGTAATGTCAGGTTTACAACCCGAAGATCCTCAGGTAATAAAAATCTCACTACACCAACCCAAAACAAACACACTGACATGATCCCCAAAATAAAACTAATATCCCATAATGTTAGGGGACTAAATACTAATATAAAAAGACGGATGGCGATGACACAGTACACCTCTTTACATGCCAACATTCTATTTCTCCAGGAGACCCATCTACTTAAAGATAATATCCCAAAGTATTGGGCAAAAAATTTTAATACCCATTTTCACTCAACCACCACATCTAAAAAGCGGGGCACATCCATCCTCATTCATTCTTCACTCAATTTCAAACAGGAAGACACTATCGCAGATACTGAAGGGAGGTACATAATAGTGAAAGGTAGAATTTCAGATACCGAAATTACCCTATGCAATGTTTATGCTCCAAATGAGAATCAGCACAGCTTCTTCCAACAAATTTCAAACTTACTAACACAATGGTCCCACACCAAAATATTTATAGCAGGAGATTTTAACATCACCATGAGACCTATTAACCCGACCGAATCCAGACCCCTAACCAACAAACAAAACAGACATAATCGCATTGTCAAATCAATCCAGGAACACCTACTACCTCATTCCCTCATAGAAACTTGGACAACACTATATGGCTCGACCAACGACACTACATTTTACTCCGCTGCACATAAATCCTACATCAGATTAGATTACATTTATGTAAGTCAGATATTACAACCTTTATTACACAACTCCCAGATACACACTTGCGTATGGTCGGACCACTCGATCCTCACTCTTCAGGTAGAGGGTTTGTGTGACCCAAACAGAAGTAAAACTTGGACCTTTGACAAATCATATGTTAGAGACCCCCAAACACATGACAAAGTACTGAGATTACTAACTGAATACTGGCATATAAATATAGATACTGCAACTAATCCAGGGATCACGTGGGCGGCTCATAAAGCAGTCCTAAGGGGGATACTTATTAAGGAAAAAGCGCAGCAGATTAGAAAATATAGACAACAACTAGAACAGTTCTACTCAGAAATTGAGGAATTGGAAAAACGACATAAGTTCAATAAGACAAAAGCCAATGCAAATGCTCTCCACCTAAAAAAAACAGCATTAGCTACACTGCTTCATTCACAAGCCACCAGAACAATACAACGCCAACAATCACAATATTTTATATTTGCTAATAAGCCTGACAGATTCATGGCACATAAAATCCGAGAACGATGTAGAGCCTCAGTAATCTCTGCGATTGAAACACCTCATAACACAGTAACCTCACACCCACAAGAAATTGTAGACACCTTCGCAACATATTACGGTGCCCTATATGATGGGGAAAAAGTCCTACACAACAAAGACACTGAAAAACTTACCTCATCCTTCTTCAACCACGACCTATTACAGACTATATCTAAGGAACAGTTAGAATCCCTGAATTCCCCCATATCCACAGTAGAAGTACTAGGGGCTATCAAAGATCTCAAACCGGGAAAAGCGGCGGGCCCAGATGGCTTCCCAGGCGACTATTATAAATTGTTCAAAATAACACTGATTCCACACCTTGTCAAACTATGTAATCATCTCATGGAAGGGGGGGCCATCCCACCTGAGCAGCAAAAATAGTTGTAATTCCCAAACCAGGGAGAGATCACAAGAAATGCCAAAATTATCGCCCAATATCCCTGATTAACCAAGATCTTAAAATATTTACAAAGATATTGGCAAACAGATTAAAACATATTATACCACACCTAGTCCACCCAGATCAGGTGGGCTTTGTCAAAGGTAGGGAAGCTCCAGACAATATCCGCAAAGTCACCAACTTAATTCAGGCCTTAAATGAAACACGGACGCCTTCTCTGCTCTTATCGTTAGACGCGGAGAAGGCGTTTGATAGAATTGACTGGAATTATATGTTTGTAGTGATGCATAAAATGGGGTTTGAGGGGGCATTCATTAAGGCATTAAAAGTTATCTATTCCATGCCGGGAGCTCAGGTTTCATCTGCAGGATACAAATCACAACCCTTCCCAATTCGTAATGGGACTAGACAAGGTTGTCCTTTGTCTCCATTACTTTTCGCCCTTTGCATTGAACCTCTGGCCGCTAAAATCCGCTCTCAAGTAGACATCTCGGGAGTTAAGTTAGCTAAAGTGGAACATAAATTGGCTTTGTTTGCCGACGATATTTTATTGACTGTGACTAACCCCTTAGTATCATTACCCAACCTTTACCAAACACTAGCAACCTTCTCTACCATATCGGGATTCAAAATAAACACAGAAAAATGTGAAGCCCTACCCATTGCACTACCACAAATGATTCAGACGCTATTAGAAACTAATTTCAACTTCAAATGGATGAAACATTCATTAAAATACCTTGGAGTTCACCTTCCTTCCTGCCCTACACATCTATACAAAGTAAATTATATCCCATTGTTCAAACAAATTAAAAAAGATTTATCAAAGTGGAAAACCTATAGATTTTCATGGCTAGGCAGAGTGGCCGCAGTTAAGATGACTATCTTGCCAAGGATCTTGTATCTCTTTAGAACACTCCCTATCCAAATTGTCAAAACAGATATAGACTCATTGCAAAAAGAGATACTAATCTATATAAGAGGAGACAAAATGAACAGGATTGCTAAATCTATCCTGACTAGACACAGGACTCTGGGAGGTATTGGGGTCCCCAATTTAATGGAATATTACCACGCCGCCAGATTAGCACAAGATAGTCTATTACTAAAAAGAAATAAAGAAATTATCTGGCCTACTCTAGAAACAACACTGGGTGGTTGGGGGGAAACGGATACCATTATTTGGGATCCTGAGAAAGCACAATCCAAACAAGAATCATATAGACCCTACACTACAAATACCACAATAACTACCTGGAAGAAAGCAAAAACCAAATACAATCTTATTCCACAATATTCCTTATACATCCCGATAAAATATATTTTGCCCAGAGAACTCTGGGACCAACTGCAGAAATGGGAAAATAAGGGTCTCTATAGAGTAGCAGATTTTATAGAGGGAGGTACTACACTCACATTTAACCAACTTCAAGAAAAATTATCCCCCTTGAAATTGAGATGGTATTTATACCTACAGATCCATTCAGCCACCCAGATATATCTGAAACATCCAAGAGAAAGGTACACCGCGCCACTAGAACATCTTTGTAAATCGCAAGAACGAGATAAACATACTATTACTATCCTCTATACCAATATTCAAATATCACAGAATAAAATTAAAACCCCTACTATGATAGCTTGGGAAAGGGATCTCCACATTTCTAAAGAAACTAAAGAATGGGAAAAGATATTCCTAAAGGCTGAGAAGGGACTTCTAAGTGTAGATCTTAAGGAAAACATAATCAAGACTATACACCGATGGTATCTAACACCCATTAGAACGGCTCATATGCACACACAGGGAAGTCCCTTATGTTACAGAGGGTGCGGGGAGACAGGAACATACAAACATATGTGGTGGGACTGCAAAGAAATTACAGGGATATGGCAACAGCTATCCTCCTTCCTCAGTCACATACTGAATGAAAATATAGATCTTACCATCCAACAGGCCCTTCTACACATAAATATTAGTACACTTAATAAACATATCAACACATTTATTAGGATAGTGTGTACAATCACAAGGACATGCATAGCCAGATATTGGAAGACAGGCAGCCCAACCTGGACGGAAATTTATAATAAAATCCAATATACATATACTATGTATGAGCTGGCATCTCACACCCTAGACAATAGAGAAACTTTCCTAGCGATATGGTATTACTGGATAGCTAAATAAATAAAAAAGTGAAACACAAAAATAACGAGTGATTTTACCTACTGCGAAATCACTCCCTAATAATCACATCAGGTTGTGTCGTCACTCCCCTCCCCCCCCCCCATCCCCCCTTCCCCCCTTTTTTTTTTCTCTCTTCTTTATATCCTATTTATATAATTTTACCTCCTAAGGAGGATATACCTCTTTAAAGTTAATTTATGTAGAGTTAACTCAGGTGACATCAGATACTGTGAAATTGCTATTGTAACTCAATAACAGGTGAATATGGAAGTTAAATTAGATATTTGCTCTACCCCTTGAGAGAGGGTCCCTAACACCACGGAAGATACTCAAATCATCATGTGAAAAAGATGACCTATGAATATTACCATCTATCTTTCATTCCAGAAACCAAAAGGACATTCAAAATTCATTGGGAATGAGTAGAGCACTGTAAACCTTACCACATTAGCTATATTGTTTGCTATATAAATGATGTTATACTGAATGTCTTCTTCCTAACCTTCATGTAGAGGGAATTACATGGAGGGGAAGGTATGTCTGTAATTTTTTTTCAAAGTTTCAAAATAATGACAATAAAAAATATTTAAACATAAACACATGCACTCTCCTAAACTTATATGGGATTACTCTTTAAGAAGGGATACCAAGAGAACAAAGCCAAATTGATTTTGAAGTAAAATGGAAAGCTGTTTAAAACAAATATTAAGGTTAAAAAACTAACGAGAGATGAAAATGATTATTTAGAAGGCTGCATATATACTAAAAAAATAGCGGCCGCAAATCAGATTAGTGAAGGAGAAGAACCAAATGAGGGTTCAATAAATCGAATCCAACAAAATGAGGAATGGGTCAAAGTTAGTTATAAAAAGCCTAAAGATAAGAAAAAGAATGTGGTATCTAATAAGAACAAGGGGGTACACCCGGTAAATACGTGGGAGGATCAGGAAAGAAATAGGTCTTATAAACATATATCTCCTTGGAAAACACAAGGGGGTTATACTCCTTTTAAACAAAAATATAACAACAATAATAGTTGGAGACCTAATGTGAATAAAAATAAAAATAGAAACTTCTCAGAAAGAGATGGAGAAAATGACAATGAATGGTATAAAAGAGAAAATGATAATGAATTGTATAAGAGAGAACAACAAAGAGATTACTACGATGGGGGTTGTAGATCCAATTATAATCAATTGGACCATGATACCCCTAATTTTAGACCACAATTTCAGGACAACCAATCACAGGTTTTTCATGTAAACAGAAGACAAAATCAATTCAGACAGCATCCGAGACATGCACCAATCCGATTAAAACAATTGGAAATGGAGTATGTCAGACAAGATTTTCCTACTCCCCCCCCCAAAAAAAAACAAAGATCATACGCCAACGTGGCAGCAGAGGGAGAGCAAAATCTACCAAAAAAGAGAAATTTAAAAAAATGAAGGAGGGTATTTTTAATCTCTCCAGTCATTCTCTTACAAATGAAGAAATATGTGTACTGAGTAGAGGGTTGTCATTTTGTCCATCAAATGAGCACAATTTATTTGAGCTCTTTGTAGATCTTAACAGATTTAAAAGAAAGTTATTGTTACAGAGATACTTCTGTGAGAAAAAATTGAAGTCAGATCAACAAATTCCAATAGTAACGGACAACATGATAGAGAGACCAGTGAAGGATATTTTCTATTTTGAACCAGATAATCTTTGTGATGCTCTATTTGATGACTACATTCACTCCAATGTAATGGCTAAATCAAATTTTAATCCCCCCACTACCAATTATAATATTCGACTTTTTCAAAATCTTGTTTTGGAGGATTTTGGTACCATAAAAAAGTAACAATAAAAGTACTAATTTAATTAAATTTGAATTAAAAGCCTTATCAAGACTAGCTAAAAATGAGTCTTTGGTGATAAGACAAGCAGATAAGGGAGGTGGAATAGTATTGCAAGATTGGAGAGACTACATTAATGAAGCAAGTCGTATTTTACTTGACAATAACTATTATAAAAAGCTTACTTTTAACCCCACTAAAAAATATCTGGGTAGTCTCATCAAACTCATTGATGAGGGTTACTATAAAGGAATTCTTACAAAAAAAGAGAAAGAATATCTTATTCCTAGTAACCCCAATCTTGCATACTATTACCACCTCCCAAAAATACATAAATGCACTACGAATCCTCCGGGATGCCCGATCATTTTGGGGATCGGGAATTTAACGCGTAATCTGTCAGAATATATTGATTTCTTTTTGAAAAAAGAGGTTACAAATCTACCCTCATATATTAAAGATACACCTGACCTGATTGATAAATTATCTAAACTTGAGAATTTGGTTGACGTGCAATGTATCAGCACTCTATTCGAATATAGACCATAATCTAGGTGTTCTAGCGATAGATAATTTTTTGAAAAGGGATTTATATCTACCAGAGGAACAAAGATTATTCCTTTTAAGGGCCATTACTTTTGTGCTGACACATAATTACTTTGTTTTTCAAGAACAATTTTTTCTACAGACAAAGGGAACGGCCATGGGGACCAGTTTCGCCCCCAGTTTTGCAAATTTATTCATGGGAATCTTTGAAGAAAGGTACATCTATGATTCCAGACTGGGGGCCGGCCTGGTCTTCTATGGCCATTTTATAGATGATTTACTGTTTATTTGGAGAGGTACTCAACAGTCTGCCTTAGAATTTGTAGAATCATTAAATAAAAATGAGATGGGTTTAAATTTTACATCTAAAATTGCGAAAGATCAAATTGAATTTCTTGACCTTATTCTATATTGTGTACAAACAAAAACTTTCTTTAAAACTGTGGATACAAATAGTTATCTAAACTATAAAAGTAACCACCATAAACCATGGAAATATAATATTCCCTTCAATCAGTTCTGCAGGATTCGCAGAAACTGCACAGATTTGTGCATTTTTGAAAAACAGTCTAATATTCTGAAAAAAAGACTTTTAGAAAGAAATTATCCTCCTGGACTGATTGAAGAAAGCTTTCAAAAAGCCAAAATGAAAGAAAGATCAGAATTCTTTAATAAGAGAGAAAATAATACCACTGAAAGAACTAGTTTTAAGTCAAATACTAAAAATAGTCCACGCTTTATTACAAGATTTAATAATAACCACCAACAGATCAAAAGAATTTTACAAAAATATTGGTTTATTTTAAAAGAAGATCAGATCCTTAAGAAAGTACTAGATGAGTCCCGTATGTGCACCTTTAGAAGGGCACCAACGCTGAAAAATAAGCTAGTTCCCAGCAAAGTGGTTATGAAAAACGGTGCATTAAGAAAATAAATAAATCTAGTATTAATAATAACTTTTTGGCAACCAAAAAAGGTTTCTTTAGGTGTAATAAAGCTAATTGTGGTCTGTGTAGGTACACTCAAGGCAATATAACAAGTTGTTTTTCTTCATTTTCTACCAATGAAATGTTTAATATTGCTTCCCACTTCACATGTGACTCTGCATTTGTGGTTTACATGCTACAGTGCAAATGTGGGGTTCAATACATTGGAAGAACATCAAGACCCATTAAAAAGAGATGGGGTGAGCATCAGAGAAACTTAAAGAAACCCATAATGAACCACAGTATACCACGTCATAAAATTTTACACCTTGTAGATGAATCTGATATTTTCAAAATTATCCCTATTGAACTAATTCCACCCAAGTGGGGTAGAAATAGGCTTATACATTTACGGCAAAGAGAAACCTATTGGATATGGAAGTTAAAAACTCTTAATCCATATGGTCTCAATGAAAACCTTGATATGGCTGCTTTTAATTGATTTTTATAATGGTCACTATATGTATTTTATTCATTTTTTTTTAAGAATATTATGTTTAATAGTATATAGTATTTTGCAGTTTTCTGTTGTCAACAAGGGTTTAGTTGCTTATTAGCATTTGTTAAATTGGTTAATAGAAATTGTTGTTCTGTATTGAGCTAGTGATGTGAAATACACCTCGAAACCCTCTGAGTATTATTTTTGACTTTTAATTTGATTACATTATGAAAGTTTTTTATATTCTCAATATTTTTATTTGTAAATATTATTTTGAATTTTGAATATTTATTTTTTGTTTTCTGTAATATGTATGAATTGCTTTTGGATACACGGTGTTTATGTCTATCCGTGTAACTAGGAAATATTTTTGCAATTTTATTAATATGTATGTAACTTTGGAATATCTAGATCCACATATCCTTTTAATTTCCTAAGTATGTGATTAGAAATGTTATTTTCAGTATCTTGCTAATGCGAGATTAATATTAACGAGGATATGTGTGTTCACTTGCTGTTTTTTTGTAACTTTTACTGTTAATTTATGTTTCATTTTTTCTATTTGTAACTTGGTATCCATATGTATTTATACCTGCTATTTAAATAGGGATCCTTGACACTTTGTTTCTGTGTCTGAATAAGGATAATATCAATCCGTGAGCAGAGCTGAATACGTTTGTTAATACCAACTGTTTAGTCATTCTGGCATTTGTTGTAGATCACCTAATTCTGTATAGGTTATTATTTCATTTATTTGTTCTATTATAAATTTGCCAAATATGCACTGTTTATAATTAGGACATAGTTTGGGTCACGCATGCGCTCTTGTATGTGGTACTAATTTGAATGTACACCTACCTTTGTGTCCTATCCGGTAATTGCCGGGTGGTCTGGCTACTTGATTGGACACTGAGGTTTGCACTTTATCGTTTATCAGGTGTGATGTTTTACTCTATGTATACACCTGATGAAATGGTCGGGAAATGGTCGGGAGACCGGGAAACGCGTTGTGTTTTTATATCAACAATAAATTGCAGTTGATTTTATTTGGGCCCTCACAAGCTTTATTTTATCCATTATCCTGTATGAGCTTGAAATTTACTTGCTCAATATATTTGCACCTTTTTACTGCCTAGCCACCTTCGAAGAGAACAGCGAGATTGGCGTTGCAGCTCACACGAAAGGACAGCTTGCTGAACAGCTGTAAGAGTTCAGATCGCACCTGTGGCACTTCTCAAGTGCTTTGGATCTTGTAAGTGTGCATTTATCTTGTGCATGAATATTATATCCTCATTGATAAAGCATTATTGTGGTGCCTTCTTCTCCTCTTCTATCATTATCTACAGATCCCTGCTTGTTTGTCTAACAACATCGGAAGACGTTCTGCTGCCATTTTTTTCCATACTGACTGGAAACCTAAACGGAGAGAGCCCCCATTTATGACCATCAAGGACTCATATCACTGATATACTTTATTTGGGGGACCGAGTTTGTGGTTTGATTATCACTTTTTTATCACTTTTTTATTGCTCTGCATATGAACGTTTTTTTGCACTGTAGTAATTTTGAATAGTATATTTTCCTGTATATTTGTGTTCTAAAAATTGGGCACGCTTATAGCTATTTATATGCTGTGTGGTATACCACCACCACTACACATCATTGCAATTATTTTTTGATTTCCTATCACGTTTATGGGAATATTTTACCTATGTGTTTATAGGCGCCTCTAACATACACGATAACACTTTATTCATGATCTGCCCAATACATTTAAAGGGACATTGAACCTAATTTTTTTCTTTCATGATTCAGATAGAACATTCAATTTTAAGCAACTTCCTAATTTACTTCTATTATCTATTTTTCTTTGTTCTTTTGCTATCTTTATTTGAAAAAGAAGGCATCTAAGCTATGGAGCCATCAATGTTTTGGTTCAGAACCATGGACAGCATTTTTTTATTGGCGCTGTCCAATCAGCAAGGACAACCCAGGTTGTTCACAAAAAATGGGCCAGCATCTAAACTTACATTCTTGCTTTTCAAATAAACATACCAAGAGAATGAAGAAAATTTGTTAATAGGAGTAAATTAGAAAGTTGCTTAAAATTGCATGCTCTATCTGAATCACGAAAGAAAAAATTTGGGTTCAGTGTCCCTTTACGTTTCATTTTGATTTAACTGCCCCTTTAAAGCTTGAGATTTTTTTGTTAGTTTAATACCTTTTGTTTGTATATGAGCCTCTTCTGTTTGTTTTTTTAAATAACATAGTGCAATTTCAGACTTATAATATCCATGTTAACATTACATTTTTATAAAACACTTCTCTCTTAAATACAAACACATCTAATTTATATGTCATTCGTAAGGTAGCCACAAACACAATTATTCCCTCAGAACATTAAAAACTACCATTTAGGGCAAGTATGCAATGACAGTTCAATTATACAATTTCACTGAACAGAAAATGTGTTATGTGTTTTAACTTGCACAATTATATGAATGACTAAAACCAATGGGAATGCATTAGATGTCTGTCACTTGCAATTTTCCCACCTATTACAACCAAGGTAAAACATTAGTTTATGTTTGTATTACATAAAAAAGGCTTGAGTCAACTATAAATCCATATGGTGTAGGTAAACATGTCCTTTTGAATTACAATGACTTTTACTGCTACAAAGCAAATGTAAAAATGCCTCTTCTGTGAAGAAAAAGATTGTGATATTTTGTAAGAAACTTTACATCTCTTTTATTATTCTGCCCTCTGTAGGCCATTAAAGAAAACAAATTGTTAGCTTTCTTGTTAATATTTACTTTTTTATTTTTTATCTTTCTGTCTCAAAACATTAAGCACAAAGTATATACCCGGGGGTATATTTGAATGCAAAATATTAAATAAATTCTAACAAAAAAAGATTTACAATTTTTCTTAAAAGACATTAACTGAAAACTGAAGTGACACATTTTCAAAATAAAGCACAGAAGGTAATTTTCAGATCTTTCAGTCTTCTAGAAATGTATTTATATAATTTGGTGGATTAGGGTACTGTAAAGTATAAGTTTAAAGAGACATGGAATACAAATATCTTCTTTCATGATTGAGATAGAGCATTCCAATTTTAAAAAAAAGTTCTAAGTTACTTCTGTTATAACATGTCTTTGTTCTTTGGTATTCTTTGTTGAAAAGCAGGGATTTGTCTGGAGCACTGTATGACAGACGTTTTGCAAGAATGTTATTAATTTGTAAGAGCGCTAGATTGCAGCACTATTTCCTGCTATGTAGTGCTCCAAATACCTACATAGTTATATCTTCAACAAAGAATACCATGGGAATGAAGGAAATTTGATAATAGTATGCTCTGTCTTAATCACAAAAGGAAATGTTTATATCCCATAAAGTTATAATGCAAGAATATACAACAATAATGTGTAATTGACATTCATTATGGGCCAGATTACAAGTGGAGCAATATTTAACCAGTGCTTGAGGGTAGCGCTAGTATTACAAGTTGAAAGTAAAAAGTTTTGCTTGTGAGCCCTATGCACACAAAAAGCCAAACTTAGAATATTGAGATCACATTAACGTATTCCCCCAGCCATAGAAGTCAATAGAGCAAAAAAAGGGGAAAAACCTAACACCCTACTCGGAAGCAAACCTAATTGCATATGATCAAGTTCGCTAACCTGACATGAAAATATGAATATTTCACATTCCAATGTTCTTCACATAGGAGAATATGTTCTATTTATTTATAAATACATATTTCTACACATATCTGATTTTTTTTTGTAAAATATATATCTATACCTATATATAAAGATGATTATATAAATGTATAGGTTTTAGCAATATTCTGCATTTTGGTGGAAAGCGTTAGGGTTAGCTAAGGGCTATAACCATGTTAAGATTACAGTTAGGTTAGCGCTGTAGCGCTACATTGCAGCCAAGTGATTATAAACTATACTACAAACAAAAAACAACGGTATAAATATGAGTGCTATTTAAACGTTTTATTTGCTTTTTTCATTAAAAGTTGTAAATGCAGTTTATTTTGCTGTTAAAACTAACAGGAAGTTAAATTATTATTATTATAATACTTTATTTATAAAGCCCCAACATATTCTGCAGCGCTGTCCATTGATACAAATGGTAAAGGTTTTACAATGATACAATATTTATAAGAGACGAGACAAATTGTATCAAACAAATACAGGAGGAATTGAGGGCCCTGTTCCTGTGAGAACTTACAATCTAGAAGACTCACAATTTACAATGTAGAAGACTACCACAGCTCTATTGGTGCACAGTGATGTACTCCATAAACATAAAAATAAATGATAGAGATGCCTAGAATACATTATAAAGCAAAGAAAAACTAGATTAAAATTAGAGTGTGAAAGAAAGTAACAGCAAAGCTTCCAATCGTCTTGCAGTTTGGTAGCTCTGATAACTTTCTCACATTTGATATCCTATTTAGTTTTAAATGAAATGAAATAAAACTGTATACAAGTCAAAGCCTGACCAAAAATGTCCAAACCCCACTTCAAATTGCTTAAACGTTGTCACAGACTCCACCTCTGCATAGTGAAGATACGCCTACATTCCATGCAAGCCACACCCCTAGACTGCTAAGAGGCCAAGGAGATATGTAATATTATATGTTGCATGAACAATAAAGGAAAATGTCATACAGTGGATGCATATTCTGGTGTTCCTTTTAAGCACTGTGACAGAAAAGGTAATTAAATAAAAAAATATCAAAAACTCATATTATATGTCTGTTGTTTATAGTGTGGCTTCAGATGTTTAATGCATTAATATTTAAGATACTCAGAACTCCAATGTTTGATATAATGTTAGGTTGTCTTTAAATGGCAAAATATTTTATTTTATTAAACATTAATTAATTACTGCAACATCATAAAACTCACACTTTGATTCAGTGTGATTGACAGACCCTGCTCTTGCACGATTGGTCTGCAATAGTACATCTGGGCAGCAGACGTACAGTGTCCACTGCTTGATTGCTACGAAGGTGGGCGGACAGGTTATCAAGTTGAGAACCTTGTCTGTCTGCCCTTTAGTAAATGGGGCTTATTATGTTTACACTATTATTATTATTATTATAATTATTATTATTATTATTATTATTATTATTATTATTATTATTATTATTATTATTATTATTATCATCATTTACTTGTGGAGCCCCAACATATTGCACAGTTCTAGAACATAGGGGGAATATACCATGGCACAAATTACAAAAAGACAATAAAAAAATTAAAAAAGAGGTAGAGGTTCCTGCCCATGAGGTGACACTGATGTGGGTCTCTTATACAAAGTAAAAACAAAGGACAGGTAGGCTTGAGGGCTTACATGACAATAGCAAATAAAGGAAATAGTGGCAACGGTGTTAGTTTAAGCAAATATCAACCCCTTCATAATATAGTATGCTGAAATAATAGTAGATATATAATCTATTCAGTATTCATTATATACCAGTTAGTATCACTGGTGAAGTGTAGGAGAAGGGGGGTGCTGACTGTCTGATAGATATATAGGTACAAAAAAAAGAGAGAAGTTTGACAGTACCCAGCACTCACAAAACACTATATAGTAACAGTATGCATTGAAAACCGGATTGTGTCCAGAACTGGTTATTAAAACGTAACTTTTACTAATGATAGAATAAAATAAAAAAAGGTTGGTAAATAGTACCAAATGTATAACATAAATATGTGAGACATACATTTAAAACTTAGATTAAGAAACAGATCATGACTGTGTGTGTGAGACTTCAAAAACAGAATTACTTCCCTGGGTAATAGTTCAAATACACCGTAACCCTCAGGGCTCAGAGAATACACGGATTGCTCTAAAGCTAAACTAAAAAGGGGATTGACCCCAACAACATTATCTAATCTGAGCAATACTGGTACCTAGAGCAGGAGAGGAAACGGTTTATAAATGACTGATTAAGGAAGGCAATTGCCACATCAATATAAGCTTACAAAAGTCCCAGGTAAACACAAATTAGCAAGTCTCATGCACACAGACAAGGCCTGATGTACATTTCGCCGCTAGCACGGCTTTCTCAGAGGCTGTTTTTGAAGTCTCACACACACAGTCCTGATCTGTTTCTTAATCTAAGTTTTAAATGTATGTCTCACATATTTATGTTATACATTTGGTATATACATCCGGTTTTCAATGCATACTGTTACTATATAGTGTTTTGTGAGTGCTGGGTACTGTCAAACTTCTCTCTTTTTTTTTGTACCAATAGCAAATAAAACAATGAAAACAGAAATCCTGGCTTAACTATAAAATACTAAAAAAAAAAAAAAAAACTCTGAAAAAAATAGTTCATTATACCCTGGGCTAGATTACAAGTGACGCTCTAACTTTAGAGCGTACAACATTGAAATAACTTGCGCGCGTATTACAAGGTGAAAGTAAATGCGACTGCATGAGTGTAAACTTCGGGTTATATACAATATCTAATAAAAATATTCATATAAATATTAACAAAAAAGTTGTAAGGGTTAAAAGGTATATAGTTAATGACAAGGTATTTGAATGTATATATGTGTATTTATGTTTATATGTGTATATATGTACAGTATATACATACATATATACATACATATATACACACACATATAAATACATATGCATATATATTTTGGAGCCCTTTTCCACTCAAATACTTGAAACATGAAAACATATTTTTTATTCAATTGTAATATTTAATATGTATTTAATGTGTATTTAATGTGCATGTACTGTAAATATTTTACATTCTAATGTTCTTTACATAGGGGAAAATGGTCTATGTATTTTTTAAATAGATATTCCTATATATATATATATATATATATATATATATATATATATATATATATATATATATATATATATATATATGTATATACCCTACCTATGGCCTAGATTTGGAGTTTGGCGATAGCGGTGAAAACCAGCGTTAGAGGCTCCTAACGCTGGTTTTAGGCTACCGCCGGTATTTGGAGTCATTCAAAAAAGGGTCTAACGCTCACTTTTCAGCCGCGACTTTTCCATACCGCAGATCCCCTTACGTCAATTGCGTATCCTATCTTTTCAATGGGATCTTTCTAACTCCGGTATTTAGAGTCGTGGCTGAAGTGAGCGTTAGAATTCTAACGACAAAACTCCAGCCGCAGAAAACAGTCAGGAGTTAAGAGCTTTCTGGGCTAACGCCGGTTCATAAAGCTCTTAACTACTGTGCTCTAAAGTACACTAACACCCATAAACTACCTATGTACCCCTAAACCGAGGCCCCCCCACATCGCCGACACTCAATTAAATTTTTTTAACCCCTAATCTGCCGACCGCCACCTACGTTATACTTATGTACCCCTAATCTGCTGCCCCTAACACCGCCGACCCCTATATTATATTTATTAACCCCTAACCTGCCCCCCACAACGTCGCAGCCAGCTACCTACAATAATTAACCCCTAATCTGCCGACCGCAAAGAGCCGCCACCTACATTATAGCTATGTACCACTAATCTGCTGCCCCTAACACCGCCGACCCCTATATTATATTTATTAACCCCTAATCTGCCCCCCTCAATGTCGCCTCCACCTGCCTACACTTATTAACCCCTAATCTGCCGAGCGGACCGCACCGCTACTATAATAAAGTTATTAACCCCAAATCCGCCTCACTAACCCTATAATAAATAGTATTAACCCCTAATCTGCCCTCCTTAACATCGCCGACACCTAACTTCAATTATTAACCCCTAATCTGCCGACTGGAGCTCACCGCTATTCTAATAAATGTATTAACCCCTAAAGCTAAGTTTAACCCTAACCCTAACACCCCCCTAAATTAATTATAATTTTAATCTAACGAAATTAATTAACTCTTATTAAATAAATTATTCCTATTTAAAGCTAAATACTTACCTGTAAAATAAATCCTAATATAGCTACAATATAAATTATATTTATATTATAGCTATTTTAGGATTAATATTTATTTTACAGGCAACTTTGTATTTATTTTAACCAGGTACAATAGCTATTAAATAGTTAAGAACTATTTAATAGCTAAAATAGTTAAAATAATTACAAATTTACCTATAAAATAAATCCTAACCTAAGTTACAATTAAACCTAACACTACACTATCAATAAATTAATTAAATAAAATACCTATAATTATCTACAATTAAACCTAACACTACACTATCAATAAATAAATTAAATACAATTCCTACAAATAAATACAATGAAATATACTAGCTAAAGTACAAAAAATAAAAAAGAACTAAGTTACAAAAAATAAAAAAATATTTACAAACTAATTACACCTACTCTAAGCCCCCTAATAAAATAACAAAGCCCCCCAAAATAAAAAAATACCCTACCCTATTCTAAATTACTAAAGTTCAAAGCTCTTTTACCTTACCAGCCCTGAACAGGGCCCTTTGCGGGGCATGCCCCAAGAAGTTCAGCTCTTTTGCCTGTAAAAAAAAACATACAATACCCCCCCAACATTACAACCCACCACCCACATACCCCTAATCTAACCCAAACCCCCCTTAAATAAACCTAACACTAAGCCCCTGAAAATCTCCCTACCTTGAGTCGTCTTCACCCAGCCGAGCCAAATTCTTCATCCAAGCTATTCCTGTTCCTATCAGCCAATAGAATGCGAGCTCAATCTGATTGGCTGATTGGATCAGCCAATTGGATTGAACTTGATTCTGATTGGCTGATTCCATCAGCCAATCAGAATATTCCTACCTTAATTCCGATTGGCTGATAGAATCCTATCAACCAATCGGAATTCGAGGGACACCATCTTGGATGACGTCATTTAAAGGAACCGTCATTCGTCGTTCAGTCGTCGGCCAGGATGGATGTTCCGCGTCGGAGGTCTTCAGGATGCTGCCGCTCCGCTCCGGATGGATGACGATAGAAGATGCCTCTTGGATGAAGACTTCAATCGGATGGAAGACCTCTTCAGCCCCGCTTGGATGAAGACTTCTACCGGATGGAGGACCTCTTCTTGCTCTGCTTGGATGAAGAATTTGGCTCGGCTGGGTGAAGACGACTCAAGGTAGGGAGATCTTCAGGGGCTTAGTGTTAGGTTTATTTAAGGGGGTTTGGGTTAGATTAGGGGTATGTGGGTGGTGGGTTGTAATGTTGGGGGGGGTATTGTATGGTTTTTTTTACAGGCAAAAGAGCTGAACTTCTTGGGGCATGCCCCGCAAAGGGCCCTGTTCAGGGCTGGTAAGGTAAAAGAGCTTTGAACTTTAGTAATTTAGAATAGGGTAGGGCATTTTTTTATTTTGGGGGGCTTTGTTATTTTATTAGGGGGCTTAGAGTAGGTGTAATTAGTTTAAAATTGTTGTAATATATTTCTAATGTTTGTAAATATTTTTTTATTTTTTGTAACTTAGTTCTTTTTTATTTTTTGTACTTTAGTTAGTTTATTTCATTGTATTTATTTGTAGGAATTGTATTTAATTTATTTATTGATAGTGTAGTGTTAGGTTTAATTGTAGATAATTATAGGTATTTTATTTAATTAATTTATTGATAGTGTAGTGTTAGGTTTAATTGTAACTTAGGTTAGGATTTATTTTACAGGTAAATTTGTAATTATTTTAACTATTTTAGCTATTAAATAGTTCTTAACTATTTAATAGCTATTGTACCTGGTTAAAATAAATACAAAGTTACCTGTAAAATAAATATTAATCCTAAAATAGCTATAATATAAATATAATTTATATTGTAGCTATATTAGGATTTATTTTACAGGTAAGTATTTAGCTTTAAATAGGAATAATTTATTTAATAAGAGTTAATTAATTTCGTTAGATTAAAATTATATTTAATTTAGGGGGGTGTTAGTGTTAGGGTTAGATTTAGCTTTAGGGGTTAATACATTTATTAGAATAGCGGTGAGCTCCAGTCGGCAGATTAGGGGTTAATAATTGAAGTTAGGTGTCGGCGATGTTAGGGAGGGCAGATTAGGGATTAATACTATTTATTATAGGGTTAGTGAGGCGGATTAGGGGTTAATAACTTTATAATAATAGCGGTGCGGTCCGGTCGGCAGATTAGGGGTTAATAAGTGTAGGCAGGTGGAGGCGACGTTGTGGGGGGCAGATTAGGGGGTTAATAAATATAATATAGGGGTCGGCGGTGTTCGGGGCAGCAGATTAGGGGTACATAGGGATAATGTAAGTAGCGACGGTTTACGGAGCGGCAGATTAGGGGTTAATAATAATATGCAGAGGTCAGCGATAGCGGGGGCAGCAGAATAGGGGTTAATAAGTGTAAGGTTAGGGGTGTTTAGACTCGGGGTACATGTTAGAGTGTTAGGTGCAGACTTAGGAAGTGTTTCCCCATAGCAAACAATGGGGCTGCGTTAGGAGCTGAACGCGGCTTTTTTGCAGGTGTTAGTTTTTTTTCCAGCTTAAACAGCCCCATTGTTTCCTATGGAGGAATCGTGCATGAGCACGTTTTTTAGGCTGGCCGCGTCCGTAAGCAACTCTGGTATCGAGAGTTGAAGTTGCGTTAAATATGCTCTACGCTCCTTTTTTGGAGCCTAACGCAGCCATTCTGTGGACTCTCAATACCAGAGTTATTTTAAAGGTGCGGCCAGAAAAAAGCCAGCGTTAGATACGCGGGTCGTTACCGACAAAACTCTAAATCTAGCCGTATATATATTCATATAGATATCTAGGTATAGATATATATTTTACAAAAAATACCTGAGATATATATGTAGAAATATATATTTAAAAATAAATAGAACATTTTCTTCTATGTGAAGAACACTGGAATGTAAAATACTCATAGCTATCTTTGGGTTAGCGCTGTAGGTTTAACCCCTGTCAGGTTAGCAAACGAGCTACTAAGTTTAAGTTTTTTTTTTACAGTTTACGCTCTCTATTGAGTTCTATGGGGAGAAGTTAGCACAATCATGATATCCAAAGTCCTGAAGTTAGCGGCTTTCGCTCAAGAGCAAACATTAACTTGTAATATGCTCGCGGGTTACAAAATGTTTGCTTCTGGCGATGTTTGCGTGCAAACGAAAATGAAAAACAGCATGCTACTTTTAATCTGGACCTCTGTATTTTAGGAAATGTTACATCTACGACTTCTCTACATAAGAGTTTTGGGATCCTACATATGTTATGAACATTTTTGATGTTGATAACTTTTAAAACCCAGAAAAGGTTTCAAAATATTGTCCCCATGGAAAGGCATTTTTTAGGAACTTTGAATCACAACACAGCTGTTTGCACTACATTAATATTGCCACAATGAAATGATTTGCTGTAACTGATAAAGGTGTCAAAAGTAGCACAACAATGTTACTTTGTTAAGTGGGAAAACTGAGCCATTTCAGTTATTTTCTCTGGCTCAATAGGTGACAGTTTCTGACATATTCAGATTCTCATTCCAGCTGTTAGAGTAATGTAAACATTAGTTCAAAGTTTTCAAACAGTGCAGCTCTGATTTCATGTGAAATGAAACAGAAAAAAAAAAAAATTGGGTGGCACTTTTTGCCTACGGACAGCAAATGAAGCAGAACATTTCAGTGATGAAAATAATTACTTTTACTGTCATAATAGCTTAGTCAAAGAGTACATGAAACATAGCAAATCTCTTTTTTACAATACTATTATTTTATATTTGTTATTTTAGAAAAATTACATTAAAGGGATATCTAGACCTATTTTACTGTATTTCTTTAAGCATCACAGCACAGATTACATAATGTCTAAACAAGTTCTTGACATATTTTGTACAAGAGCTAGTTTTTCAACCCATTGGGTAAACCTTGCTTGCCCACTCTTCCATAATTAAAGTACCATTAAATACAGTAGAACTGCATCAAGTGCATAACAAAAATACAATGCAATATAACTTACTCATATATGTATACACTGTACAAGTTTCCACATACTCAGCTGGTGCCTCCAAAAGTTTGCAAATAAAAAGACTGTGCACAATTTGAAAATTAAAGTAAAATGGAAAGTTTTTTAAAATTGCATGCTTTATTGGAATCAAGAAAGTACAACATTTGACTTTACTATCCCTTTAAGTAGAAGGCTTTTTTTAGTTTTGAAAAATGTGGTCAGCCACCTAGATGCTTTAGTGCCTGCCCCATAGGCTAATAATTACCCATTTCCTAGATTTTCAGAACCAACACAGTTATAATAATACACATTTTACCTCTGTAATTACCTGAGTACCTGAGTATCTGAGCCTCTGCAGATTGTCCCCTTATTTCAGTTCTTTTGACAGACTTCCATTTTAACCAATCAGTGTTCACTCCTCGGTAAATTCAGGTACATGAGCTCAGTTACCTATATGAAACACATGACCTAACGCCCTCTAGTGGTAAAAAAACTGTCAAAATGCTTTTAGATTAAAGGCGGCTTTCATGGTCTAAGAAATTAGCATATGAACCTCCTAGGTTTAGCTTTCAACTAAAAATACCAAGAGTACAAAGCAAATTTAGTGATAAAAGTAAATTGGAAATTTGTTTAAAATGACATGCCCTATTTGAATCATGAAAGTTTATTTTGGACTTGACTGTTTCTTTAAATTAAAAAACAAATTTCCTAAAAATGCAATATTTGTATTTTTTAAATTATTATTTTTGTTACTGTTTTAATTTTTTTTTAAAAATATTCTGTAGTGTAGTGATCCCTGCTCACCCTCACCCTCAACCAATTGCTCGAAGGACCTCCCTCACCCCGTCTCACCCTTTTCTGTAGTGTTGGGGAACCCATCCATCCCCCTGATGGTCCTACGAGCAATCAGTTGTGGGTGAGCGGGGATCGCTACACTACAGAATATTTTTTTTTTAAAATAAATAGTAAAAAAAAAAATAAAAAAAAAAATACAAATTGGGTGGTGGCAGACAGCTGCCAGTACCTAAAATGGCATCACCTAGTAAGGGGAGGGTTAGAGAGCTGTGTTGGGGGGGTCTGTGAGATGGGTTGGTGGGGAGGGTTCCATACACTAAATAAAAAAGAAAAAAAATCTCTAAACCGCATACTGGCAGACTGTCTGCCAGTACTTAAGATGGTGGTGACTAGGTTGGGGGGGTGCGGAAGGGTAGAGAGCTGTTTCGGAGGGATTAGGTAGTGATCAGAGGTTGGGAGGTGTCAGGTGGGAGGGTATTCTCTACACTAAAGCTAAAATTAACCTTAAAAGCTACCTGATTAACCCCATTCACTACCAGTAATTTCAGAAGTGTGGTGCGCAGCTGCAATTAGTGGCCTTCTAATTGCCAAAAACAATGGCAAAGCCATGCATGTTTTCTGTTTCTGAACAAAGAAGAACCCATATAAGCTTTTACAACTATTTGTGTTATGACTGCTGTAGTTGTGTGTAAATAATTTCAGTGAGAACCCTCAAGTTTGTGAAAAAGTTAACCTTTTTTTTTTTTTTTAAATATGATCACATTTGGCAGCAAAACGTGGCATGAAATACACCAAAATGGGCCTAGATCAATATCTTTGGTTGTCTACTTTAAAAAATAAATATATATATATAGTGTTAATAGGTAAATAAAAAAATAAAAAACAAGGCTCTATTTCTGATTAAATGGAGTGATAGCAAAAATACAAAAAAATTCTCTGGTACTTTGTGCAAGTTTTTCTCTAATATTCCCGGTCCTTAAGGGATTAACTTTTGCTCTCTCTCTCTCTCTCTCTCTCTCTCTCTCTCTCTCTCTCTCTCTCTCTCTCTCTCTCTCTCAGGTTTATGCTAAGGTAACGGTGGCAGACATCTTCCCACTAAAAAAATAAAGAGTGCATAGTCATATTACACCTTTTGCAAATGTAAAAAAATGCATATTTTAAGCAGACATTCAGCAATTTTGTTAGGTGCCAAATGACGGCTGCTCGTGACATTCAGCTTTTTTTGGAGCTGGATATCTTCTTGTGAAAGTGCAACATACTAAGATCTAGATTTGCACACATTTTAGTGTGCTGCACTTTCACAAAAATAAACCAGGCTCTGAAAAGGGCTGAATGCCACTGATAAAGGAAAGAAAATAGACTAAAATTGTACTTTTTTTTTTTTTTTTTTTTTTTTATTAATTTCAGTAGGAGTCTGGTATGGATTCTAAACTTTTTTTTCTCTATTAGTGACAGAGCTCTCAAGTGTTGCAAATTTTGTAGGATTGCAAAGGGTTGGGAACTCTTTCCTGGTGTCTTTTTCTTGTCCTCGCCTCTTGTATATATATTTATAAAAACATCTCCCACAAAGTCCTTCATTTGTCATTGTGCCAAATAATACACTAGTTACTGTGATATTCTATTATCTAGAGCGCTAGTGCCATTGTTAAAGCTAATAAGTCCATAATTCTAAGTATGATGGCTTAAAAATGATACCAAAACATATACATGCCACATAATAAAACAATAGAAAGGATGGTAACAGCTTCCGTGTTTATAAGCACACACTATTGTAAAGACCACACATTCTGAGGTACTTATCCAAAACTTCAGGTTATGCATCAATAATCTCTGACATTTAAATGACACTGCTTGCATGGCTATATGTACAGTGCTATGCAATTTTACTTGTCATCTGGTATACATCATGCCAAGCCATTATTTCAATGCTGACATGTCAATAGTTTATACCCAAGCCCTCTTTCTTTAAAACCTGCTATTATTGCATAGTTTTAGCACTGAGGAATTAGCACACTACTCAATAACAGTAGACTCTTAACATGCGTTATCAAGAATCATTTGATAAATAAATGTAAAATTAAACTTTCATGGTCTAGAAAGATCAGTCGATATTTAACAACTTTTTAATTTACTTCTATTATCCTATTTGCTTTCCCTTTTCTTTTTTTTGAAGTTTACACCTAGGTAGGCTCATAGGATCTTAGGAGCATGCATGTGTCTTTAGCACTCTTGCAGCAGTTTTTGAAACAATATATGTAACAATGTTATACATAGTTGCAAACACATACACACTCCTGAGGCCCTATGACTTTACCTGGGTGAGGGTCTATATCACCAGAGTAATTTGGACTCTTGACAAGTTTTTTGAGCTGTTTAACATTTTATAATGGAATGACAGAGGAATGAACAACATTAGTCCATCTTATTATATATAAATACAAATCCTCTTCATTTCACATTTATTTGTGCTTAAACCATACACAAATGTTAGCTGTATATCTCTTTGTAAATTCTGGAGTATTATGATTAATACTAACTGCCAGAAATGGGAATATAATCTGGCAATTTTCCTACATCAGCAAGGTGCCCTATCTGCTTATATATGCTTAGGGGACGATTTATTAATGTGCTAGCGGACATGATCCGTTGTAGTGGATCATGTCTGCCCCACATTGATAAATGCCGAAAGCATACGCTGTCAGCATTTATCATTGCACAAGCAATTAGTCTGAAATGCTTGTTCAATGCCGCCCCTGCACATTCGCGCCCAATCGTCTGCTCTCTGCTGCCTCAGAGGTGGCGGACCAGTTAAAAAGCAGCGGTCTTAAGTGTCCGGCGAGCCTGAAGGCTTGTGCGGAAACAGAAGCATACAATGCTTCTTAAATCGGCCCCTTAATCTTGTCTACTATTTTATAGTAATTACATACTGAATCAGACTCTTGGTCAATCAGAAGACACTGGTGAAATGTGTTAACAAATGCACTTTCTTTTCAACAACAGATATTTGTTTGCACGTAAACCATGCACAAAAAAACAATAATATATGTTTAGCTTAAACGCCAATCTACTCCAGAATTTTTATTGTTTAAAAAAATAGATTACCCCTTTATTACCCATTCCTCAGTTTTCTATAACAACACTTCTATATTAGTACACTTTTTACCTCTGTGATTACCTTTTATCTAAGCCTCTGCAGTCTTCCCCCTTATTTCAGTTCTTTTGGCAGACTTGCATTTTAGCCAATCAGGGCTAACTTATAAATAGTCCCTTGGGGGTGAGCACAAAGTTACCTATGTGGCACACGTGAACTAGCACTGTCTAGCTGTGAAAAACTGTCAAATAGCACTGAGATAAGAAGCGATCTTCAAGGGTTTAGAAATTAGTGTTTGAGCCTATCCAGGTTTACGAACAAAGAATACCAAGAAAAAAATGCAAATTTGATTATAAAAGTAAATTGGAAAGTCGTTTAAAATTGCATGCCCTATCTAAATCATGAAAGTTTAATTTTGACTAGACTGTCCCTTTAAGCTAGGGAAACTCTCCCCTTAAAACTAGTAGCTTTGTCTAAAAACTATGGCACTGTTGAAGAAAAAAAATCACATCTTAAAGATCAAAAAATGTACTGACCTGATTTACTTTATATTTTCAAGGATTTTAGTGAAAGCCAAATTTGCCGTTGTTTAAAAGTTATAAGCTTTGAAAAACACAGGCATGGGCAAGTAAACATACGCCAAATGTGAATATCATTAACAAATCATATAACTACCTTTATAAACATAGCAAAAACGTGGTTGCTTTCAACATAAAAATATAAGATTTCACTTCTTTGTACTCCTACATGTATTGTATTTTTATAGTCTTAAATATGCTCGATTTGCTTAATCACGCAGATTGATTTTCTGTCTTACAGTGTATATATTGTTTATTGTATTTTTATCAATAATGCATAAATAAGCTAACTATACCTTAGAGATGTGCACTGCCAAATTGTCCTTGTAAAACAGTGGGGAAACATGTTGGATACCTGCCAACTATATAAAATTCACTATTTTTATTTTGCTTAACTAAGTACTTATAAAACTTTTAATTAAGGCTTCGTTTTTTAGTTCAACTCACACGTAAAATATTTTAATCCCAGCTATGCACCTTTTTATTTATAAAGTTAATAAAATTTAAGTGCAGAATACATGAACATTTGTTAAAAATCACACTAAATTCCAGTTCATATTTTACTCTTTTTTTTTCTTCCAGTCAGCTTTACCTAAACTGAAAAATATATTCACATATAAAATATGCATTGCACATGTTATTTATTGCCTTTAGCTGTCACTTTGTTAGCGTTTTACATTTATTAAAACAAAAATAGGGTCAGTGCTTTTTTTCCAGAATCACAGTTATCTAATGCATGGTTGATGTTTTTTGAGATTTGTTTTGCTTACTTGCAGTTCATATAATCACAAGAAATAGAATAAAAAATAATAATCCCTATAATATTTAATCAAAGAGGAAATCCTTATTTGTTATTTTATCAATTTGTTACCTGCCTTAGAATAAACTGAATATAAAATGTTTAGCTTGTTTATTTTTTTTGTATTTGTCTGGTCCTGGGGAATTAAAGAACCATTTAATACATTTAAATTATATAATCAACAAATAGATTTAAAAAAAAAATGCAATAAAACTTAGGGTTTGTTTATATTGTCCTCGATAATGAATCACTGTCCTCTGTAAAACATTTTACAGCATTCTGTGCTGTTTAACGCTTAAAGGGACAGTCAAGTCGAAATAAAACTTTCATGATTAAGGTAAAGAATGCAATTTTAAACACATTTCCAATTTACTTCCAATAACAAAATGTGCACAGTATTTTTATATTTACACTTTTTGAGTCACCAGCTCGTACCGAGCATGTGCATGAATTCACAGAATATAGGTATATGCATTTGTGATTGGCAAATGGCTGTCACATGATACAGAGGTGTGGAAATAGACATCATTTTGAATTTTTTTTAAAAAAAATTTGCTACTCATTTTATGGTCACCGTCAGACTATTTGTTATTACATTGTCTTTTTATCATGCAGTTGTTGATTATGCAAAGCTACTGTATTTAATGGTCTTAGCACACAAACAAATAATGTTCAGCTTTTTCATATGCACAAAAGGAAGATGAATTGTATCTATTTTATTTTTCCTATTTTTTGCTTTGGTTGCAATAATTAATAAAATGATGTGAATAAGGGCACAGTGATTAGGAGACTGGGTTCGTTTGCTTAAAGAGACAGTCAAGTCCAAAAAAAACCTTTCATGATTTAAATAGGAATGTAATTTTAAACAACTTTCCAATTTACATTTATCACCAATTTAGCTTTGTTCTCTTGGTATTCTTAGTTGAAAGCTAATTCTAGAAGGCTAATATGCTAATTTCCTAGACCTTGAAGACTGCCTCTAATCTGAATGCATTTTGACCACTAGAGGGCATTAGTTCATGTGTTTCATATAGATAGCATTGAGCTCATGCACGTGAAGTTACCCTGGAGTGAGCACTGATTGGCTAAAATGCAAGTCTGTCAAAAGAAATGAAATAAGGGGGCAGTCTGCAGAGGCTTAGATACAAGATAATCACAGAGGTAAAAAGTATATTTATATAACTGTGTTGTTTATGCAAAACTGGGGAATGGGTAATAAAGGGATTATCTATCTTTTTAAACAACAAAATTCTGGTGTTGACTGTCCCTTTAAATTTACTCATAGCATATCCTTATCTGCAACATAATTATAATCTTCAGACAGATCATGCAATTTTAAACAACTTTCCAATTTACTTCCATTAAACAAATGTGCACAATCTTTTTATATTTACACTTTTTGAGTCAGCAGCTACTACTGAGCATGTGCACAAAGTCACAGAATATATACGTATATGCATATGTGATTGGCTGATGGGTCTCACAGGATAAAGGAGGAGTGGAAATAGACATAACTTTGAAATGTGTTAGAATAAAATCTACTATTCATTTGAAGTTCAAACTAAGCTCTGTTGCATTGTATTTTTATTATGCTTTGGTTGCAAATCATCTGTATTTACTGGTCCTTTAAAGTCCCTCAGCAGTTTACATTGACCCAAATCACTCACATTGCACTTCGACCATCAATGCACCATATGAGTCTCCAACTGAAATCAATGGAAAGCGCTAAACGAGAACACTATAAAAAGAAAACCTTACCTGTTTGCACTATACAATGTATCATTTTACCCAGTTGAACATTGACAAAAACGTATGTTTCTCAATACAAGATGTTAAAGGGACAGTATACACTCATTTTCATATAACTGCATGTAATAGACACTACTATAAAGAATAAGATGCACAGATACTGATATAAAAATCCAGTATAAAATGGTTTAAAAACGTACTTAGAAGCTTTCAGTTTAGCTCTGTTGAAAAGGCAGTTGGAAAGCCCACTGCAAGTGGGAAATAAGACACTCCCCCTCCCCCCTCTTTTGCATATGAAAAGACCATTTACACAAACAGGAGCAAGCTGGAGAAGGTAGCTGACGGTATTCAAATAAAACTTTGGGGCTTGGTTAGGAGTCTGAAAATCAGAGCAATGTTCTTTAAAAATAAGCAAAATTATACTTTTTTTAAAGAAAAATAAAACTTTATGGGCTTTACAAATAGATCATCTACAAAACATTTATGCAAAGAAAAATGAGTGTATAATGGCCCTTTAAGGTACAAAGAGCAGGTGAAATCATGTGAAAGTATACCCAAAACCAAATCCCTTTGTACAGTGTCTAAGGTAAACATCATTTGCATCTGTAAAATGAAAGTTTTGCAATCCAAATTAATCCTGATTAGTGTTCAACAATCAGAATGCCATTTGTATATATGCATAATGGATATACTGGGCATACTGGGCATATATTAGCTCAACGATTATATTTTTTTAACTTTTTATTATATTTAAAGCTATTTTTTATATTTTCCATCATTTATTGAAACAAGCACTTTTCCTGATTTGGAAATGTTTACTTCTAAAACCAATTGAAGAGGCATAATTAAAGGGACAGGAAAAGTTAAAATTCAACTTTCATGATACAGATAAAACATGCGATTTTCAACAACTTTGCAATTTACTTCTGTTATCAAATTAACTTTGTACTCTTGGTATCCTTTGTTGAACTCCATATGTAAGTAGGCTCAGGAGCAACAAAATATTTATTGGACCTATCCAGTGATTGGTGACTGCACATTAATAAATTTCTTCATTGGCCCATGTGATGTGTTCAGCTAGCTTCCATTATTGCATTTCTGCTCCTGAAAATACTCTTTAAAAAGATACCAAGAGAACAAAGCAGATTTGATAACAGATGTTCAATAGAGAGTTGCTTAAAAATGGCATGCACTATATGAATAATGAAAGTTTAACTTTTATTTACTGTCCCCTTTAAATGTATCATAATATAACATTTTATTGAACTATACATTTCTGGCCAGGATTCTTTTTTTACAGAGTCAAAACTGTATTAAATTAACTGTATACCTGAGCATAGGGAATTGGTACTTTATTACATAATAGTTTTACATTATTTGGAAAAATACTGTAATAACTTTTATTTTATTTCTTCTTAAAGGGATTTCATGATTCAGATAGAGAATGTCATTTTAAGCAACTTCCTAATTTACTACTATTATCAATTTGTCTTCATTCTCTATGTATCTTTATTTGAAAAAGCAGTAATGTAAGCTTATGAGCCGGCCCATTTTTGGTTCAGCACCCTGAGTAGTGCTTGCTGATTGGTGACTACATTTAACCAGCAATCAGCAAGCGCTACAAAGGTGCTGAACCAAAGATGGGCCGTCTCGTAAGCTTTACATTCCTGCTTTTTAAATAAAAAAAGATACCAAGAGAACTAAGAAAAATTGATAATAGGAGTAAATTAGAAAGTTGCTTAAAATTGCATGCTCTATCTGAATCATTAAAGAAAACAAATGGTTTCAGTATCCCTTTAAAAAGACAGTCTATTTAAAAATTGTTATTGTTTAAAAAGAAAAATGATCCTTTTATTACCCATTCCCCAGTTTTGCATAACCAACACTGCTATATTATTATACTTTTTACCTCTGTAATTACCTTGTATCTAAGCCTCTGCAGACTGCCCCCTTATTTCAGTGCTTTTTACAAACCTGCATTTTAGCCAAATAGTGCTCTTTCATGCATAAGTCCATGAGAGTGAGCACAATGTTATCTATACGGCACACATGGAACTAGCAGAGTCTGGCTGTGAAAAGGTAATAAAATACACTGAGATAAGAGGTGGCCTACAAGGGCTTAGAAACATAACAATCTTGGTTGTGCAGAGCTGTGGAATGGGTAGTAAAGGTGTTATCTGTATTTTTAAACAATAAAACAAATCAAGTAGATTGTCACTTTAACTAAAAATAAAACAGATTTGAATGTTTCTCATTTGCAATTGCTCTAATTGGAACTTCCTTTACAAATAAAGCTTGTTGTAAATGTTTAGCATAATTTGCATCTAAAATACTGATTAACACAATTGACAAACAGATTATGTATTATTAATTTATAGTCCATTATATACAATAAAGCTTGATGATTCTATTAAATGGTTCCTCAAAGAAATAGTCTTTTCTGTAAATTAAAATATACTGTAAGTATTGAGTGTCTTATTAAAGAGCAGTGGTTTCTGTACACTATAAATTGTAACTGACCTTATTTTAAATATATTATTTTTTTCCCAGTCAGTTTTGTATTATATTTTGAAACAACTTTACGAGTCTAACAATTTTGAAATAGATCTAAAAACCTGCATAGGTAAACGTTTTTATGAATAGGCTAAGAACTATAACAAAGCTTTAAATATGCTCAGGGAATATCTTTGATCAGCCCACTCGGTGACACTGTATAACCCATTAAACAAAGCATACTATAAAATGTTATATTCCTAGATGTACAACTAGACATAAAATATAAATGATTCCACCTAAAGTAAAAAAAAAATGGGCATTTCATTGGTTATTGTACCACATTGGTCTTTCTTACCACTAAAGAGACAGTGTACGCTGATTTTTTTTCCCCTTTTAATGTCTTCCTAATGATTAGTTTTACCTGCTGGAATGTATTAAATTATTTACAAATATTAATATAAAAAAGTTGTGTTAACAAGTCTCAGTGGGTGGTGGGAAAGAGAAATAATAAAATGTTAATTTTGCAATGTTCTCTCTAAGGCCCTATATTCAAAACATCGACAGACCAACAAGAATTTGTCTTTTTGGGTTTGCCAGGCATGCAGTCAATTGGTATATTCTAAAAAAGTGGGCTATTCTTTGATGTGCTGATGAGTGGCAATGTATCTCCCGTAGGATATAATGGGGATTGCCACTTCAGCAAAAGACCACCGACGTCGCCACTGAGCGGCGATGTAGGCACGTTGCGTGTTTACACAAAATAGACTGTGCATTCACAAATATACAAAAAAGGTTTCTGTGTAGTAACCCTTCAAATTATCCATATGTATATCAAATTTCACTGTACATTCCCTATATTTGTTGCACTGGGAAATATCGCCACTGAAAAGCAGGCAAGATTGATATGGCTGAAAAGGGATAGCTAAGCTGGAGGACAGTGCTTTGAATATTAGAAACCCACTGCAATGTTTACCCATTAACATACAGCTTACTCTCATGGAAAGAACAGTAAACTCCCATAGAAGACTTATATATTTATCATGCCCGTGATCCAAAAAATCCAAAAAACTTCCTATTAAAATCATAGGAGCTGGGTTATTGTATTTTATAATGTTCTTATATATATATATATATATATATATATATATATATATATATATATATATATATATATATATATATATATATATGTGTGTGTGTGTGTAAACTGTAAATGTGAATCTACTTATCTTCTATTGTGTCCAACTCCTTAGGCATATATTTTTACTTATTTTAAGATTGCTATTACGCATTCTCAATATTCATATTTACATTTTGAGAACGTGCATTTGCGATCACAATATCCCTATTTTATAATATTGCGATTGCGTTTTCGCATTTCCATACTTCATAATATTGTGATGTGATTGCACAATCGTGTTTTACTTATAATTTTGCTGTGGCGTTTGCGCAATAGTTTTACTGGTATTGTGATAGCACTGTAGCAAACGTGTTCTATAATAATATATTTTTATACCTATAGCTATAGATATATATTATTATTATTAATAAAATATTATAAGTAAAGCATAATTGCGTAATTGCCATTGCAATATTATGAAATATGAATATTACAAATGCAAAAACGCAATTGCAATATTGTGAAATATAAAAAAAACACTCACAATATTGCAAAATATGGATACTGAGATTGTTAGCGTGTGCTCTCAATATAATATAAATATGAATACTGTAAAAGCGCAATCACACCAGTAACTTAATGTTGGTGTTAACCACAATTGTTTTTCCCTCTGACTAGACGATATACAACATAATCGTTTAGTGGACTCTGATAAATATTTGAAAACTGATAACAATGCGTTAATTTATAATTATGGAAAAAATGCACAAAACTACAACACAGTTTAAAGCCAAAGTAAGTGTTTGCTTAAATGTGAAAAAATAGATACAATTCTAAATTAAGTGTTTTCTTAATGAAAAAAACAAGCTTAAAGGAACACGAAACCCACATTTTTATTTCATGATTTAGATAGAGAATACATTTTTAAACAACTTTTTAATTTACTTCTATTATCTAATTTTCTTCATTCTCGTGGTATCCTTCGTTGGAGAAATAGCAAAGCACATGGGTGAGGCAATAACATGAGCCTACCTAAGAATGATTTTCAGCAAAGGATACCAAGAGAACAAAACAAATTATATAATAGAAGTAAACTGGACAGTTGTGTAAAATGTAATGCTCATATCTGAATCATGAAAGAAGTAATTGGAGTTTCATGTCCCTTTAAGTTCAATGCACCCTCCCCCTCCACACAATAACATTTTAAATTAAAAAAATCTGTTTTTATTATAGGAATCCGGGAAAAGAGAAAGCATTTTTTTAAATTATACTTGCATACAGCTACCAAGCCAATATTTTACTTGCCAATATTAAAAAGGCTCAGGTCAATATACATAATAAGTCTATGGAAATCTAAAATGAAATAAATGATCATTTAAAGGTCAGCCCTACCAGCATTACTTTCTGAGTTATGCTGCTTAATTATTTATGCCAATCTATGATAATTAGTACTATGAAATATGATAAGCTTTTAAAAAAACGCTAGGATTTACCATCACTAAAAATAAAGTGGACTTTCAGTGATCACTTAGTGAAAAAAAAGGGTGTTAAACTTACCCCTTCTGTGCCACAGCTCCTCGCTAAAGTCAGTTGCTCTGGCCGCCCACGGCACAGTGCTCTTTAACAATGAGGTGACTTTTCCACCTCTAAACCAATAGCCGTGATAGCATGTAGAACATTGTCAGATGACTAGCATTGGCGTGGAGTAGTGGCACAGGAAGGGTGAGTTTAGCACCTTTTTTTTTACAAATCGATCACTGAAAGTCCATTTTATTTTTAGTGATGGTAAATCCTGGCTTTTATAAAATGAGCAGTCTTTGCATGACACAACTGTTATGTTAAAGTTGTTCATCCTGATTTTGACCTGGCATGAAGTACATAACAGTTTAAAGAAAAAACTTGATGGACTGCGATTCATTCCACACACATTATTTTTTATATATTTTTTTCTGTGCTGAAATATTCCGTAAAAAAAAAAAAAAGAAAAAATGGAAAACATTTTAAAATGCCCTTTTATAAATGCAACATCAATAAACGATGATTTTAGTATCCTTTAAAGATCAAAATAGACTTTCTGTCCCTTTAATGTGAGGCTGCTTTTTATGCTACATCAAATGACTTAGTAGCACGGAATATTTCTAAACAAACCTTTGCTACATTATTGGGCTAATTATCATATAATGCATAAACAAATAAAGAACACTGCACAATAACTTAATTTGTGTTGCGTGGGTATCAGATATGTACCCCACACACACATCTTTAAGTCATGTTTGAAGATATTAATGTTATTTAGATATTCAGTACAAAGAAAGAAAAAAAAATCTTGCAACATTTGAAGCTTGTCAGTTCAGAAATATATATCAAAGGATTTTCTTGTCAAGACACGTAAAACTTTCAGCTCTGATCTTGAGAGGAAAAAATGGTGTCACATGGGAATAAATAGCTGTCTAAGTTTGGGTTTAGCACCTGCCTCATCATTTTTATATTTTTAACACTTCACATGAAATGAGGTTTGAGAAATGGCAGACATTCTTAATAGAATATTCAATGGTTCATGCTGAAATGTGAAGTTAAAAGAACTGAATCATTGGTTAAGACCCCCAATATGTACATAATGTGAAATTCACTTAGAAAAACAACCTATACATTGTTTAATCACTGCTGAAATAAGCTTTGTGGAGAATGCAAGTTGGCAGTCATTAAAAATGCATTAACATAGTGATATAAGAAACTAAACAGTATGTCCTGTAACAACAAACTCTTACTATTAAAATAGATGTGAATTTCACACAACAGCACCACACAGGATATTGTAATTCTTCGTATATTGTAATTTGCCTGTTCATTTAAAGAAAAGCAGTTTATTTATAAAGCTCAGGCTACCTGCTGAGACTTTTAAATAAAGTTCTTATAAAATACGTGAGACAAAAAAATACTGAGTACAAAGATGTGACATAAATCGTCTGTAGTTCAACATAAATATTGAACAAAACTTCAGAGGTTCAGCTTGCTGAAGGGTCAATGTCAGATCAGTTTCCACTGGGATTAAATACAAGCGTGTATGGATGCTGTTTTTATTACCAAAACCTGACTCTGATTATGTTTCCCCTTAATAAAATGTTCTATGTTAAATGTAGTGTTGATGAGAAATATGATGTCACCAGTTTGCCTGTTTAACTTGATATTTGCTTTTTCTTTGATTTATCCATGGCGTTCTAAGTATTGGCAGCATAGTTCTGATGACATGACCTCTGCACAGAGAGATTCAAAAATCCCTTTCCCTAAAACAGAATATGCTATAACCTCACTCTCTCATGTGGAAACAACTTACCAATAACTGATTACAGATTCAAGTTTGTAGGAAATGTACTTTGCACTCATTTTATAAGTAAACAATATTTGAACTACTTTTTCAGAATTGTAGAAAAGAAGGGTGGTTAGAGATCTGTTTTTTTTAATATTTATTTTTTGAAAGTCATTGAAATAATCATACTAAATCCTTCATATAATTGATTTCTATGGGGACATGCTGAGAAACTCATGTCAGTTATCACTTGAGTTCTAAGCCAAAGGTCATATAATGGAATTTTTTCACTTAATTATAAACTATTGTTTTATATATATATATAACTGTCAGCATCATTACTTTTGCATTTTAGGGCCATTATTAAAGGGACAGTCTAGGCCAAAATAAACTTTCATGATTCAGATAGAGCATGTAATTTTAAACAATTTTCCAATTTACTTTTATCACCAATTTTGCTTTGTTCTCTTGGTATTCTTAGTTGAAAGCTTAACCTAGGCGGTTCATGTGCTAATTTCTTAGACCTTGAAGCCCACCTCTTTCAGATTGCATTTTAACAGTTTTTCAGCACTACAGGGTGTTAGTTCACGTATTTCATATAGATAACACTGTGCTTGTGCACGAGAAGTTATCTGGGAGCAGGCACTGATTGGCTAGACTGCAAGTCTATCAAAAGAACTGAAAAAGGGGCAGTTTGCAGAGGCTTAGATACAAGATAATCACAGATTATAACTGTGTTGGTTATGCAAAACTGGGAAATGGGTAATAAAGGGATTATCTATCTTTTAAAACAATAAAAATTCTGGTCTAGACTGTCCCTTTAAGCAAAATGAAGGGTTATTTTCACAACAACACTGCAATAACGTGGCAATTAATGTGGACAGCGAGAAGAGAAAGCTATAGGCTAACTAGATGCCAGTAAGGCAGACCATAGTGGGTACTTAGGATAAAGAGTAATGAGTCATGTATTTTCCATTTAATATTTTTGGGACGCAATATAAATCTGCAAATACAGGGGTTCTACTGTGTGTGTGTATATATATTATTATTATTATACTTTATTTATTAAGCGCCAACATATTCCGCAGCGCTGTCCATGGATACAAATCATTTAAATAAAACATTACAAGACTTGTAAGATACAGGACAACATTTACAAACACATACAGGAGGGATTGAAGGCCCTATTCCCGTGGGAACTGCCCTCTTCCTTTCGGAATCTTTTATATGGGAAATATTATTGGTTGAGTTATAGTCTTGTGCTGGATAATAGTGGTCTATTTTCTTTTAGTGCTATTTCCATATTTTACCACTACTGTTCACCATTACAGGTGTATCCCCATTTAAGGTAACACTGTGTTTTGTTATGACACTCAGAAAAATGAAACCAGTAGTGCTGATATATAATTAGTCTATATATATATATATATATATATATATATATATATATATATATATATATATATATATATAGTAAAGCAGTTATGGATCCCACGGACGGACTCCGTGTTGCAGCAGGAACCAAGAAAAGCAGGCACACAGGTTTTTTCATAAACACTCCGGTTTATTTGCAAAGTTGATTACCAAACGTTTGGTTTTGTACACCATTGACAAAGGCTTGTGTGTGAGCCGAAACGTTTGGTAATCAACTTTGCAAATAAACCGGAGTGTTTATGAAAAAACCTGTGTGCCTGCTTTTCTTGGTTCCTGCTGCAACACGGAGTCCGTCCGTGGGATCCATAACTGCTTTACTGTTTGTCTCTCCCTAGTGTGAGCACCAGGTAGCTGACATACTCGTGAGTGCCGTTCACCTCTGCAATTTTGTATATATATATATATATATAAATACATATATATATATACATATATATGTAAAGATGAAAGAGAAAATCAATAATAACAGATGGCGCACAGATAAGTATTGTCTCTATAACAAAGTCAGTAATACTTTGAACTGCTGTTGTCAGACAAATATTATAGTCTGTTTCTGGAAATAATCCTATTGTAGAAACCGTATGATAATAGAAATTTCTGCTTACCAGAACTAACCCCAATCTTATGAGGTAAGTATGTAGCTTTAAGGGGAAGTGATGGTAGAAAACTCCTCAGTCAATCTGTTCCAGAATAGATCTGTATTTGCTTGGATCAGAATCCCTCCCAATAAAGTCTGTGTAGTATGCTTGTATCGAATGGAATTGTTGGACTCTTTAATCTTTCATTCTGTGGTGAGAATCTGGCGGTGAAAATCTTGTCCACCTCCGGAGTATGGACAGTGGGGTGGATAGCCAAATCCAAACTCTATGTCCAAACAGTGATACCATTTCAGATGTGTCTGTAGGTGAGAACTTAGGATCCAGTGACCATCAATCTGTTTGGTTTAGTATTCATGTGCAGAAACTGTCCACCCAGACTCTAAAACAATGGGCACTTTTCCTTGCTTAGTATGTGCTAGTTGCAGCACAGTAATAAAGGGCAACAAATTCAAGCTAATTTGTTCTGTCTGGTCAGTCCTGTGGTCTCACCTGCATTCTCAAACTAAAGATCTGTCCGACACCAATATGACTGCACAGTAAAAGCTTGTTTTTGGAGGCGATGAATATTGTCTAACTTTTAGCAAAGAAAGGCACATTCCTTCTGTAAAAGTGTTTTCCAGCTCATATTCTTCATGGTGATGTTGGGCAATTTTATTGAATAATTGATCAAGAAGAGATTGAACAATGGAGAATTCCAGATCCTAATACTGTGCAAGAATTCCATGCCCTATATTACTGTGCTGCAACTAGCACATACTAAACAAGAAAAAGTACCCATTGTTTTAGAGTCTGGGTGGACAGTTTCTGCACATGAATACTAAACCAAACAGATTGATGGTCACTGAATCCTAAGTTCTCACCTACAGACACATCTGAAACGGTATCACTGTTTGGACATAGAGTTTGGATTTGGAACCTCAGTGGCCTGAGAGACGTTTCCACCCCACTCTCCATACTCCTGAGGTGAACAAGATTTTCACCGCCAGATTCTCACCATGGAATGAAAGATTAAAGAGTCCAACAATTCCATTTGATACAAGCATTCTACACAGACTTTATTGGGAGGGATTCTGATCCAAGCAAAGACAGATCTATTCTGGAACAGATTGACTGAGGAGTTTTCTTCCATCACTTCCCCTTAAAGCTTCATACTTACCTCATAAGATTGGGGTTATTTCTGGTAAGCAGACATTTCTATTATCATACGGTTTCTACAATAGGATTATTTCCAGAAACGGACTATAATATTTGTCTGATAACAGCAGTTCAAAGTATTACTGACTTTGTTATAGAGACATTACTTATCTGTGCGCCATCTGTTTATTATTGATTTTCTCTTTCATTTTTACATTTCTAATAGTGACACGGGTACACTACATCAATACTCAGGCAGCACGATTATGATCAAACTATATCATTATTACCATACCAACAAATCAATATATAAGTAGGTTTAGTGCTGGTGACGTTCTTTTATATATATATATATATATATATATATATATATATATATATATATATAGATAGATAGATAGATAGATAGATAGATAGATAGATAGATAGATAGATAGATAGATAGATAGTGAGATTCTATTAAGGGATGTTACTGTAAATAATAATGTGAGTAGTACTTTTCTTTTCACAGAGGAAGAGGTTTCAAGGGCTTTATCAAAAATAAAAGTTAATAAGTCTATGGGTTCAGATAATATTCATCCAAGGTTTCTAAGAGAACTTCGATCCGTAATAGCTACTCCATTAGCTGATTTATTTAATCAGTCACTTCTAACAGGAGTTGTTCCAAAAGACTGGAAAATTGCCAATGTAGTCCCTCTTCATAAAAAGGGTAGTAGGGAAGATTCTGCTAACTATAGGCCAGTCAGTTTGACCTCAATTGCAGGGAAATTAATGGAAACTCTTTTAAAGGAAAGACTTGTATCTTTCATTCAGACAAACAACTTAGAAGACAAAGGACAGCATGGTTTCACTGTTGGAAGATCATGCCTGACTAATCTAATTGATTTCTTTGACCATGTAATTAAAATAATAGACCAGGGAGGAGCCATAGATGTTGCATATCTAGACTTTAGCAAAGCATTTGACACCGCCCCACACAAAAAACTTATTCACAAAATGTATTGCCTTGGAATAGATGCTAAGATTGTTAAGAGGGTAGAATGCTGGCTTAAAGATAGACGACAGAGGGTTTCAATTAATGGAGTACATTCAAATGAGGCATCAGTTACTAGTGGTGTTTCCCAAGGGTCAGTTCTTGGGCCTGTTTTGTTTAACATGTTCATAAGTGATATTGGAAGTGGGCTTAAGGGGAAGGTTTGCTTGTTTGCTCATGATACAAAAATTTGGGTAGATGTTCCAGGAGGAGTTGATCAAATGAACTGTGATATTAATAAACTAGAGGACTGGTTAAATAAATGGGATCTAAAATGTAATATTACCAAGAGCAAAATTATGCATATAGGATCCAAAAACCCAAAGGCCAATTATAGTCTTAATTGTACACTACTGACTGTAATTAAAGAAGAAAGGGATTTGGGAATTATTATTTCAGATGATTTAAAATTTGGTACACAATGCCGCAGTGCAGCCAGCAAGGCCAGTCAAATGCTTGGTTGCATTGGAAGAGATTTTAGTAGCAGAAATAGCAAGGTTCTTATGCTACTTTACAGATCATTAGTAGACCAAATCTGGAATACTGTGCACAGTTCTGGATACCATATATTCAGAAAGATATAAATAAACTAGAAGCTGTCCAAAGGAGGGCTACTAAAATGGTACATGGTCTAAAATATAAAACATACAAAGAAAGACTCTATGATCTAAAGATGTATAGTTTAGAGGATAGAAGGGAAAGAGGTGACATGATAGAAACCTTCAAATATAGGACGGGACTTAATAAAACAGAAGCTGAAAGCATTTTTCACAAAAAAAATAAATGCCAAAACAAGGGGTCACAATCTAGTTAGAGGGTAGCAGATTCAGGAGAAATTTGAGGAAGCATTGTTTTTTATAGAAAGGGTGGTGGATTTATGGAATAAACTTCCATTTGAGGTGGTAAACACAAAGACTGTAAAGAAATTTAAAAATGCCTGGGACATGCATAAGGCTATCCTAAGGAAAAAGTAACATGTAATATGGGTAGACTTGATGGGCCTTTTTGGTTCTTATCTACCGTCAAATTCTATGTTTCTATGTTTTTATATATATATATATATATATATATATATATATATATATATATATATATATATATATATATATACTCAGATCTCTCTTTCACTCTTCACATCCAGTTTTATGCCATCTCCAGCTGTTTCCACCTTAAAAACATCACCAAAATGTGGCACTTCGTTACACAAGAAACAGCTAAGTTATTAATTTACTTTCTCATCATGTCCTGCCTTGACTATTGCAACTCCAACCTCTCTGGTCTCCCTAGCAGCTGCCTATCTTCTTTGCAATCCATAATGAGTGCATCTGCCAGGCTTATCTTCCTTAAACTTCATTCTGCTTCTGTTGCACCTCTCTGTCAACCCCTTCACTGGCTTCCTATAGCCTCCAGAATTAAATGCAAAATTCTGACATTTGACTACTCCCCCCTATATCTCAGTCCTTGTCTTTAGATACTCTCCCTCCCTCCCGTTCCCTTCACTCTACTCACAACCTTGTTCTCTTCTCTTATCATCTCCTGACATTCCCATCTACAGGACATCTCTAGACTGGCTCCTGTTTTGTGGAACTCTGCCTCGCTTCACAAAACTCTCCCCTAGTTTCAAAAGTTTCAGTCACTCTTTAAAGACTCAACTGTTCAGGGATGCATGCAACATACGCTAACCTTTTCTAACCTCAGTTCTTCCCCTCTTTTGTTATCACTGTGAACCCCCTTAGCAAGTAAGAGCTCAGCTGTTTGTAGATCATCTTTATGAGAGCTGATTAACAACAGTGCAAGCCTTGGAGGAGCCCCTACCCACTTCTTCCCTATAAATATTACCTTGCATATCATACCTTTGTTTATAGCGCTTATAGCGGAATCTGCTGGCGCTTTAGAAATAACTGATACTATATACAGTATATATATATATATATATACATATATATACACATACACACATACAAATAGACACACATACATATATACCTGTGAGCCCTTCCTGTCCAGAACCTGTTCAAATACCATATCTCTTTTAATCACTGTTAAAAAAAAAAATCAATAATAATCCTTGAAATTTAAATATAAGTGAAATACTTTATTTTCGTATATTTTTATGTGTTTTGTTATGCATGTATTCAAGTGTTAACATTTTTATCAGGTCTCCAAAAGTGCTACATTTTCCAGAGCGACTTTGTGTTGTAACACTAAACTCAACACTTGTAATATAAATGATAATTTCATACCAGTAGTTATCCATTTAAAGTAAAGGGTGTACTTAAAAAACTATTTTTTTAACTACTTATCATTAAACACTTTAGTATCAAAGTCTATGAATACCCTTAGGAATTGGTTGAGAGAACATTGTCTTGTGGGGGTCAATATGATTATATTTTTCAGTCTTTATTTTTTTTTGCAGTGAGGTGTGCTTCCTTACGTATTTCCCTTTAAATATGTGTATCTCTTGTATTTTTGTGTGACTATAATGTTTTTTTTTTAATAAAAATAATAGGCCCCATGTACTACTGTGTGGGGGACAATGTTCCTGACTTGCATCCTTTCTTTTCCCAGCGAATGGACAGCAGAAACCGTATGTCCGGTGCCTGCGCATACTATTGAACAACATTTGCTTTTACAGCTCCACCTCCTGCTTTTGCACAACATATCACTCACCCTAATGGGGCTGTATACCCCTGTTTCCACGTGAGCCTTTAGGCTCGCCGTAACCAGGAGTTAAGAAGCAACGGTCTTAAGAGCGCTGCTCCTTAACTCGTACACCTCCTCTGATGCAGCGGACAGCAATCCACCCGATCGAATAAGATCGGGTTTATTGACACCCCGTTGCAAGCAGCCGATTGGCCGCAAATCTGCAGGGGGCGGCATTGCACAAGCAGTTCACCAGAACTGCTTGTGCAATGATAAATGCCGACAGCTGTCAGCATTTATTGATGTCTGATGGACATGATCACTACAGCGGATCATGTCTGTCAGACACTTGATAAATCGACCCCATAGACTTTACAAAGCAGCAGTCGTTGTAACTTGTTACATGATCAAGATCGCACCTCAAGGGCTCCAAAGCAACAACAGCTGCTTAGCACACAAAGCCCTATGTGTACATTAATCAGATTAGAAGGAATTTGTGTAAATTAACCAGATTAGAAAGAATTACATTTTTATGGTGTTTTCAAACTTTTTACACAAAGAAGAATCTTATTTTTCTATTCCTGTCTCATACATATACTTTTAATATTAAAATGACTTTTATAATGCAAAAAAAACAACAACAAAAAACAAAAAATGATAATACTAGATTTCAAACTTCATTGATTACAATAAGGATTTAGACAATGTGAGGTCAGGAGGCACAAATCTAATAATAAGCACATTTTCTGAAAATTTGGGAGATTATAATTTAGAAAAATGCACACATCACCTTTTCCAGAGGACAAATATGTGCTCGTCTGCAGTGAAAATATATTTCTTGTTACTCTGCATAATACCAGTACCACCAATATTTTGGACCTGCATAAATCTAATCCATGAAGCTTGTTATAGAAAAATTCCATCCTATGCACATTTTTCAACACTATATAGCAACATAATTTAAAGGATTTACTTAAAATAACTGGCTATGGTTTTCACTCTTTCATTTCAGATCTTTCCAGAGAGGGTGGCATGATGTAAAATAGGATTAGATCAGTCAGCATTTGTAGACTGATTTTCTAGATATGTGAAGGAAATTTTATGGCAAAGGAAGAAATTACAGCTTCTCTAGCCTATAATTAAGAACAGATGTTTGAAAACATAAAACACATTCTTTATATCCCACTCTAGCTATGTTATAAATTGGTTTGTTATGGTTATTACTTTCATGTACTCTTTGCTTTATTCCTGTTAAAATAAATTAGTAGGTTTAATAATAGAAAAAAAGAACCTGAAAACAAAACACTAGAATTGTTAGATACTATAATGAAATATGGATGTAATATCTATCTATCTATCTATCTATCTATCTATCTATCTATCTATCTATCTATCTATCTATCTATCTGTCTGTCTGTCTGTCTGTCCGTCTGTCTGTCTGCCTGTCTATCTGCCTGTCTTTCTACCAGTCAGTCAGTTAGTCAGTCTGTCTGTCTGTCTGTCTGTCTGTTTGTCTGTCTATCTGTCTATCTATGTATCTCTCCATTTCTCTAGGTTTGCCTATCTCTCTTTCCATCTAAATTCAAATATACCAGGTTTGTTTTGGTTTATGTTGCTAAATGGATGAGATGTAAAAGCAAGAGAAGCTATAGCATGACTAAGGGTTAAGAGCCCGAAACGTTGCTGGATTTCTGTTGGATCTGTATTCTGCCAATAAACACTACGGTTTTTTTGCAACACTGTTGCTGTTATTGTGCTGTGAAGCTACTCTGAATGTTTGGATACTTTTGAGGCAAGCAGTGGGCCTCTGCTTCTATGTGCACGTTACATAAAAGGACATTGCTGATGCTTTATATTGATAAAAGCAAGAGAAAACATTTAACATTTGCACAGGTCAATACAAAAAAAATATTTAAAAATAGCTCAAGTACTGTTAAAGTAGGATCTATCTATCTATTCAAGTTTAAAATGCCACATGTTGCATGTTTTAGGATGATATATAATACAAATGGAAAACATTATTCTGCTGTTTGCCATCTGATTTCTTACTACAAATAAATCAAAATATAAATAAATAAATAAAAAAAAATAAGTCTGAAAATTTAAACAGAGTTCAAGTGCTATTAAACTGCAATTAGTAATGAAGTTTTTTTGTCATTATCAAACAAGTCTATCAAAGAAGCTATCTTGATTGTGTACTTATTAATTAGGTAACTGACAAAAGTAGGATCTTACACCTTCACAATTAGTCATAACATTCTAGATACAACATTAGATGTTTTCTATTTAAATGAACACATTTTTTTTAAAGTTATATATTTGCTTCCAGAGAATTTACAAAGGCCTAGTTTTCATTGAGGTGGTGAAATTTGGAAAGTTTGTTTTTTACTACAACAATGGAAACTAGGCCTAAGTAACTGCAACAAAACTTATAGGTTAACTGCTAACCTGAACATTAAAACAATGTAAAAAAAAGGATAATGTGCTTCATTTATCAAGCAGTGGCTGATGCTTTTGAGACCCATAAGACTGCTGCTCCTTAACCTGTTATTTTTTTTAAACTCTATTTGACGGTGACTTTAATGGTGACTTTGGCAGAAAAAAGCATATTTTTTGCTTTTTTTAAAAACATTTTTGAAAGCAATTGAATTGATTCCACAATGCTATATGGACAATAAATCTAAGCATTATGAAATACATTATAACCTGATGAAGGTATCTCTAATCCCCATATCAATAATGCCAAACACATCTTGGAATACAGATTATCATTTTGACACAAGACATCAGCCTAGTGGTATGACTAATTAAAAAATATTTGTGTCCCAAAATATTAGTTGCCCTCTTTTTAAAAAAAGTAGTCTGGACACTGTCTCATCCTCTTAGCCTTTCAGAATAGACTAAGATCTCTCAACTTAGTCAATAGATAGAAATCAGATATTTTAAATATATGAAAGGTGCTTTTGGAGCTGAGGGAAAAAATTGTTTTTTATCTCAAAATTAGGATTAAAATAGTCACAGATGAAATATTAGCTACCATGTATCGGTATATAAGATATATAAGGACCCTATATGTATAGGAGGCAAGCATTGTCCTTGCACGGCGGAAGTACTCACAGCCGCTTCACTGTCCGATGTAGCCAAGACTTTTCCTTGCTTCTTCAGTGTAGCTTGTCGATTTAGCTGAATAAGCCGTTCTTTAAACTGGATCCTCCTGTAGTCTTTCAACAGTTTTTGAAGGTAGGTGATGAGTGCAATAAATCAACAGGTTACTTCTACGCGTTTCAGCACTTAGCGTGCCTTTATCAAGATAGTTTCTGTGGATTAGGTTTCTCCTTTTTAGACGTTTCTAATGCCCGTATGTTGGACCCGTATGTATAAGATGGGTCTTAAAGGTAGTTCGCTATCGTCATGGTTTACTCTAAATTTCTAATTTGACAAACATATTGTTTGTAGCATAAAGATCTCTATTATTAGGACACAATATAAACACAATTAAAATTCAATATAAAATTCATGTTTTGAATTAAAAATTAATATAAACTATTGTATAGTATATATTTAAATATTAATTTATTATACATATTGCTAATTTAGTTTTGTTATACATTGATAACTAATAATTCATCTTATGTTCTATTTTATGAGCCTACTATATACAGCTTATGTGGGTCATAGATTTAAAAAATATATATTAATGGGATTTTCTATATTATTTACTGTTAATAATGGACAGGTTTATGAGGCTCAGAAAAAATTGTTCAGATGTAGAAGATTTTAAAACACAATCAATAGTACTAGAAAATAAATTTATTGAAAGGGGTTATGATACAGAATTGATAAAAAAAAATCACAGAATGTTGCATTATCAGTAAACAGAGAGGGTCTACTAACAAAAGAGAAAAAAATTTCCCCAGGACAACATACATCTTATGAAACAGCATTTATAACTCAATAATTCTGATTTTAAAATTGTGCAAATTTTGTATAAACATTGGCATTATATTCAAAAAGATCCACTATTAAGTGAAATTACACAGTCCAAGCCAAAAATTATTTATAGAAAATCAAAAAATCTTAAATCTATATTAGCCCCAAGTGAATACAACAAGAGAAAACATAACAGAGATGTATTAGGGAATACCCTTGAAGGCTATTATCCATGTTATAAATGCAAGGCATGCAAACACAGTAAGAGAAGTAAATTAGTCGAATCAACTAATTCAGAATTTAAACTAAGAATTAAAGAGACTATCAAATGTACTGATACCAATGTGGTCTATCTGATTCAATGTCCATGTAAGAGACAATACTTAGGTCAAACGGGACAACCCCTCAAAGATAGAATAAGACAACATTTAAACAATATTGAAAGAGGTTTTGAAGACCATCAATTATCTCTCCATTTCAAGAAAGAACATAATCAAGACACCAAAGGATTATTGTATTGGGGACTTAGAAAGATATCCTCAAAAAGAGGGGGTAACATAACACATAAACTATTACAAGTAGAAGCTGAACTTATAGTTAACTTTCCTCTCTGATCCCCGGAGGGCTTAATGCAGAATTGGACCTAAATCCCTTTCTATAGAATATATATTAATTTCCATTATAGTGTATATCATATATATTTAGATCCATTCCTCAAATCTAATATCCCAATAAATTGTCCTCTTTTACTATTCCAATTTTCCCATATAGGAACACAAATATATACTAACGTTAACTTACAGACTCTTGGTGTATAATTAAACCTGTCCATTATTAACAGTAAATAATATAGAAAATCCCATTAATATTTTTTAAATCTACGACCCACATAAGTTGTATATAGTAGGCTTATAAAATAGAACATAAGATGAATTATTAGTTATCAATGTATAACAAAACTAAATTAGCAATATGTATAATAAATTAATATTTAAATATATACTATACAATAGTTTATATTAATTTTTAATTCTAAACATGAATTTTATATTGAATTTTAATTGTGTTTATATTGTGTCCTAATAATAGAGATCTTTATGCTACAAACAATATGTTTGTCAAATTAGAATTTTAGAGTAAACCATGACGATAGCGAACTAACTTTAAGACCCATCATATACATACGGGTCCAACATACGGGCATTAGAAACATTTAAAAAGGAGAAACCTAATCCACAGAAACTATCTTGATAAAGGCACGCTAAGTGCTGAAACGCGTAGAAGTAACCTGTGGATTTATTGCACTCATCACCTACCTTCAAAAACTTTTGAAAGACTACAGGAGGATCCGGTTTAAAGAACGGCTTTTTCAGCTAAATCGACAAGCTACACTGAAGAAGCAAGGAAAAGACCGGGCTACATCGGACAGTGAATCGGCTGTGAGTACTTCCGCCGTGCAAGGGCAACGCCGGCCAGGGAGCGCAGCCAGGTAAGTCTGTCATTAAGCCAAAATATCACATACGAATTACAAGCCCATAAGGAATTACAGAGATAACCATCACTTACACCTGATGCACTAGTTCTAAATTCAGCAACGACTTTCTAACATAGCGATAAGCTGCAGAAATAACTGACATTTTATTCACACGAAAAAACGGATATAAAAATCTGCATCAATTTAACCGTTCACACAATTTTGGAATATGTTAAACGTAGCGAGAAGCTGCACAAATAACTGACTTTTTTATTCACACGAAAAAACGGATATAAAAATCTGCATTCATTCAACCACTCACACAGTCTTGGAATGTGTTAAAACTATCTTTGGGGACAGACTGCACTTTAACATCATCGTAACATTAAAGCATTGGCAAACAGCCAGATTTGGTTACTATCCTAATTCGTATCAGTGTTTAAAGAGACTTATGATGTATTGATACATTCACACCAATCAAAAAAATATACGGACATTTGTTTTAAGAGAATTTTAATTTCTTCACTATTAAGTGTTATTCTATCTGCATTTCTTCACTATTAGTGTTTTTTCTATCTGTATTCTCACAATATTGTTGGGATTATTTCACAAAAACTGAATTGAGTTACAATATGATCCTATAGATTAGGTCCATTAGTACAGTACAGTGTCTATATCGATATATTATGATCATATTTTAGAAGTTGTGGCCACAACATACTTTTTATTGAATTTTTGAACTTTTGTATTTTTATACTGATTAAAATCTATCTATTATTTCAACAAAAGTAGTATGATTTATTATACAAAGAAATTGTATGAAACAGTGAAGTGGAGCGCTGGACTCAACCCACGTAGCCAACCTCTTATACTACCTCCTTCCTAGGTAGTTTTGGTTAAAGGGAATTTGTGTTAGAGTGTAGGTGGCGCTAGAAGTAAATCAAGCAGTGGGTTAATAAACTAATTGTCTAAGCCTATTTCATTCAGCCTCCAACAATGGGTTTCGAATATAATATAAGTCTGGCTAATACCGTTTAGCAAACTAGGTAGTGCAGAAGGGAAATAAATTTCTAAAACTAGTTTCTAAAATCTCATAACAAATTTATTCAAAAAAATTCAAAGCATAAAAATCAACACACACAGTCATACATGTGGCCCATGCTAATCATCCAATCACCTTTCAAAAATCACAATGTCACAATATGTTCAATTAAAACAGTGAAAATACAACAGCATAAAATCACTTTGTATATACAAATAATTATGGCGATAAAAGTGTTAAGGCAATCAGGCTTAGAAAATATAGGCAATATAAAGTCTCTTATATTGATCCTTCCTCGATATAAGATTTTGCTTAGTCCATGGATATACTACTATGGCAATCAGGATCAGGTAACAGCTGTCTCAAATTGATTAGGGCAAAGCCCGGTAGTTCAAGCCGCTCTTAAAATGTGACCAGTAATAGAAGTGATTCCGCAATTACTTTTGTGTATTTTCGGCTCTCACTTTTTTTGTAAAAAGATTCACAGTTGGAACAACAGTTTGTTATGTTAAAAAGTAAGTCTATTTGGAAAAAAACCCCAACGGACTGCTGTGGTCCGGTGTAGAAGTAACTCAGCAGGGGGAACTGATAGCTGCACAGACACTCTCACCTGCTTCTCCTCCGGTGTAGATGTAACTAAGCAGGGGGAACTGATAGCAGCACAGACACTCTCACCTGCTTCTCCTCGTCTCGGTATATCCACTCCTGTATTGATATGCTGTTTGGATGTGTGTCACGGACCTCCGGGTCCTAATTAGTAACTGTCTTCACTTGCGCAAGCCTTACCTCAGTTACCTCCGTATCCAGACTTACAGCATGTAGCGAGTCCTCTGCTCTTTAAGTACTATGTACGCAGAGTTGGTTAGCACTGTGTGTCTTCTTTATAAATACCTTTCAACGCGTTTCACCCCTAAGGTGTGGGGCTTTTTCAAGATCCAGTGTGAGAGTAAAAAGTGCCTTATATCTCCCCTAGTTGTCTTTGATTCGTTGTTACTTTTTCACTTCTATAGAGGAAACACCTTAGCGCTTTACCACGGGAATCCCAGGTTCGATTCCTGAGGAGATATGTATTTTTATTGGTATTAAAAATTTTAGTTTAAAATTTCGATTTATAATATATATATTTGGTTCTACTAATTGTCTTAGAAAACTAATATTAAAATATGGCATAAAAGATGTTTTAGGCAAGCTCCTTTTAAGAGAACTAAGAATACTAACAAAGAAACGTTTGTCCATCTGAACATGAGGATCCCACCTTTCAAAGTTTAACTTCCAGAGTGATCAGAGGAAGTGAAAAAGTAACAAAGAATCAAAGACAACTAGGGGAGATATAAGGCACTTTTTACTCTCACACTGGATCTCGAAAAAGCCCCACACCTTAGGGGTGAAACGCGTAGAAAGGTATTTATAAAGAAGACACACAGCGCTAACCAACTCTGCGTACATAGTACTTAAAGAGCAGAGGACTCGCTACATGCTGTAAGTCTGGATACGGAGGTAACTGAGGTAAGGCTTGCGCAAGTGAAGACAGTTACTAATTAGGACCCGGAGGTCCGTGACACACATCCAAACAGCATATCAATACAGGAGTGGATATACCGAGATGAGGAGAAGCAGGTGAGAGTGTCTGTGCTGCTATCAGTTCCCCCTGCTTAGTTACATCTACACCGGAGGAGAAGCAGGTGAGAGTGTCTGTGCAGCTATCAGTTCCCCCTTCTGAGTTACTTCTACACCGGACCACGGCAGTCCGTTGGGGTTTTTTTCCAAATAGACTTACTTTTTAACATAACAAACTGTTGTTCCAACTGTGAATCTTTTTACAAAAAAAGTGAGAGCCGAAAATACACAAAAGTAATTGCGGAATCACTTCTATTACTGGTCACATTTTAAGAGCGGCTTGAACTACCGGGCTTTGCCCTAATCAATTTGAGACAGCTGTTACCTGATCCTGATTGCCATAGTAGTATATTCATGGACTAAGCAAAATCTTATATCGAGGAAGGATCAATATAAGAGACTTTATATTGCCTATATTTTCTAAGCCTGATTGCCTTAACACTTTTATCGCCATAATTATTTGCATACACAAAGTGATTTTATGCTGTTGTATTTTCACTGTTTTAATTGAACATATTGTGACATTGTGATTTTTGAAAGGTGATTGGATGATTAGCATGGGCCACATGTATGACTGTGTGTGTTGATTTTTATGCTTTGAATTTTTTTGAATAAATTTGTTATGAGATTTTAGAAACTAGTTTTAGAAATTTATTTCCCTTCTGCACTACCTAGTTTGCTAAACGGTATTAGCCAGACTTATATTATATTCGAAACCCATTGTTGGAGGCTGAATGAAATAGGCTTAGACAATTAGTTTATTAACCCACTGCTTGATTTACTTCTAGCGCCACCTACACTCTAACACAAATGATTTATTATACAAATTGCCTCCTATACATATAGGGTCCTTATATATCTTATATACCGATACATGGTAGCTAATATTTCATCTGTGACTATTTTAATCATAATTTTGAGATAAAAAACATTTTTTTTCCTCAGCTCCAAAAGCGCCTTTCATATATTTAAAATATCTGATTTCTATCTATTGATTAGTTGCCCTCTTATTACACAAAGGTTATGTATTGAGTCAGATTCTGTTTCTTTTGGACAGCATTAGCCATAAAACCCAGCCCAGTGATGGAAATATATTGCCCCAGATCTTGTTGTAAAAGAAACAGGCAATAAAAGTAATTCAAACCACAATTTTTAATTGCTCACCAGACCTTTACCGTAGAATGATATATCCACTTAAGCAATTTAGAGAAATTCCCTTGTTTAACCCACACTATCCCAAATACCAGTATCTTCAGGATATTATCATTACACTATATGTTACAGGACCTTTTGCAGACTTTTGAAAGATCAACATGTCTTCAGTTTGTTAAAGTATCCTAACATGATACATTTATAGCGCGTACAATTAACCCAACCTTCAATGAATTTCCAATTTAAAATTTTACAAATGTTCTAATGATCAGATGTCGGAACAAGTTTCAAGTAAAAGGGTAATGCAGTATTCCCTATTTTACATTTTAATACATCCATCATGACACGTTGTTGTTTTAAAGTAAACTAAGCAACTACAAGTATAGCAGCCAGTCGTCTGTGATAATACATGTTCTTTTATGCCATTAAAGATGCATAGAGAAGCAATAATAAAATACATTATATTATTGCACAACAGCTTGTTGAGAACTGTGGGGTTGTTTACAATTCTTTAGAAAAAGTTTCTAATGATTATCAACAGAAAAAACCCATTCATCTCTACGGATTTTTGTAGATAAATGATTATTTAAAAGTTTTTCTAAATTATTGTGATTACCCCTAAGGGCTAGATTACAAGTGGAGCAATATTTTGTGCTTTGGCTATAGCGAAAACTCAGCTAGGATTTTCATTTTTGCGCTAGTCGGATTGTGCCGGTATTTTAAAGTTGAAAGTAAACAGTTTTATTCTCTAGCGGTAATCAAAGTCACAAATAAAGTCGAAATCCGAAAATCGCAATCGTGTTTATGCATTCACCCATAACTTAACACCCCACTATCGCGCAAACACTATTGCATATTCACATTCCCCATAGAAGTCAATGGAGAAAAAAAAATGTTAAAAAAAACACCTCACCTGACTATAGCGCAAACAACAATATTTCATTTTTCATATTTTATTTTCCAATGTTCTGTATATAATGGATACAATACTTATAACATATTTCCCTACGTACAGAATGTGAAATATTTACATTAAATACATAGTTAAAACCTTTATTAAATATGAATATTGCATAAATATGTTTTAAGAAAGGGTGCATGACTAGGAAGCGGCCATGATCGGTCGCAAATTATGAAGCTCCCTGAACAATCCTAAAAATATGCCAGTTACTCTAAAGCATATATCTCATCCCATCTCACACTTACAACATTTAACTACTTCACAACTTGCTGGTTTGATCTATACCGAGATTACTTTATTTGAGCTCCTCTGACCTGAACTAGTCCGTTGTGATCCTAGGCTGCGGCCTTCACTCAAGCTCACAACCCCCACCACCACCACACAGTTACCTGGGTTAAGTAGCTTTTGCTCTGCTGTTGCTATCTTTGAACGTTCTTATATAGTTCTCTATCATACTTGTGCAATATGGAGGAACTTTACCCAGAACTGCATAAGCTGCTAGATCAGTTAGACCGTAAGATGGTTGACGGATATGTCAGCCTCCTAATGTCATTAAGAGCACCGTATATGGAGAAAGCTCACTGTGAATCTACTGTAATGGAGGAGATTGACCTACATATGCACCACATTCCCTCGCAGCTGAACCTGAGAGTCTGCTTCACTGAGACAGTCCCCACATGCTATATAAGAGCCCTGCTTGAGAAAGAGAAATGTCTACCCTCAACATCTACTCCAGCCAAGGAGGATGAGGCCAATTATTCAGAGCAGAGTATAAGAGACACACCAAAGCAAGAGGAGATTTTTCTTTCAGTCAATGCACGGAGAGTGCACACGAAGATTAGGGAAGTGCGGAGCATAGAGCAGTGGATTCAGTTTGGAACCCTGAATAGGTACTTCTCATCAGAGATACCTCCAATCTACTTGGGACAGAAACACAACTACAGTCCTCAGAATGCCTTGGAGCACAAGATAGGTCCTGAACTCTTACCTACCCAGACAGGTTAGAACCCCATGGAAACTAAGAGTGGGTTAAAATACTTAGAACCTGTTAAGGGTCAGGTAGCTCACAATATTAGTGACATACTGCGTTATAGCTGTATAGTACATGGCTATATGGCAGTTGCCTGACTGTAGGTCGACTTAAAAAAATACCCTGCAATGGTGACTTGCGACCTCTGTACTTACATTTTTTTTTATGTGACTTTACCACAGAAATGTAACCTTTCATGAGCACTGTAATATTTAACATTGCAGACTTATGGCTGAGTTCTCTGTTATCTTCTGTGCCAAGTTGATGTATACTTTTCTTTCCTATATAACTAATTATTCCCTCTAGCTTGAGTGTCACTAATTGGTACAAGCTAATCTCTATGACCTACAAGACTGCTCTTGAATTTAGATTGAAAACCCTTCTACACTGTATACATTGCAGAGATTTAGGAGCATGTTGTTTAGTTGTTTTAAAAGTTCACTGGAATGTTCAATATTCCTCAGAGGTATACCATGGCTGATCACAACTTACATTGTTACTCTGCCTCCTAGGAATAATCAGACCTACAATTAGATTCTATCTCATTTACAAGATCTACTCCCCTTGTTTCTGTATTGTATAGATAACCTGCCAGACCCAATACATAAATGCATATTTTAATTACGTTACTTAAGCAGCTTATAAATCCTTAGGAATGCATATTATATTGAAGCCTTTGCACCAACTACTAGTTGATATATATATTTTTAAATTGTGCCATGCATACATGCAGGGCCGTCTTTAATATTGACTGGACCCTGGGCAAAAAAATTCTTGCCCCCCCCCCCACCCCATGCAATTTCGTTCTCCACCCCAACATCCCAAAAAAACAACTAAATCAATTTATTTTATAATTGTTTTCAAAATTATTAGCCCAGTAGTGGATCATCCACTGCTGGGCTAATCATTTAAAAAAAATGAAATAAATTGCAATATGTGAAACTGTACCTAAGCAGTATTAATAAGTAAATAAATATATAAATTCCTCCACTGTGGATTTATTTAATATTCTTTTTAATGTGATTCTTGTGTGAGGTTAGCTGGTTAAAGATATTTAGGGCAGCCAACAGGAGCAAAGCAAGTTAAAGACTGAGGAGGAATCATGGAGGTGCAGACAAATATAAGTTTACTGACTGGAACAGCAGAACTGCTATGGGAAACTGTAAAATCTGAGACAGAGAGAAAACAAAAACTATAAAAATAAACCTTACATTAATGTGTGATGTATCAGCATGACACTATACATCAGCCATAGCAGCACATGTCACTTCTTTGCTAGGAACAAGTTCCCTCTCACCCTGCACTAGACAATGCTGCATAGGGAGGGGCGTGTGTGCACTCACTTATTCTTCCCACTGACACCTTTCTACAAAGCACTGTTCCCCTAACAAACTTCAGTTAGTTGATCTTAGGGCCACAGCAGAAAGAGCAGGGTTAAGGGGACCAGCAGACTGGATGCTGTCTTCCCAAGGCTGCATGGATACAGTGTGAGATGTGTCATACAGCCTCAAAACTGAAGAGAGCAGTGTGTGCAGCTGCACAGATGCTCAAATCCTCATGTGCCTGCCACTCCAGCTTTCTGCTGCACACGCCTGCAGTCAGCCCTACCCAGAAACAATCCCTACCACTAGAGCAGTTACCTGGTAAGAGTGGTAACCCCAGCAGGACCTTTTCTGATGCAGTGGGAATGGCTGGATGCCGAGTTAGGGCTTTGCATTCAGTGCTGCACAGTGCACATCTAAAACAGCACATGGCAATAGCTTGGCATGTCACCGGTCTTGCACAGTTTAAAAAAAAAAATATATAAGAAGAGTACTTTTGACTGTGATAGTATTATGACTGAATGTGTGTGTTCCCCATGTCACATCAGCAGTCTGGTATGAACCATAAAAAAAAAAAAAAAAAAAAATTTTTTTTTTTTTAGGACTCTTGGGCCCCTCAACAGAGACTGGGCCCTGGGCAGCTGCCCCTTTTGCCCTGTGTTAAAGATGGTCCTGCATACATGAGGTTGCTAATACATTATCTGTTTCTCAATGTAACCCTTTTCTGATCCAAAACAGCTTTTATATGATTCAAATATAAGACGGGCATATAACTCTCAATTAGGCTAGTCTGTATCTTAGTGGGTATTATAGGTTCTATTTTTTAGGACTCTTGGGCCCCTCAACAGAGACTGGGCCCTGGGCAGCTGCCCCTTTTGCCCTGTGTTAAAGATGGTCCTGCATACATGAGGTTGCTAATACATTATCTGTTTCTCAATGTAACCCTTTTCTGATCCAAAACAGCTTTTATATGATTCAAATATAAGACGGGCATATAACTCTCAATTAGGCTAGTCTGTATCTTAGTGGGTATTATAGGTTCTATTTCATGAGAAATAGATTCTTCCCCCTCAATTAAGCCCTCTTTCCTGCACATTCATAAAATATCCTGCAACTGCAAAACCCTCCTGTATGAGAACACATTGGAACTCAAACATAGTAATAGAAAACCACAGTGCATAGGCTTTTGTCAAATACCTGATAAAAAAACAAAATGTTTAATGGCTATAACTCAGAAAAACCACTGTTTAAAGGTCCAAGAGTGACCATATACTCCATTAGAATGGTATACGCCTCTTTCAATGTTATATAGTTTATCATAAAATTTATAGTATACCTTATTTATTTTATCAGTTGCTAAGTTCTTTTCAATTTAGTTAGGTCCAAAAGTGACCACTTCAAAAGCTAATATTCGTCTTTTCGATTATAAGGTTTGTTAGGTCCAAGAGTGACCTTCTGTGTTTTACGATTATTATTATTCTTTATTGATAAAGCGCCAACAGATTCCAATGTGCTGTCCAAGGGTACAAAGATATAAGTACAATGCTGAAACAATACAATATAAGACAACATTTTACAGACAAATACAGGGGGAATTGAGGGCCCTATTCCCATAGGAACTTACAATCTAGATGGATAGGAGGATGGGAAACAGGAGGTAGTGACTGCAAAGGTGAGAATGATGTTAGTGAGGAGTTAGTTGAGGGCAACTGTTGGTTAAGTGATAAGTTTCACTGAACAAAAAGGTCTTTAGGGAGTGTTTAAAAGAGGACAGGTTAGGGGAAATTCTGAAATCTCAAGGAAGTGTGTTACAGAGGGTCGGTGCCACACAAGAGAAGTCCTGTAGTCTAGCATGGGAGGGGGTAATGGTAGAGGCAATGAGCAGGTCAATGTTGAATCTTAGGGGGTGGGCTGGAGTATATTTGTTAATGAGGGAGGACAGGTAGGGTGGGGAAGCAATGGTGAGAGCTTTGTAGGTCAGGATGAGCATTTTGAATTTAATTCTGCTGTGAATAGGGAGCCGGTGAAGGGACTCACAGAGAGGTGCAGCAGATACAGAGCATCGGGAGAGGTGGATTAGCCTGGCAGAAGCATTTAGGATGGATTAAAGGGGGGAGAGGCAAGAGGGAGTTAGTATGTTATTACAGTAGTCAAGTCTAGAAATTACCAGGGAGTGAATTAGCTGTTTAGTAATTTCAGCGCTCAGAAACGGACACATTTTGGAGATATTGCATAGGTGGTTGCGGCAGGATGAAGAGAGCAATTGGATGTGGGGAATGAAGGACAGATTTAAGTCCAGTGTGATTTCAAGGCAGCGGACTTGGTGTGGTGGGGAGATAGTGGTGCCGTCAACAGTGATAGAAAAATTAGAATCTGGAGTAGAATTAGAGGGGGGATTTAGAAATAGTTCAGTCTTGGACATGTCTTAAGATAAGCAGTCACTGATGTGAAAATTGTCAGAAGGAGAGAGTGCAGGGGTGGATAGGTAGATCTGGGTTTCATAAGCATAGAGGTGATAGATAAAGCCATAGCTGTTGATACATTTACCCAGTGAAGAAGTGTAAATAGAGAAAAGTAGAGGACCCAGAACAGAGCCTTGAGGTACTCCAATAGACAGAGGCAATGGAGAGTAGGAGTCACCAGCAAAAGAGACAGAGAAGGATCTGTTAAAGAGATAAGAGTGAATCCAGGAGAGGGCAGTATCACAGAGCCCAAGAGAGTTGAGAGTCTGTAGGAGGAGGGGATGGTCAACAGTGTCAAAGGCAGCAGAGAGGTCAAGTAAGATGAGTATAGAGTAGTGGCCGTTGTTTTTAGCAGAAAGGAGATCGTTAGTAACCTTGGTGAGGGCGTTTTAGGGACAGAAGCCAGATTGCAGAGGGTCAAGCAATGAGTTGGAGGGCATGAAGTGGGCTAGGCGATTGAAAAATAGATTTTCAAGGACTTTTGAAGCTAGCAGAAGCAGGGATATGGTGCGGTAGTTTGCAGGAGAGTTAGGGTCGAGGGATATTTTTTTGAGGATGGGGGTGACCCATCTATCATATATAGATTTTAAAAAAAAGGGAGGTTTCAGTTATACCCACCTAATCACCACTTGGTTTACATATAAGTAAATTAATAGGTCATTGTTATATTGTGACAATTGTTCTTTTTTTGTTTGACTTGAGACATGGCAAACCCTACTTGAAATATCATTCTTTCTAAAAACCTCCATAAAAGAAATATGGTAATATATATATATATATATATATATATATATATATATATATATATATATATAAATATATATACACGTATATGTTTTAAGAAGCTCCAATGCACACACACATACACATATATATGTGTGTGTGTACATATGTATTTATGTGTTTATATGTGTATATATCTGTGCATATATATATACACATATAAATACATAAATACATATTTACCATATATAGACACACACACATATATATATATATATATATATATATATACAGTATATATATATATACAGTATATATATATATATATATATATATATATATATATATATATATACAAATCTTTATTTAAACATGTATATGTATCCCAATGTTAAAGCCGTTTTGCTGCTTTTTTCTTACACCTGAGATCTCATGTCTTTGAGCCCTTATAACTTTTTTGTGCAATATTTTTTTTAAATATTTTTTAGTAGACATGGTTAATATGAGTGTAAGTGTACGTTGTAATGTATTTTTGAAGTGCTTTGTGCAACTTTTTATTTTCAGAAAACAGTTAACCACAGACCTGAGATTGTAGTAAAGATTCTCGCGTAAATCAAGATTGTGCTCAACTTGTAATATCAGCACAATGAAAAGGGAGTGCAAACGATCATGATAACGCTAGCGCAATCATTTGGTGCGCCATTTGTAATCTAGCCCTAAATGTTTAGCTCTGCAATGGAGTAAAACACATAGTTAAAGGAACAGGAAACCCCAACATTTTCTTTTATGATATGAATAGAACATACATTTTCCAATTTATTTCTATTATCAAATTTGCTTCTTTCTCTTGTTATCTTTTGCTGAAGAAACAGCATTGCACTACTGGCAGCTAGATGAACGTTTCTAGGTAGCCAATTACAAGAGACAAATATGTGCAGGCACCAATCAGCAACTAGCTCCCACTAGTGTAGGATATGTGCATATTCTTTTTCAACAAGGGATACCAAGAGAACTAAGCACATTTGAAATAGATGTGAATTTAAAAATGTCTTAAAATTACATGCTCTATGTGAATCATGCAAGTTTAATTTTGACCTATCCCTTTAAAGTCAGCTCTAAATTAAGAATACACTGATGATCCAGATCAGAACACAGCCTGTGAAAGTCAGCTATCCATATATACCATCTGGACTGGCTGAGCAACTATGTTCCAGAACAGAAGTCTAGTCTGCAGCTAATGCAAGCAATAGTGCAATAATAAGATGCTCAAAAATGCCAGTCACCTTTAAAGTCACAAGTAAAGGCTTCAACAGATAAGAAAACAAATCCATCAACTGTATCCATCAATTTAAATGAATCCAAACAAGTATAAGTAGGTAATCTGAGACTTTCTTGAAACTTCTTAATAATCTATCATAATATTTTAATATTTACAACACATCAATATGTTATTTAACATTAGTTTGGAGAACACAAAACAAATGCTGAATCCTGCTATACAATCTATATTGATCTTCACTATAACTTGTTTAAATGTAGCTCTTTCTCTCTGTCACCTTGATATACATTTGACCCCTCTCTGCATGAAAGCATACTTATATAGGGCTAGGAACATGAAGGTGTTGTGAGCACTGTATGGCAGCAGTGTTTGCAGCAACATTGTACAAACAATCTCTAGACGGAGCTTTAGCTGCAACTGTGCTGGGTGACAGAAGATAACAACCACAGCTCTCTTTTCACTTACTCCACACACTGATTGGATATAACAAATCAATAAAATAGATGCAATGGGGCATATGTATCAAGCTCCGAATGGAGCTTGATGCCCCGTGTTTCTGGCGAGTCATCAGACTTGCCAGAAACAGCAGTTATGAAGCAGCGGTCACAAAGACATCACCGGAAATCAACCTGATCGAGTACGATCGGGTTGATTGACCCCCCCTGCTCGCGAGTTTGCAGGGGGCGGCGTTGCACCAGCAGCTCTTGTGAGCTGCTGGTGCAATGCTGAATACAGCGAGCATATTGCTCGCTGTATTCAGCAAGGTCTGGCGGACCTGATCCGCAGTGTCGGATCAAGTCCGCCAGACCTTGATAACTATGGGCCAATGTCAGTATGTGTTCAGTCTTCTTTTAAAAACAGTGGCTCTAGCCACTGCACTTTAAAGGGATAGTTTAGTCAAAATTAAACTTTAATGATTCAGATAGAGCATGCAATTTTAAACAACTTTCTAATTTGCTCCTATTATCAATTTTTCTTCGTTCTCTTGGTATCTTTATTTGAATGTAAGATTAGGAGCCGACCCATTTTTGGTTCAGAACCTGGGTAGCACTTGCTGATTTTTTGCTACATTTAGACACCAATCAGAAAGAGCTACCCCAGTGCTGAACCAAAAATGGGCCAGCTCCTAATCTTACATTCAAATAAAGATACCAAGAGAACGAAGAAAAATTGATAATAGGAGTCAATTAGAATGTTGCTTAAAATTGCATGCTCTATCTGAATAATTAAAGAATAATTTTGACTAAACTATTCCTTTAAAGCTCCCTCTACAGTTTACTTGTTTGATATTGTTACACAACGCTGCCATATTGCACAGAACATGTGCACAGTATGACCCCAAGAAAAGTGGATACTTTTCTACCAAGGAGACAAAAATAAACATTGTGTATATATATATAGGGAGACTGACCATCTTCAATTGGTTAAAGCATCCCAACCAAGTTCAGGTGTTCTTATGACAGTGTATTGGAATTGTGTATAAAGCCAGAGTCTCATTCTAATATAAAGAGTTAAAGCAGTAATGATTCAGCCCATAAAGGCAAATAATTGTAGTATTAGGACCAGTAAACATTGGGACAACTGGTAAGTTTGTAACTGGCTAAGCAGAATATGGCCATATTATGTGACTCAGACCCCAATTTCCATATTAAAGCATAGGTGTTTTTGCAGGCAATTTTGAAGCATTTAAAAATGTTTTCTATATTTGCAATACCCTCTGATTTGTATAGAGGCTAGAGGTAAGTCATTTTGGCGAGTCGGGTTGCTCTGGTATTACAAGTTGAAAGTAAAAAATTATTGCTCTAGTGCTAACCCGACTCGCGAAAATAACTTTCCGCTAGAACAATAACCTACTGCTTAAAATTCAAATCAGCCAATAGAAATGCAAGGGTACCCCCATAAAAGGGTTACCTCACATTCACTATTCAGTGTGTGGCTTGAGAACATATAAAGCCTCTATGTTGAATCTTGCAAGATGAGGAACACTGCTGCCACCTGGATGAAGATGGACCACCGCCTGGATGAAGAAGTTGGACCGTCACCTGGATGAAGATGGACTGCTGCTTGGATGAAGAAGATGGACCTCTGCCAGCATCATCATCGTTGACTACCTTTATGTGGTTAGTGTTAGGCTCTTCTTTTTTTTTTAGGGTGTTTTTTTTTGCAGGGCACTTTGTAGTTAATGTTTTTTAAGATTTTCTGAAAACAGCACTTTTTTTATTTTTTGGGGGGGGTTGTAATGTTAGAGGGATTAGTGGTTCTTATTTTTATTTTTTTTAAAGAGCTTGATCGCTTTAGGGCAATGCCCTACATAAGACCCTTTTAAGGGTTATTTGTAGTTTAGTTTTAGTATAGGGTTTTTTTTCATTTGGAGGTTATTTTTTGGATATTAGAATAGGATTACATTTTATATTTTTTGGTACTTTTTTATTTTCTGTAATGTAATAATGACTTTTTTTGTAATGTTAGGTTTTTATTTTTAGTAGTTAGTTTTTTTATTTTTAGTAATGTTAGTTTTTTATTTTCAGTTATGTTAGTTTTTCTTTTTTTAAAAAACGTAAGATAAGGTTTTTATTAAATTTTACAGGTAAGTTTTTTTTTAAAGGAAGTTTTTGTAAATTTAGGGGTATTTTAATGTGGGTTAAGTTAGGGGGTGTTAGGTTAGGGGTTTTAGATATTAGTTTATTAATTTGCGTTGTGGCCGATGACGGTTTAGAGGTTAATAGTTTAGTTTACTGTTTGAAATGTGGGGGTGGGGGTTTAGGAGTTGATAGTGTTAGTTTTTTTTTTAAAACATAAGATTAGGTTTTTATTAAATTTTCCAGGTAAGTTTTTTTTTTAAGGTAGTTTTTGTAAATTTAGGGGTATTTTAATGTGGTTTAAGTTAGGGGGTGTTAGGTTAGGGGTTTTAGATATTAGTTTAATAATTTGCGTTGTGGGGGGATGGCGGTTTAGAGGTTAATAATTTAGTTTACTGTTTGAGATGTGGGGGTGGTGGTTTAGGGGTTGATAGTGTACATAGGTTTTTTTCATTGTGGGTGGGATGGCGGTTTAGGGGTTAATATAGTAGTTTAGAATTTGCGATGTGGGGTGATGGTGGTTTAGGGGTTAATAGTTTATTTAGATAGTTTGCGATGTGGGGGATGTCGGTTTAGGGGTTAATAGTTTAGTTTACTGTTTGCAATGTGGGGGAATGGCCGTTTAAAGGGACACTGAACCCAAATTTGTTCTTTCGTGATTCGGATAGAACATGCAATTTTAAGCAACTTTCTAATTCACTCCTATTATCAATTTTTCTTTGTTATCTTGCTATCTTTATTTGAAAAAGAATGCATCTAATCTTTTTTTTTTTTTTTTTTTTTTGGTTTAGCACTCTGGACAGCACTTTTTTTTATTGGTGGATGAATTTATCCACCTATCAGCAAAAACAACCCAGGTTGTTAACCAAAAATGGGCCGGCATCTAAACTTACATTCTTGCATTTCAAATAAAGATAGCAAGATAATGAAGAAAATTTGATAATAAGAGTAAATTAGAAAGTTGCTTAAAATGTCATGCTCTATTTGAAAAAATTTGGGTTCAGTGTCCCTTTAAGAATGAATAGTATTTTTTGGTAGTTTGCGATGTGGGGGGGATGGCATTTAGGGGTTAAAGGGACACTGTACCCAAAAAATTTCTTTCGTGAATCAGATTGAGCATGAAATTTTAAGCAACTTTCTAATTTACTCCTATTATCAAATTTTCTTCATTCTCTTGGTATCTTTATTTGAAATGCAAAAATTTAAGTTTAGATGCCGGCCCATTTTTGGTGAACAACCTGGGTTGTCCTTGCTGATTGGTGGATAAATTCATCCACCAATGAAAAAGTGCTGTCCAGAGTACTGAAACCAAAAAAAAGCTTAGATGCCTTTTTCAAATAATGATAGCAAGAGAACAAAGAAAAATTGATAATAGGAGTAAATTAGAAGTTGCTTAAAATTGCATGCTCTTTCTGAATTACAAAAGAAAAAAAATTTGGGTTCAGTGTCCCTTTAATAGTGTGTTTAGTGTAAACTATTTCATCTGGACAAACTTTTTACACGACCATTAAAGTTGCATAAAAAGTTTTAATGGTAAATGCGTTTGCCCTTGCGCGATCGCATTTTCTTTCAACTTGTAATACAAGCGCAAATTACTGCTTTACGCTCCCCATACAAAATAAGGGGAGCTTAAATTACTGCAAGTTTGCGCAAACAAATTTGCGGTAATATTGATTGCGCTTCACTTGCAATATGGATTTGAGCATCATGAATACCGTTTTCTTTGTGATTTGTAAAATCTTACCAAGTTGACTAATTTTAACAATAAAGGCCTTATAGATTTTTCTTTATTATTTTTATTATTTTCACAGTTTAGTAATAGGGGATTATTAGGATTCAAATCAATCACGATTACACAGTTACTTCTCCTTATGTGACCCAAGGATTGTATATTTGTGCTGCCAGCATCTTATTCTGTTTATATTTCTGTAAACATGAATTTATTTTGATATTTGGTAATTGGAAATCCACCAATAAAAAAAATGAATGGTGCATGAGAAAATTACTTTTATACATTTAACTTAATTTTTACAGACGTGTGAACTGATCACATACTTAAGGTTTTCCTGTCCTCAGGCTGTTCTGCTTTTTCCTCTCTCTTTGTTTGTATAGGTGAAGCAATTTGGCAAAGTATGGAAGTTCCTGTGGCCTATTTTTTCCAAGACATTTTATGGGAGGTGATAGTAAATCTTTGTATGTGGCCTCAATTTACACTTTCTTAGGAAAAAATACTAAAATCACAACTGGCACTCATGTTCCATATAGGTCCGTAATAAATGTTTATTCTGTTTTCATTTTTTAAATCTTTTTTTTTTTTAAAAAAAATAAAGGGTCAAAACTCAGAAACAGAAATAATAGTGTATTTAGTCAGAGAATATGTGTTGTCACTTTGTATGAAAATACTTTTAAAATTGCTTGCACTATATATTCATTTTATATTTATTTTAAAAAAAATATATAAATGATCTCCTATTAAGTGATCCTTAATATTAAATATTTAATGTGTCTATCCATTGGTCTAATTTATTTGAAAGCCTCACATAAAATAGTTTTTAAAATAGGTAATATCAAATTAAACTGCAATGTTGCTTTGAGTTGGATTTATCATACTTTTAATCTAATTCCGCACAAATATAAATATGAATCATTGGAATAATAGAAACTATGTAAACATAGCAAAGTAATAATTAAGAGATGATAGGATTTCTGCAATGCATACAGAGTTGAAGAAATTGTGTGTATGTGTAGGTGTGTGTGTATACATACATATGTCTATAGGTGCACATATCTATGTGTCTGTGTATATATAAAGTATCCACTGGTTACTTTTATAACCTTAATTTATAATCTTCATCAATACAACGTCTTTGACTACTCAGCCTTAAATAGTTTTCTACAATCTATTCTTAAATCTCAACCTACCCCATGATATAGGTCAAATTTTAAATAGGGTTCCATATATTAAGCAGTGTAGTCTGTTTTGGTGCAATTGTGGTGTAGGCTAACTGATGTGTACCTACTTATTGCAAGTTCTTGCAAGTTCAGAAGCAATGGCCATACAACAACTTCTTGTTAACCTCTATTCCAGGGATCTAATTGACAGGTCATGTGGCAGCTGGTGGCAGCACTGCACAAGAATTATAAATGGGGCCGTAACAATGCATTGGCATTATTAATAAATTGCGCTTGAGTCTTGTTTTACAAGAGTTAAAGAGATTCATTGTTTGACATGGAGCTAAAGAGGAATTGAGCACTCACCACATAGAGCTGATATTATTTTTTTAGGGTTTTGAACAGCTGCTTGCACACTGAGAAGAACAGACAGGTTCCCTAGCTGGAAACTTTGTCCATCTGTCAATTGATAAATGTGGACTAAAGTGTGCTGATTTTACATGCTGTTAGTCCAAAATACCTAATTGTTAGCTTTAATAGATTGTATCTATAGTTACTGATGTAGATTTTTTTGTATAAAGTATATTCTAAATCACTTGTAGCATAATGAATGTAAACTAATAAATAAATGAATAAAATTAAATTAAAGTCAATTTACAACACAAATGCTTTGCTCTTTCTCTTAAAGGGACATAAAATAGTTTGAGATCTGTGCATATCCTAAAAGGGCTAGTTAAGTAAAAAATAGTTTAAAATTAAAAATTGTTTAAAAATTGCTGGCAAGTATTTTAAAATAATTTTCAAAAGTAAGCAAAATCAATTACATAGCTAAGCGGCCTGGCCAGCCGACTCCACCCTTCTTATCAGTGTTTAGACACAGGCATTGTATTTCAATGAGTTTACAGTTTCTAGGCATGGTCCAGCAGACAAACCCTATTCACTTTTGTATTCTACCAAAAGCAACCATAGATATAGATACAGCCATAAAAGGAATTGTATGGGGGGAGTTATAGCTTTACAATTCAGAAACTAAAAAGAAAGGGTTAATGGTGAAGCACTGCAGTATAAATTTGCAGGTAAAGTAATTAAAATACATATTATTACATTTTGTCTCTATCCCAACTTGTTTTATGTCCCTTTAAGTTCTGCCTACAACTCGGAGTAAAACATGAGTAGTCAAAAAAAATCTGCTATATGCATAAAAAATCGTTTGAATGTGGGTGCATGAGGTATACAGACATATGCTCCACATACATGCACAGCAAAGCTATCACTGTCACAGTAATATATTTTATTAGAGGTATTTGTGCTGATAGAAGTGTACAGTAAACATTCTATTAAAAACTAGAATGCACTCATTTAAATTTTGACTAGAATGCCACTTTAATATAAATGTAAGTAAAGTTTTCTGACTGACCCTTGGCCGATAATGACCAACTATAAACTCAAGACCTTTAACTTTCCCAACTATGTGTACTTTTGTGACAATTACAGTAATATACAGAGTCTTCTTTGACAGGGTGTATACAAACCATACAGATTACTGGTAATTTTCCAAAACACTGAAAATACTCAGTAAGATTGCATTTAACTTAATGTCATTGCACCCAGACAGTTATTGCAAACAATACAACTGGTATCTTATATTATCTTTGCTGTGATAAGGAAGCTTATGGAACGCCTTATGATTTTCTTTGACAAGCTATTACAGTACTTGTTCCCACTGAAAGAAGCAATTTCAGAAAATGAAAAAACAAAAGTCTCATTCCCATGCATTTTTCACGCTTTCACACCACTTTGTATTGTTTTCATGGCAGAAAGTTTAACTTTTAACATGAAAGTCAATATATTTCTTCACATCATTATAGCCAGCCTTAACATCATAACCTTTACTGAAACCTGGAATATGTTGGGTTTTTTGCTGCTGAGAAAATATCACAGGTTTCCTTTAAGTTTAATTTCTTGTTTTAGAGCACTGTTTGTAGATTCTTGCTTTTGAAACATTGACACGGTTCAAATGAAAGTTCAGCACCAACATTAAATGCTGAAATTAGTTACCAAAAATGACATAGTAACTTTTTAAGGGATAGAGAAGAACAAAAAAAATAATATTATAACATTTAAAGGGACAGTAAATTCAAAATTAAACTTTCATCATTCAGACAGCATACAATTTTAAACAACTTTCCAATTTACGTCTATTATCAAATTTGCTTTGTTTTCATGGTATCCTCTGTTGAAGACTAAATCTAGGTAGGCTAATAGGAATTTAGGAGGTTGCACCTTTCTATAGCAGTCTATGGCACCAGTGTCATTAGCCAGATGGCTAAAGACACATGCAAGCAATACTGAGTATTACTCTTTAAAAAAAGATACCAAGAGATCTATGCAAAATTGATCATTTAAGTAATTTACACCTAGTAAAGAGAGTTTGGCGTTAGCTGTCAAAAGCAGCGTTAAGGGGTCCTAACGCTGCTATTGGCCGCCCGCTGGTATTTAGAGTCAGGCAGGAAAGGGTCTAACGCTCACTTCCCTACCGCGATTCCAGGCTACCGCAGATCCCCTTATGCCAATTGCATATCCTATATTTTCAATGGGATCTGCCTAACGCCGGTATTTGGAGTCTTGGGAGAAGTGAGCGGTAGACCCTCTACCGACAAGATTCCTACCGACAAAAAAAGTCAGAAGTTAAGAGCTTTATGGGCTAAGGCGTGCATATAAAGCTCTTAAATACTGTGCTCTAAAGGGCACTAACACCCATAAACTACCTATGTACCCCTAAACTGAGGCCCCCCCACATCGCCGCCACTATAAAAAAAATGTTTAACCCCTAATCTGCGGACCGGACACCGCCGCCACCTACATTATCCCTATGGACCACTAATCTGCTGCCCCTAACACCGCCGACCCCTATATTATATTTATTAACCCCTAATCTGCCCCCCCAACGTCGCCGCTACCTTGCTACACTTATTAACCCCTAATCTGCCGAACGGACGTCGCCGCCACTATAATAAATGTATTAACCCCTAAACCGCCGCACTCCCGCCTCGCAAACACTATAATAAATTGTATTAACCCCTAATCTGCCCTCCCTAACATCACCGCCACCTACCTACAATTATTAACCCCTAATCTACCGCCCGCACCGTTGCTGCTACTATAATAGAGTTATTAACCCCTAAACCTAACTCTAACCCTAACCCTAACACCCCCTAACATAAATATAATTTAAAATAAACTAAATAATATTCCTAAAATTAACTAAATTAATCCTATTTAAAACTAAATACTTACCTATCAAATAAACCCTAATATAGCTACAATATAACTAATAATTACATTGTAGCTATTTTAGGATTTATATTTATTTTACAGGCAACTTTGTATTTATTTTAACTAGGTACAATAGCTATTAAATAGTTAATAACTATTTAATAGATACCTAGTTAAAATAAATACAAATATACCTGTAAAATAAATCCTAACCTAAGTTACAAATACACCTAACACTACATTATCATTAAATTAATTAACTAAATTACCTACAATTACCTAAAATAAAATACAATAAAATAAACTATTCTATAATACAAAAAACAAACAAACACTAAATTACAAAAAATAAAAAAGAATTACAAGCAGTTTAAACTAATTACACCTAATCTACGCCCCCTAATAAAATAAAAAAGCCCCCCAAAATAAAAAATTCCCTACCCTATTCTAAAATACAAAAGTAAGCAGCTCTTTTACCAGCCCTTAAAAGGGCTTTTTGCGGGGCATTGCCCCAAAGTAATCAGCTCTTTTACCTGAACTTGAGCATCCTACCTTGAGCCGTCTTCACTCAGCCAAGCCGAATTCTTCATCCCAGGTGCGCAGAGGAGGTCCTTCATCTGGTAGAAGTCTTCATCCAAGCGGGGCAAGAAGAGGTCCTCCATCCGGTAGAAGTGTTCATCCAGGCAGCGTCTTCAATCTTCATCCATCCGGAGCGAAGCGGAGCCATCTTCAAAGGAGCCGACGCGGAGCCATCCTCTTCAACCAACGGACTAACGACGAATGAAGGTTCCTTTAAGGGTTGTCATCCAAGATGGCGTCCCTTCAATTCCGATTGGCTGATAGAATCAGCCAATCGGAATTAAGGTAGAAAAAAATCTTATTGGCTGATGCAATCAGCGAATCAGATTGAAGTTCAATCCGATTGGCTGATCCAATCAGCCAATCTTATTGAGCTTGCATTCTATTGGCAGTTCCAATCAGATTTTTTCTACCTTAATTCCGATTGGCTGATAGAATTCTATCAGCCAATCGGAATTGAAGGCACGCCATCTTGGATGACGTCCCTTAAAGGAACCTTCATTCGTCGTTAGTCCGTCGGTTGAAGAGGATGGCTCTGCGTCGGCTCCTTTGAAGATGGCTCCGCTCCAGATGGATGAAGATTGAAAACGGCGCCTGGATGAACACTTGTACTGGATGGAGGACCTCTTCTTGCCCCGCTTGGATGAAGACTTCTACTGGATGAAGGACCTCCTCTGCGCACCTTGGATGAAGAATTCGGCTCGGTTGAGTGAAGACGACTCAAGGTAGGATGATCCTCAGGGGGTTAGGGATAGGTTTATTTAAGGGGGGTTTGGGTGGATTAGAGTAGGGGTATGTAGGTGGTGGGTTGTAATGTTTGGAGGGGTATTGTATTTTTATTTTCAGGTAAAAGAGCTGATTACTTTGGGGCAATGCCCCGCAAAAATAAAAGAGCTGATTACTTTTGTATTTTAGAATAGGGTAGGGAATTTTTTTATTTTGGGGGGCTTTTTTATTTTATTAGGGGGCTTAGATTAGGTGTAATTAGTTTAAACTGCTTGTAATTCTTTTTTATTTTTTGTAATTTAGTGTTTGTTTTTTTGTATTATAGAATAGTTTATTTTATTGTACTTTATTTTAGGTAATTGTAGGTAATTTAATTAATTTAATGATAGTATAGTGTTAGGTGTATTTGTAACTTAGGTTAGGATTTATTTTACAGGTAATTTTGTATTTATTTTAACTAGGTAGCTATTAAATAGTTATTAACAATTTAATAGCTATTGTACCTAGTTAAAATAAATACAAAGTTGCCTGTAAAATAAATATAAATCCTAAAATAGCTACAATCTAATTATTAGTTATATTGTAGTTATATTAGGGTTTATTTGATAGGTAAGTATTTAGTTTTAAATAGGAATAAATTAGATAATTTTAGGAATATTATTTTGTTTCATTTAAATTATATTTAACTTAGGGGGGTGTTAAGGTTAGGGTTAGACTTAGGTTTAGGGGTTAATAAATTTATTATAGTAGCAGCGACGTTGCGGGCGGGAGATTAGGGGTTAATAATTGTAGGTAGGTGGGGGCGATGTTAGGGAGGGCAGATTAGGAGTTAATACTATTTATTATAGTGTTTGCGAGGCGGGAGTGCAGCGGTTTAGGGGTTAATACATTTATTATAGTGGCGGCGAGGTCCGCTCGGCAGATTAGGGGTTAATAAGTGTAGGTAAGGTAGCGGCAATGTTGGGGGGGCAGATTAGGGGTTAATAAATATAATATAGGGGTCGGCGGTGTTAGGGGCAGCAGATTAGGGGTACATAGGGATAATGTAGGTTGCGGCGTTGTCCGGAGCGGCAGATTAGGGGTTAATAGTATAATGCAGGTGTCAGCGATAGCGGGGGCGACAGATTAGAGGTTAATAAGTGTAAGGTTAGGGGTGTTTAGACTCGGGGTACATGTTAGGGTGTTAGGTGGAGACTTAGAGAGTGTTTCCCCATAGGAAACAATGGGGCTGCGTTAGGAGCTGAACGCTGCTTTTTTGCAGGTGTTAGGGTTTTTTTCAGCCCAAACTGCCCCATTGTTTCCTATGGGGATATCGTGCACAAGCACGTTTTCCCAGCTTACCACTACCGTAAGCAACGCTGGTATTGAGGGTTGAAGTGGAGCTAAATTAGGCTCAACGCTCCCTTTTTTGAGCCTAACGCAGCCCCTCAGACAACTCTAAATACCAGCGTTGGAAAGGTGCGTTGGGAAAAAAAGCAGTGTTAGCTACGCAGGTCTTTACCGACAAAACTCTAAATCTAGCCGATAGAAAGTAATTTAAAATGTCATGCTTATCCAATCAATTTAAGTTTTATTTTGATATTACTCTCCCTTTAAGTTGCTTGTAGTCTTATTAACAATTGTAAATGTATATGCTATCAGATACTTGTAAAGATATACACATATGATTTGTTTACATAAAATACATGTTACATTTTGTAGTTAGATTCAAAACACCAGGAAAAACTATATATATGTCTTTCATTTTTTAGATCTAAATAATACGTACATTGTTTGAAATGTATATAATTTATGTCTTTATTTTGTTACAGGTAAAAAATATAATATTTTATATTAATTATTAATAGACTATCGGCTAGATTTAGAGTTCTGCTTTAGCCGTCCAAACCAGCGTTAAGGGCTCCTAACGCTGGTTTTGGCCGCCCGCTGGTATTTCGAGTCAGTAAGGAAAGGGTCTAACGCTCACTTTCAAGCCGCGACTTTTCCATACCGCAGATCCCCTTACGTCAATTGCGTATCCTATCTTTTCAATGGGATCTTTCTAACGCCGGTATTTAGAGTCTTGGCTGAAGTGAGCTTTAGAACTCTAACGACAAAACTCCAGCCGCAGAAAAAAGTAAGGAGTTAAGAGCCTTATGGGCTAATGCCGGTTCATAAAGCTCTTAACTAGTGTGCTCTAAAGTACACTAACACCCATAAACTACCTATGTACCCCTAAACCGAGGTCCCCCCACATCGCCGCCACTCTAACAAATTTTTTTAACCCCTAATCTGCCGACCGCACACCGCTGCGACCTACATTATCCCTATGTACCCCTAATCTGCTGCCCCTAACATCGCTGACACCTACATAATATTTATTAACCCCTAATCTGCCCCCCCAAAGTCGCCGCTACCTTACCTACACTTATTAACCCCTAATCTGCCGACCGGACCTCGCTGCTACTCTAATAAATGTATTAACCCCTAAAGCTAAGTCTAACCCTAACACTAACACCCCCCTAAGTTAAATATAATTTAAATCTAACTAAATAAAATAAATCTTATTAAATAAATTAATCCTATTTAAAGCTAAATACTTACCTGTAAAATAAACCCTAATATAGCTACAATATAACGAATAATTATATTGTAGCTATTTTAGCATTTATTTTTATTTTACAGGCAACTTTGTATTTATTTTAACTCTGTACAATAGCTATTAAATAGTTAATAACTATTTAATAGCTACCTAGTTAAAATAAGTACAAAATTACCTGGAAAATAAATCCTAACCTAAGTTACAATTAAACCTAACACTAAACTATCAATAAATTAATTAACTAAACTACCTACAATTATCTACAATTAAATCAACTAAACTAAATTACAAAAAAAACCCCACTAAATTACAAAAAATAAAAAAAGATTTAAGAGAATTTTAAACTAATTACACCTACTCTAAGCCACCTAAAAAAATAACAAAGTCCCCCAAAATAAAAAAAATGCCCTACCCTATTCTAAAATAAAAAGTTAACAGCTTTATTACCTTACCAGCCCTTAAAATGGCCTTTTGTGGGGCATGCCCCAAAGAAAACAGCTCTTTTGCATTAAAAAAACATACAATACCCCCCCAACATTACAACCCACCACCCACATACCCCTAATCTAACCCAAACACCCCTTAAAAAACCTAACACTAAGCCCATAGGAAACAATGGGGCTGCGTTAGGAGCTGAACGCTGCTTTTTTGCAGGTGTTAGGTTTTTTTCAGCTCAAACTGCCCCATTGTTTCCTATGGGGATATTGTGCACGAGCATGTTTTGGAAGCTGGCCGCGTCCGTAAGCAACGCTGGTATTTAGAGTTGCAGTGGCGGTAAATTATGCTTTACGCTCCCTTTTTGGAGCCTAACGCAGCCCTTCAGAGAACTCTAAAAACCAGCGTTGTTTAAAAGCTGCGGGGGGAAAAAAACACGCGTAGCTAACGCACCCCTTCTAACGCAAAACTCTAAATCTAGGTGTAGGTGTATGTTACTTTAAATAGACATGGAAGTCAAAATTAAACTTTAATGGTAAAGATAGAGCATGTAATTGTCATATACTTTACATTTACTTCTATAATCAACATTTATTTGTTCTCTTGATATTTATATTTAATTTCAAAACATACATTAAAACATTATACATTTTAATTGAAATTATGGTTAAAAAAGTGAATTTAAAAAATGGTTTTATAGTTCCTCATTCTAACCAAAAAAGGTATGTGTGTGCTCCATGAGAGATGGGGTGCTACAATGCATCATTAATATGAGCAAGGTATCTACACCTCACTTAGTCATGGAAATGAGGTTCACAATGGTTCTCTGTGGTTATGTTTGTTTGTTTGTTTGTTTGTTTGTTTGTTTGTTTGTTTGTTTTTTGTGCAAATTTTGAGCATTCTCTTCTATGGTGTGACCAATAAGAGATCAGATGTCAAGGAGAATTGTACACTGATCTATGCAATCATTAATAATGAATGTGCACTCCATTATTTATTTTTTTACGTTATAAATTAAGTATCTATGGAAGCTTAATTACGGGTTTAATATCCCTTGAAGCATATTAACCCTTTTTTACATAGACCCCCTTATGCATATGTGATGCTGTAAATGACAGCAAGCATTACCAAGGGCACTTTTGGAGAATCAGACAGATCGTTCAACCCAAATGAGACTCATCAGCATGACATTGGGTTCTGGCTGTTGCATAGCAAGGCCGGTAAATGTACTTGACAATTAATCAATCCATATTTTATGAAATTACAATATGCAATTTGAACAGCTGGTTGAAAGTACAAATCTGTACATAATTTATAGCTATAGGAAAAATCAATTGCAGTACAGAAAATATCAACAGCTATCACCATCTTCCTCTGACAGAAAGAATGAACAATATGCTGTCTGGGTCATAGCATAGGATAAGGGATCTTCTGCTAACAATGAGTCATAGATTCGGTCATTGAACAAAGACATATGATTATCTGACCAATCTCTGACTGTTGGATTTTTGTTCTACTTGCTTTAAATTGGCTGTACTGACTATACAAACTCAGCTAAACCAACGTTGTACTTTTGTTCCTTTGTCTTTATTTAAAATAGTTAACGTTAGTTGGTTTTGCTCATCACCTGCTGTTCTCAAGGACATGTGCTCCAGAGTCCAGCTTGCGCGTTACCTTTACTAGATGGAGGCTTTTTGTGTGCATAGGGTTGCGTTTGTATTATGAAAGTAAAAAGCGCGAAAGTGAAAACCTGACACATGCAAACAGTTAAATTTAGAATATCATGACTGCGTTAACGTTTTTCCCATAGACTTCAATTGGGCGTGTAAACTGTGAAAAAAAATTACACCCATACTCATGCAATAACCCGATTGCGTTTATTCAAGTGCACTAAACGCGACATTAATTATGAATATTTCACATTTCAATGTTCTTCACATTGAATAATATGTCCTAATTATCCTTGAATAAATATTTCTATAAAAATCTGATGATTTCTTGGTAAAATACATATATACCTTTTTTTTTTAAACGTAATTTTTATTAGGATTAAAAAAAAAGAAAGAAAATACAAAAAAGAAATAAAGCGTATAGAAAAAGTAAAAAAAAGACAATTACATCAGATTTTACAGATACCAACAATTAACATCACCTGGAGCATATATGAAATTAGAATCAAATTTGAGAATACAACTTATGACAAGAAAAACAGGTTTAATAATGATAATTATCACCATGGTTGGTAGCTCCAAAAATAAAAACAAACACACACCATCTTTCTGTACCAGCACTAATCTAGCTGTATATATCTCTTTGAATGGACAAACAAACAAAAGTAAAAACAAAATAAATAAATAAATAAATAGATAAATAAAAAAATAAGTAAATTAATGCGTTTTCTTCCTGCTCTCCACCCCTCAGCAGAGGTGCTGTCTCCAGAGCATAGGGTAGTTATCTGATAGTAACAATTGTAAAAAGGCTGGTGCCCTAGGAGCTGCAAATGGGCTTCTCTAGGTTGATCTAGAATTACTTTATCCCATTTTACCATGTAATTTTTTAATTTTATTTCTTCAAAAATTAATGGATCATTCTGATCCAAAACCATTTGATATATTATATTATGTACAAAGGAGGCTATGCTGGGGGTCTTCTTATCCTTCCAAGCTCTTAATATCATCTGTCTAGTTAATAATATTGCAGTATTGATCAGCAAATTATTCTGTATCTTTTCATGTGCCAAAAAGAAAATATGCATTGGCTCAAGGTATATCATAGATGGCAAAAATATATTCAGCCAAAATTCTACCTGCTTCCAAAGTTTAAGAATTTTAGGGCAGACATAAAAAACATGGTATAGGTCCGCTGATGGAAATTTACATCTATGCCAAGCCATGTCACCCTTCAATTTACTCATTCTCTTAGGTGTCAGGTATGCTCTATTCAGAAGTTTAAGGTGTGACTCTCTTATTGCCATATTAGAAGAATACTTTCTTACTCTTTTGGAAAATATCCAGATTAATTCCAGGGATATCCCGCTTCCATAGGAGGAAGAGATTATTTACTTTAAGTTCTGCCTCTTTAAGCACTAAGGTTTTGTAAATATATGATAGAGAGTGGTTACCTGAGGAAAATCTACTAATGATTGTATCCAGTGGACCCAGCGACCATGCATCTCCTTCCAAAGGTTTCTGACTGTAGAAAAAGTGTCTAATTTGGAGGTAGGCAAAGAAGGATCTATTATCTAGATTGAATTCTTTAGATAGGGAGTCGAAAGTTCTAATAGGTTTGTTTATTGGATCCATTAACTGAATTAGTAATGTCAGATTATTGTACAACCATTTTTTTTAAACGGTTGATGTATATCCACTTTCAAAATCTGGGTTTCCTCTAATAGGTAGATATTTGGAAAGTGAGATTGCATATCTTGTTCCATGCTAGAATTATGTTATGTATTGTATACTTTAAAGTACATTCCCGGGCATTTTTTAATTAATTTGCATGTAGAAGGGAGCAATTATAGCTTCCTCTATATCGTAATTTGTGACATAGTTGGCTTCCGTCAACCAATCCATTGTGATTTTAGCCATACATGCCAAGTTGTCATTTTTAATATTAGGGAATGCGAACCCCCCATATCCTTAGGATGCATTAATCTTGATTAAGAAATACACGGTTTTATTGGAGCCTAAAGAAAGCGAGAGCAACTAGAATTAAATTTTTGTATGTCCACCTTTTGTAGGAAGGAAGGGGTGTTCTGTAGTAGAAATACATTTTTTGAAAATGTTCGCATTTTTATTAAGGCTATTCTTGCCGAAAGTGTCAAAGGCAATTTACTCCATCTCTGTGTATAAGAGAGGCACTTTTTCCACATAGGGATATAGTTAGCATCATACCATTCTTCTGGATTTCTAGAAAGATTTATTCCCAGATATTTAATATTTTTTCCAGAGAGTTTAAAAGGATTCTGAACAAAACTTGTTTTTGATTACCCACAGAATCTCAGACTTTGAGAGGTTAATTTTATACCCAGCAAACTTGCTAAACTCCGCTATAATATTCAAGAGAATTGGGATGTTTTTACCTGAGTTCCTTATATAGAATAAAATATCATCTGCATATAATGACAGTATAGATTTATGTTGTTTTATCTTTATACCCTCTAATTCAACACAACTTTTTACCGCTAAAGGTTCAATAGCTATATTGAATAAGAGCGGAGATAAGGCACACCCCTGTCTTGTTCCTTTATATAGCTTTATAGCTGGAGAGAGAACATTATTTATACTGAGGTAAGAGACAGGGTTCTGATAAAGTAAAGATATATGATTATAGAAGTGACTTGAGAAACCAAAATTATTTAGGCTTGTAAGTAAATGATCCCATAGGACAGAGTCAAAGGCCTTTTCTGCGTCTATCGTTAACAAAACAAAGTCTTGTTTTGGTACTGACTCTGTCCTATGTGATGCCAGTGCAAATTCAATTAAAGTCATTGCCTTTCTTATATATTTTTTGAACTGTTCTACCCGGTATAAAACCGATTTGGTCTGGATGTATTATGTCTCCTTTAACCTTTTTTAGTCGGGTTGCTATTATATTTGCTAGGATTTTGTAATCATTGTATGAGATAGGCCTATATGAGTCCATTGAATTTGGATCCTTATCCTTCTTAAGAATGAGTGTGATATTTGATGCGGTGAAGCATTTAGAGGATTTATATTGATGTAAAAAATATAGATTCAATAAATTGGTCATAGTAGGGGCAACTGTATCTGAGAGCATTTTGTAGAATTCAGCCTGTAGTTGATCGGGCCCTGGTGCTTTACCCATGGCTGAATCCTTAATTGCCTTTACTGTTTCTTCTACAGTCTTTGTTAATTAATGCTAATTGATCTGCAGACATTTTCGGTACTTTGAGATTATTCCAGAAACAATCTTTCGCCTTTTTATTAATTTCTACTGGTGAATATAATTTTTGGAAGAATATTTGAAATTGCCTATTTATATCTTTCGGAGTATTGTATTTAACCCTCAGAAACAATTGTCCCAATATAGTTATTCTTCTTCATGCTTTTAGATATATTAGATAACATTCTGGCCGTTTTTGGGGAGAAACTACCAAAGATTGCTTTGTTTTTAAACTCCTCTTGGGTCTGATGTTGAGCTAGGAAGATCTCCCTCTCTGTTTTAGCCTTTTGGTAGCTATCCCAGTTATCTCTATTTGGGTTATCTATATATCTTATAAATTTATTTTTAAGTTGATTTGTCAACTGAAGTTCCCTCAGTCTAGACCTTCTTTTCCTTTTAACCATGTATGCCTTTATCTCCCCTCTGAGATAAGCCTTCGCTGCCTCAACAAATATTTCCATTTTAGACTGATATTCTTTATTCAAGGAGGCATACTCCCTCCATTTTTGTGTCATCCAATTTCTGAAGTTAGTACTAGAATACAGAAAAGAGGGGAAGAAGAATTTCCCACATTGGCTATCCCTTTTATACCCCAGCTGGAAAGATACTGAGATAATCGCATGGGCCGAAAGAATTATGCTCTGAATATCTGTATTGATTTCTAGATGTAATAACCTTTCACTTACCAAGAACATATCTATTCTTGAAAGGGTGTGATATGATTTGGACTGACACGTAAACAATCTTTCATCTGGAGTCTAGACCTTCTTTTCCTTTTAACCATGTATGCCTTTATCTCCCCTCTGAGATAAGCCTTCGCTGCCTCAACAAATATTTCCATTTTAGACTGATATTCTTTATTCAAGGAGGCATACTCCCTCCATTTTTGTGTCATCCAATTTCTGAAGTTAGTACTAGAATACAGAAAAGAGGGGAAGAAGAATTTCCCACATTGGCTATCCCTTTTATACCCCAGCTGGAAAGATACTGAGATAATCGCATGGGCCGAAAGAATTATGCTCTGAATATCTGTATTGATTTCTAGATGTAATAACCTTTCACTTACCAAGAACATATCTATTCTTGAAAGGGTGTGATATGATTTGGACTGACACGTAAACAATCTTTCATCTGGATGTTGTATTCTCCATATATCTCTTAGTTTAAGGCCTTTCAAAAAGGAGGCTAAAATTTTAGCTTCTTTTTTGGACCTATATGATATCCTAGTTTTAAGTCTATCCAGCTGGGGTGTAAATACACTATTAAAATCACCCCCAATAATCAGCTGGGTATCTATCAGATTAATTAGTTTGGCATATAACTTGTACCAAAATTCTGTCTGACATTCATTTGGTGCATATAGATTACATAGTGTATAGCAAGTCTCATTAATCTCTATTTCTAGAATCAAATATCTTCCCTCTATATCTTTATATTGTGATACCAGTCAAAAATCTAAGTTTTTGTTAAAGATACAAGTGACTCCCCTTTTATTCTTTATTGCGGGTGCCGCTATTACCTCCCCAATCCAACCTATTCTTAGTTTCTCCGCTTCTTGTAGACTCAGAGGCGTTTCCTGCAGGAAGACGATATCTGGTTTATGGCTTTTAAGATTATGAATTATCTTTTTTCTCTTGGCTGGAGAGGAAAATCCCCCCACATTCCAAGAGAGGAAATTAATATAATTTTTCATTTAAAATAGATATATATCTATATCTATATGATTATATATAGGTAAAGATATATGCGTGTGTATATATATATATATATATATATTTATATATATATATATGAATATCTATTTATAAATAAATATTAATATTGCATAAATATGTCTTTTTAAATGGCTCCAATGCACTTATTTATATCTCTTTAAATGTATACATATGTATGTATGTGTTTATATGTATATATATGTATGTAAATACATATATACATATATAAATACAAAAATACATATGTACAAACAAATAAAAAAACACACACACACACACACACATATATATATATATATATATATATATATATATATATATATACATACATATACACATTTAGACATGTGTATGTGTGTATCTCTATGTTAAATCCCTTTGCATTCCTTTTTTTAACAACTGAGACCTCATATCTTTGAGCCCTTATACCTTTTAAATATTTTTTATCAGTCAGTGTTATATGAGTGTAACTGTACTGGATATATTTGTGTGTATGCATGATTTTTTGTATAATATATACCTATGTCTATATATCTTTATGACTATATGCACACACACACGAATATATATATATATATATATATATATATATATATATATATATATATATATATATATATATATATATATATACACACACACACGTCTATAAATGTAAATACATGTATTTATATGTGTTTATATGTATGTATGTGTGCACATACATATTTATACATGTAAACACAAATACACAGTCATATATAGACATTTATACTCATATATACATACACACAAATATTTAGACATTTATATATAATTTGTAGCCCTTCCCAGTCAAACACCTTGACATATACCGTATGCTTTTTTAACCTTTGCAAACCTTTTTTCAATATTAAACTTAAATTTTTTTAATATTTTTTTTTACATGTGAGTGTAATACTTTTAATATTTTATTATGTTTTACATGTGTTTGTTAAACTTTTACTTTAACTCTTAGGGGTAGATTTATCATACCCCAGGCGGATATGATTCGCTATAGCGAATCATGTCCGCCCTGCATCGCTAAATGCCGATAGCATACACTGTCGGCATTTAGCATTGCACACGCAGTTCTGGTGAACTGCTTGTGCAATGCCGCCCTCTGCAGATTCATAGACAATCGGCCGCTAGCAGGGGTGTCAATCAACCCGATAGTATTTGATTGGGCAGATTGATGTCGGCAGCCTTAGAGGCAGCGGACGAGTTAAGGAGCAGCGGTCTTAAGACTAGGCACCATTCGTGGCATGTTAAATCGGCCCCATAAACTTTACTTCAGATCTTAGGTTAAAGGGATATAGAACCCAGATTTTTTCTTTCATGATTCAGATAGAGCATGCAATTTTAAGCAACTTTCTAATGTACTCCTATTATTAAATTTTCTTTGTTCTTTTGGTATCTTTATTTAAAAAGCAGGAATGTATGCTTAGGAGCAGGCCCATTTTGGTTCAGGACCTGGGTAGCACTTGCTGATTGGTGGTTAAATGTAGAATTTAGAAAATTCACAATTTTAAGAGATAAATTGCATGAGAAGGGGCAAAATAAATAAATTATATTGCAAAGTTGTTTTATTATGCATGACTAAACATTTTATATTAAAATCTCAAGGTTTTTACTGTCCCTTTAAAGAATAATCTGAAAGATGCTGTGAACATTTGCTTTATTGTGCAATAGAAACATATTTTAACATGCAATGTTTTCCAGTTGTTTAACAGCACTTAAAGGGATATGAAACACCATTTTTTCCTTTCAAGATTCAGATAAAGAATACAATTTTTTTTTAAATGTAATTCTATTATTTAATTTAATTCATTCTCTTGGTATCCCTTGTTGAAGTAGCAATGCACTACTGGGAGCTTGCAGTGATGCATTTTGTGAGCCAATAGCATGAGGCATATATGTGCAGCCACCATCAGCAGCTCTTGAGCCTACCTAGGTATCCTTTTCAACAAAGCATATCAAAAGAACAAAACAAATTACATAATAGAAGTAAAATGGAAAGTTGTATAAAATCACAAGCTCTATTTGAATCATGAAAGAAAAAAATGAGTTTCATGTCCCTTTAACAAATAATTGTAAAATATAGAACAGCTTTAAAATGTAAAACAAAAACTTTATTGTAATTGTATAGTTTAGTTTGAGTGTAGTGAAATGTGCTTTACCTAAGTCTCAGTTGGGAAACTAATGAGTTTATCAATTAAAAACAATGCCAGCTGACATATTTTTACTGTACTTAGCTCACTGTTTATATTTTGCATATGCATGATCAGCAAACAAGCTTAGTCATACTGTACAGACACAAACACTATGCTGACAATACCATTTATTATCACTGGCTTCACTGTTAATGCTTTATAATGCTGCAGAGGGACCTCATTATTTTTTGCAGAAAAAGCATCAAAGTCTTTGCCCATAGTTGATCCAGCTCAGTGTGATAAATATAGTTTTACATGACGCATTATTTCATTTTGTAAGATAAATAATTGTTATGATTTCTCTGCTTTTTCTTTAAAATGTTATCTGACACTTTATAAAGGGATATTACACTCAAAAACTTCCTATCACGCTTATTAAAGGGCACTATTAAAAGGGACGTTAATGTCAAAAGTAAACTTTCATGACTCATACGCACATGAAATTTTAAGAGACTTTCTAATTTTACTTCCATTTTCAAATTGTGCACAGTCTTTTTATATGCACACTTTCTGAGGCACCAGCAACTACTGAGTATGCGCAGCACATCACAGTGTACACATATATTTGTTTGTGATTGGCTAGTGGCTGTCACATGATATAGAGAGCTGGCAAATTAAAATCATTTTTAAATTTGTCAGAAAAAAAAATCTACAAGTAATTTAAAATTCAAAGTAAGTGCTATTGCATTGTATTTTTATCAGGCAATATTTGTTGCATGAAAATGGCTAAAAGGACATGAAACCCAATTTTTTTCTTTCAATATAGACAACTTTCCAATCTATTTCTATTATCAAATTTGTTTCATTCTCTTAAAATGCTTTGTTAAAGGAGCACCAATGAACTACTGAGAAGCTAGCTAAACCATCAAATGATCCAATGACAAGAAGCATACATGTTCAGCCACCAATTACCAGCTAGCCAAACAATGAAAGTATTAGCTTAAACAGCAGAAAAAAAATAACTTTCATCAGCTGCATTGTTAACATGACACAGAAAATTATACAATGGAGAATATCACAAAACATCATCCATAACATCAATGGTTACAAAACAAATTCACTAATATCCCAAAATAGTTTGTATTGCAATTTAGGTAGGTATTGTGTTGACTTTCTTTTATGATTTAGAAAGGGAATGCAATTTTAAACATCTTTCTAATTTACTTATATTATCTAATTTGTTTTATTCTCTTGATATTCTTTGATGAAAATCATATCTAGATATGCTCACTAGCTGCTGATTGGTTGCTGCACATAGAAGCCTCGTGTGATTGGCTCACCATGTGCATTGCTTTTTCTTCAACTAAGGATATTTAAAAAATGAAGCAAAATAAATAATGGAAGTAAACTGTAATGTTGTTTAAATTTCTATTCTCTATCTGAATCATGAAAGAAAGATTTTGGGTTTAGTGGCCCTTTAATTTGAAGCAGTGTCTGTCTTCAGCAAAGTTGTGTACAATGTATAAAATAATTAGACAAATGTATGAAGGTCATTTAAATATATCTGTTTTCATGTAGTTTTCAGTTAAATTTGTTTGATATTAGTCAATTAATATATTTTTGAATATATATATATATATATATATATATATATATATATATATATATATATATATATATATATATATATATTCATCTTAAGCCAGTTGTTAGAGAGAGCAACTGAAGATTAAAATGACAATACCTATCTCTCCCACCCCCACATGGAGGTTGATGTCTCCTGTTGTCTATTGTTTACATAGCTATTCTATAGAGAATACGGAAGTATTTGTATTTTTAGTGTAGGTGGAGGTTTCAGAAGGCAAAACAGCTACTTTAAATAACAAAATAAACACTGGACACATAATAAAGAAGAGACATTTTTAAAATACAATGCTGTAATTAGGGCACATTAGAAAGGCTCTGACTAAACCTGGGGCATAAAACTATTATGAAAGGTTACTATCAACAAGGATGCTTTCCAAAATTGTTGTATAGTATATCATACCACATGTCAATCACTTCCCATTTAAAGGACCAGTAAACATAGTAGATTTGCATAATCAACAAATGCAAGATAACAAGACAATACAATAGCATTTACTCTGAATTTCAAATGAGTAGTAGATTTTTTTCTAACAAATTTCAAAGTTAAGTATATTTCAACTCCCCCTGTACCATGTAATAGCAATCAGCCAATCACAAATGCATATACGTAGTCTGTGAATTCCTGCACATGCTCAGTAGGAGCTGGTGACTCAAAAAGTGTAAATATAAAAGACTGTGCACATTTTTTTTTAATGAAAGTAAATTGGAAAGTTGTTTAAAATTACATGCTCTATCTGAATCATGAAAATTTAATTTAACTTTTCTCATATATTTTAAGCATATACTTACTACCTACATTTCCTTTTGAGGCTCAGTGCCTGTACACTGGTCAGAGTTTCACAATGCCCCAAAAATATGGATAGGAGAAGGTGAATATTACTGGGGAACATACAAGCATTGATATACCCCAAGCTCACCAAATCACAAGTGACCCACAGGATACCAGGAAATTGTGAGTGACCCTATGATGCTAAAATAATAACTTAATAGAAAAAAGCATAAATAATAAGCATCTGGTATACAAACAGAGGAGAAGTGCAAGTAACTTAAATATATAAACTTCCCTTTGTATTAAAATATCACAAAGTTTGGGGTTATATATATATATATATATATATATATATATATATATATATATATATATATGTATGTATATCTTAGCTGAGAGCTTGTAAGTGAGTGTTGGACTTTCTCTGTGTGTTGTGTTAATTTGTTTTGTAATTCTCCCTATGGTTCTTGCACCCAGACCTGCCTGGGGTTAACCTCCTGTGACTCTGGGGACAGCACAGCTTCCTGTGAGTGCCAGTGAGCACCCAGGGCTGAGCATGTTGCGGGGTCATGGGATGTGTACCCAGTTCGATCTAATCCCCCTCCGTGTTTTGTATATGTCTAGGGTGATTACATAAGCCTGTGCATCCTTCACTTGTTCCCAGTTTGTTGGATTGAGAGCTTGCATTGTGTGGCTATTTTAGGGTCCCAGGTTTTGGAAGGGACCTTGTTGTGGTACCTGGGCTTGTCCAATTTGGCCAAATGCTGTAACTAACCCTTCCATTTTTGCTTTTAATCTTAGCTGAGAGCTTGTAAGTGAGTGCTAGACTTTCTCTGTGTGTTGTATTAATTTGTTTTGTCATTTTCCCTATGGTTCTTGCACCCAGACCTGTCTGGGGTTAACTGCCTGTGACTCTGGGGACAGCACAGCTTCCTGTGAGTGCCAGTGAGCACCCAGAGCTGGGTATGTTGTGGGGTCATGGGATGTGTACCCGGTCCGGTTTGAGAGTGCAGTCCCCTTCCATGTTTTGTATATCTATACAGTATATATATATATATATATATATATATATATATATATATATATATATATATATATATATATATATATATATATATTGTAATACAGGTAGGACTCCCAGCCTATATCTATCAGGAAAAGAGCTAATTCCCTTACTGAACTGCAGAAAAAGCTCATGAGCTCTCATCACATGCTTGCATCTGGCAATTACTTGCTGGTATACAATGAGTTAATTTCATGTTTATGACTTACTGTTGTCCTACTAAAAAAATGTAATTGCTACCTTAAAAAGGGTTTGCAAATTGGTAAATTAAAAATGACTCCAAATTAGTTAATTTAAAAAAAATTATATATATATATATATATATATATATATATATATATATATATATATATATATATATATATATATATATATTTTACTGCATAACAAGGATTGTCAATCTGTCATTTTAATCAAGCGCTTATAAATATTAGTTACTTTTTAAAAAAGGAATGCATTAATATTTACATTTTTTAAGATTTTTAAAATTCCATCAACATTTACGTGACATTAAATATTCATAAAAAAACAATTTATTGCTGAAATATTATTTCAAGTGAAACAGAGAACAAACATATAGGCTGTGTAAAATTATACATCACAATAGCCGAATATAATACAGAAGAAAATAATTAATTTCTTAATTTTTTGTTGTTTTTTTCTTTTTTTTTCTTTTTCTTACAATAAATAATTCATCCAGAAATATCATTTTTGCCAAATTATGCTTTTTTACGCAGCAACCATTTAATGTTTTTAAGAACAGCTCAAGAAATAGAAGATCAAATATTAGCACTTATTGTATTTAATTTCTCTGATTTTCAGTAAATCTCTGAGAAATAACAATATCAACAAAATACATTTCTGTATTACTCACGATTCTTTTCAACTCTCCACCTTGACCCTGGCTTCATTTTTCTATTGAGGTCCAGAGAAGCATCTATCCTTATCATCCATATTATTATTAGCAGCATTTGTAGTGACAACATGTCAAATTTGTGAAAACAAACAATTTCTACCTGTTTCCCAGATCAGGTAACTTCTCAACAACAACTAATTTATATATCAATGTATTTATATCAGATGAAGAATTTACATGACTGACATTGAATACTTATGTATAATATTTAGACTTTTATCTATACTGCGACATATCTCATAGATTCTTCCTTCTGTTAAGAAGCCAAAAAATGTTGCAAAAAAAAAAAAGAGCTGACAGTCAGTATTCTATGTTTTGTCACTGACAACAAGACAACAAGTCTATAAACTGTTTTCTCTTGTTGACTCAATATATCTGTAGTTGTCACATCACTGGAGGTGAGGACAAAGCAGATTCAAACATGCCCTTTCCTGACATATTTTATGGCAGATGCTGAGACCTAGTGACTAAAACATATAATTTTAACTTGAAAATAACAAAATGCTATGGCAGTATATAGACTGTAGATTATATATTAAAAAAAATACCATGAAAAAATATAAAAAAAAAATCAGATTACTAGTTTGACAGTGATCAAGAAATATAATGGTCATCATTTTTTTTTTTTTTTACATTTATAGTTGAACTGCCACAGAAATGTGATATATATAAGGTTGAATTATACATAATTAAAAAAATGGGGGGACTTCTGGGCTTTGAGAAACATCTTATAACTTGTTTTTGTGATATTGTAGAAATGAAAAGTGCCCTTTATCAGCTGAAAATCAACTAAACAAAAACAGCCAATAGATTGTGATCAATGCCTAGTAGCACTAACAAGTCTGTCATTTTTTCCATTTGAATGCCCCTTTAACAGGATCATGCCATATAAAATATGAACAGATACTATTACAGTTTTCCTGTTTTAGTATAGGTAAAATGTGTGAAAATGTTTGAAACATAAGCATACATGCCTCAAGTTGTTTTCTGAACGTTTAATGCTTTTTTAAGGATACAATTATAGATGCAATTTAAATAGAAACACAGCCACCCATAATTTTATATATTTTTAAGGAATTTGTGCAAATATTAAGCAGGTGATCATTGAGATTAAAATGTTTTTTACTAGCCATTAAAGCATCATATATACAGCAACATCAACAAAGGAGGAATTTGGCAGCTGTATTGCAAGATAACCTTAATCAGCAAGGCCTTGCACAAGACGTTGTTCAGTTGTATTTGACATTTTCTTAGAATATCTAAATTTGAAGTCAAAATAGATATAGTTTAATACAGGCACAACTTTCAACTTTTTTTCAAATATATTTACAAATTATGAATATATTTTGTGTGCTCCATATCTCAGTTGGAAATGTTCGACAAACCTATCAAATCCAGTTATTACTTTTCCATGTATTATGATGGTTCTTGCAGAGGTGACATTTATATAGTACAGTATTTGACATCAATGGAGCAAAGAGCTTACAAAATAATGGCAGAGCAAACTAAAACACAATATTAGTATTTCTTTCATGTAATTAGCAAGAGTCCATGAGCTAGTGACGTATGGGATATACATTCCTACCAGGAGGGGCAAAGTTTCCCAAACCTCAAAATGCCTATAAATACACCCCTCACCACACCCACAATTCAGTTTTACAAACTTTGCCTCCTATGGAGGTGGTGAAGTAAGTTTGTGCTAGATTCTACGTTGATATGCACTCCGCAGCAAGTTGGAGCCCGGTTTTCCTCTCAGCGTGCAGTGAATGTCAGAGGGATGTGAGGAGAGTATTGCCTATTTGAATGCAGTGATCTCCTTCTACGGGGTCTATTTCATAGGTTCTCTGTTATCGGTCATAGAGATTCATCTCTTACCTCCCTTTTCAGATCGACGATATACTCTTATTTATATACCATTACCTCTGCTGATTCTCGTTTCAGTACTGGTTTGGCTTTCTACAAACATGTAGATGAGTGTCCTGGGGTAAGTAAATCTTATTTTCTGTGACACTCTAAGCTATGGTTGGGCACTTTGTTTATAAAGTTCTAAATATATGTATTCAAACATTTATTTGCCTTGACTCAGAATGTTCAACATTCCTTATTTTCAGACAGTCAGTTTCATATTTGGGATAATGCATTTGAATCAAACATTTTTTCTTACCTTAAAAATTTGACTCTTTTTTCCCTGTGGGCTGTTAGGCTCGCGGGGGCTGAAAATGCTTCATTTTATTGCGTCATTCTTGGCGCGGACTTTTTTGGCGCAAAAAATCTTTTCAGTTTCCGGCGTCATACGTGTCACCGGAAGTTGCGTCATTTTTTGACGTTCTTTTGCGCCAAAAATGTCGGCGTTCCGGATGTGGCGTCATTTTTGGCGACAAAAGCATTTAGGCGCCAAATAATGTGGGCGTCTTATTTGGCGCTAAAAAATATGGGCGTCGCTTTTGTCTCCACATTATTTAAGTCTCATTTTTCATTGCTTCTGGTTGCTAGAAGCTTGTTCTTTGGCATTTTTTCCCATTCCTGAAACTGTCATTTAAGGAATTTGATCAATTTTGCTTTATATGTTGTTTTTTCTCTTACATATTGCAAGATGTCTCACGTTGCATCTGAGTCAGAAGATACTTCAGGAAAATCGCTGTCTAGTGCTGGAACTACCAAAGCTAAGTGTATCTGCTGTAAACTTTTGGTAGCTATTCCTCCTGCTGTTGTTTGTATTAATTGTCATGACAAACTTGTTAATGCAGATAATATTTCCTTTAGTAATGTACCATTGCCTGTTGCAGTTCCTTCAACATCTAAGGTGCAGAATGTTCCTGATAACATAAGAGATTTTGTTTCTGAATCCATCAAGAAGGCTATGTCTGTTATTTCTCCTTCTAGAAAACATAAAAAATCTTTTAAAACTTCTCTCCCTACAGATGAATTTTTAAATGAACATCATCATTCTGATTCTGATGACTCTTCTGGTTCAGAGGATTCTGTCTCAGAGATTGATGCTGATAAATCTTCATATTTATTTAAAATGGAATTTATTCGTTCTTTACTTAAAGAAGTACTAATTGCTTTAGAAATAGAGGATTCTGGTCCTCTTGATACTAATTCTAAACGTTTAGATAAGGTATTTAAATCTCCTGTGGTTATTCCAGAAGTTTTTCCTGTTCCTAATGCTATTTCTGAAGTAATTTCTAAAGAATGGGATAAATTGGGTAATTCATTTACTCCTTCTAAACGTTCTAAGCAATTATATCCTGTGCCGTCTGACAGATTAGAATTTTGGGACAAAATCCCTAGAGTTGATGGGGCTATTTCTACCCTTGCTAAACGTACTACTATTCCTACGTCAGATGGTACTTCGTTTAAGGATCCTTTAGATAGGAAAATTGTATCCTTTCTAAGAAAAGCTTATCTGTGTTCAGGTAATCTTCTTAGACCTGCTATATCATTGGCTGATGTTGCTGCAGCTTCAACTTTTTGGTTGGAAACTTTAGCGCAACAAGTAACGGATCATGATTCTCATAATATTATTATTCTTCTTCAGCATGCTAATAATTTTATCTGTGATGCCATTTTTGATATTATCAGAGTTGATGTCAGGTTTATGTCTCTAGCTATTTTAGCTAGAAGAGCTTTATGGCTTAAGACTTGGAATGCTGATATGGCTTCTAAATCAACTCTACTTTCCATTTCTTTCCAGGGTAACAAATTATTTGGTTCTCAATTGGATTCTATTATCTCAACTGTTACTGGTGGGAAAGGAACTTTTTTACCACAGGATAAAAAATCTAAGGGTAAAAACAGGGCTAATAATCGTTTTCGTTCCTTTCGTTTCAACAAAGAACAAAAGCCTGATCCTTCATCCTCAGGAGCAGTTTCAGTTTGGAAACCATCTCCAGTCTGGAATAAATCCAAGCCTTCTAGAAAGGCAAAGCCTGCTTCTAAGTCCACATGAAGGTGCGGCCCTCATTCCAGCTCAGCTGGTAGGGGGCAGGTTACGTTTTTTCAAAGAAATTTGGATCAATTCTGTTCACAATCTTTGGATTCAGAACATTGTTTCAGAAGGGTACAGAATTGGTTTCAAGATGAGACCTCCTGCAAAGAGATTTTTTCTTTCCCGTGTCCCAGTAAATCCAGTGAAAGCTTAAGCATTTCTGAATTGTGTTTCAGATCTAGAGTTGGCTGGAGTAATTATGCCAGTTCCAGTTTCGGAACAGGGGATGGGGTTTTATTCAAATCTCTTCATTGTACCAAAGAAGGAGAATTCCTTCAGACCAGTTCTGGATCTAAAAATATTGAATCGTTATGTAAGGATACCAACGTTCAAAATGGTAACTGTAAGGACTATCTTGCCTTTTGTTCAGCAAGGGCATTATATGTCCACAATAGATTTACAGGATGCATATCTGCATATTCCGATTCATCCAGATCATTATCAGTTCCTGAGATTCTCTTTTCTGGACAAGCATTACCAGTTTGTGGCTCTGCCGTTTGGCCTAGCTACAGCTCCAAGAATTTTTACAAAGGTTCTCGGTGCCCTTCTGTCTGTAATCAGAGAACAGGGTATTGTGGTATTTCCTTATTTGGACGATATCTTGGTACTTGCTCAGTCTTTACATTTAGCAGAATCTCATACGAATCGACTTGTGTTGTTTCTTCAAGATCATGGTTGGAGGATCAATTTACCAAAAAGTTAATTGATTCCTCAGACAAGGGTAACCTTTCTGGGTTTCCAGATAGATTCAGTGTCCATGACTCTGTCTTTAACAGACAAGAGACGTCTAAAATTGATTTCAGCTTGTCGAAATCTTCAGTCACAATCATTCCCTTCGGTAGCCTTATGCATGGAAATTCTAGGTCTTATGACTGCTGCATCGGACACGATCCCCTTTGCTCGTTTTCACATGCGACCTCTTCAGCTCTGTATGCTGAATCAATGGTGCAAGGATTACACAAAGATATCTCAATTAATATCTTTAAAACCGATTGTACGACACTCTCTAACGTGGTGGACAGATCACCATCGTTTAATTCAGGGGGCTTCTTTGTGCTTCCGACCTGGACTGTAATTTCAACAGATGCAAGTCTCACAGGTTGGGGAGCAGTGTGGGGATCTCTGATAGCACAAGGAGTTTGGGAATCTCAGGAGGTGAGATTACCGATCAATATTTTGGAACTCCGTGCAATTTTCAGAGCTCTTCAGTTTTGGCCTCTTCTGAAGAGAGAATCGTTCATTTGTTTTCAGACAGACAATGTCACAACTGTGGCATACATCAATCATCAAGGAGGGATTCACAGTCCTCTGGCTATGAAAGAAGTATCTTGAATTCTGGTTTGGGCGGAATCCAGCTCCTGTCTGGAGAATTCCTCCAGAACTGGTCTGAAGGAATTCTCCTTCTTTGGTACAATGAAGAGATTTGAATAAAACCCCATCCCCTGTTCCGAAACTGGAACTGGCATAGACAATTGGGAAGCGGATTATCTCAGTCGCCAAACGTTGCATCCGGGCGAATGGTCTCTTCACCCAGAGGTATTTCTTCAGATTGTTCAAATGTGGGAACTTCCAGAAATAGATCTGATGGCGTCTCATCTAAACAAGAAACTTCCCAGGTATCTATCCAGATCCCGGGATCCTCAGGCGGAGGCAGTGGATGCATTATAACTTCCTTGGAAGTATCATCCTGCCTATATCTTTCCGCCTCTAGTTCTTCTTCCAAGAGTAATCTCCAAGATTCTGAAGGAATGCTCGTTTGTTCTGCTGGTAGCTCCGGCATGGCCTCACAGGTTTTGGTATGCGGATCTTGTCCGGATGGCTTCTTGCCAACCGTGGACTCTTCCGTTAAGACCAGACCTTCTGTCGCAAGGTCCTTTTTTCCATCAGGATCTGAAATCCTTAAATTTAAAGGTATGGAGATTGAACGCTTGATTCTTGGTCAAAGAGGTTTCTCTGACTCTGTGATTAATACTATGTTACAGGCGCGTAAATCTGTATCTAGAGAGATATATTATAGAGTCTGGAAGACCTATATTTCTTGGTGTCTTTCTCATCATTTTTCTTGGCATTCTTTTAGAAAATCTATTGTGGACATATAATGCCCTTGCTGAACAAAAGGCAAGATAGTCCTTACAGTTACCATTTTGAACGTTGGTATCCTTACATAACGATTCAATATTTTTAGATCCAGAACTGGTCTGAAGGAATTCTCCTTCTTTGGTACAATGAAGAGATTTGAATAAAACCCCATCCCCTGTTCCGAAACTGGAACTGGCATAGACAATTGGGAAGCGGATTATCTCAGTCGCCAAACGTTGCATCCGGGCGAATGGTCTCTTCACCCAGAGGTATTTCTTCAGATTGTTCAAATGTGGGAACTTCCAGAAATAGATCTGATGGCGTCTCATCTAAACAAGAAACTTCCCAGGTATCTATCCAGATCCCGGGATCCTCAGGCGGAGGCAGTGGATGCATTATAACTTCCTTGGAAGTATCATCCTGCCTATATCTTTCCGCCTCTAGTTCTTCTTCCAAGAGTAATCTCCAAGATTCTGAAGGAATGCTCGTTTGTTCTGCTGGTAGCTCCGGCATGGCCTCACAGGTTTTGGTATGCGGATCTTGTCCGGATGGCTTCTTGCCAACCGTGGACTCTTCCGTTAAGACCAGACCTTCTGTCGCAAGGTCCTTTTTTCCATCAGGATCTGAAATCCTTAAATTTAAAGGTATGGAGATTGAACGCTTGATTCTTGGTCAAAGAGGTTTCGCTGACTCTGTGATTAATACTATGTTACAGGCGCGTAAATCTGTATCTAGAGAGATATATTATAGAGTCTGGAAGACCTATATTTCTTGGTGTCTTTCTCATCATTTTTCTTGGCATTCTTTTAGAATACCGAGAATTTTACAGTTTCTTCAGGATGGTTTAGATAAGGGTTTGTTCGCAAGTTCCTTGAAAGGTCAAATCTCTGCTCTTTCTGTTCTTTTTCACAGAAAGATTGCTATTCTTCCTGATATTCATTGTTTTGTACAAGCTTTGGTTCGTATAAAACCTGTTATTAAGTCAATTTCTCCTCCTTGGAGTTTGAATTTGGTTCTGGGGGCTCTTCAAGCTCCTCCGTTTGAACCTATGCATTCATTGGACATTAAATTACTTTCTTGGAAAGTTTTGTTCCTTTTGGCAATCTCTTCTGCCAGAAGAGTTTCTGAATTATCTGCTCTTTCTTGTGAGTCTCCTTTTCTGATTTTTCATCAGGATAAGGCGGTGTTGCGAACTTCTTTTGAATTTTTACCTAAAGTTGTGAATTCCAACAACATTAGTAGAGAAATTGTGGTTCCTTCATTATGTCCTAATCCTAAGAATTCTAAGGAGAAATTGTTGCATTCTTTGGATGTTGTTAGAGCTTTGAAATATTATGTTGAAGCTACTAAGTCTTTCCGAAAGACTTCTAGTTTATTTGTTATCTTTTCCGGTTCTAGAAAAGGCCAGAAAGCTTCTGCCATTTCTTTGGCATCTTGGTTGAAATCTTTAATTCATCTTGCCTATGTTGAGTCGGGTAAAACTCCGCCTCAGAGGATCACAGCTCATTCTACTAGGTCAGTTTCTACTTCCTGGGCGTTTAGGAATGAAGCTTCGATTGATCAGATTTGCAAAGCAGCAACTTGGTCCTCTTTGCATACTTTTACTAAATTCTACCATTTTGATGTATTTTCTTCTTCTGAAGCAGTTTTTGGTAGAAAAGTACTTCAGGCAGCGGTTTCAGTTTGAATCTTCTGCTTATGTTTTTCATTAAACTTTATTTTGGGTGTGGATTATTTTCAGCAGGAATTGGCTGTCTTTATTTTATCCCTCCCTCTCTAGTGACTCTTGTGTGGAAAGATCCACATCTTGGGTAGTCATTATCCCATACGTCACTAGCTCATGGACTCTTGCTAATTACATGAAAGAAAACATAATTTATGTAAGAACTTACCTGATAAATTCATTTCTTTCATATTAGCAAGAGTCCATGAGGCCCGCCCTTTTTTTGTGGTGGTTATGATTTTTGTATAAAGCACAATTATTCCAATTCCTTATTTTATATGCTTTCGCACTTTTTTATCACCCTACTTCTTGGCTATTCGTTAAACTGAATTGTGGGTGTGGTGAGGGGTGTATTTATAGGCATTTTGAGGTTTGGGAAACTTTGCCCCTCCTGGTAGGAATGTATATCCCATACGTCACTAGCTCATGGACTCTTGCTAATATGAAAGAAATGAATTTATCAGGTAAGTTCTTACGTAAATTATGTTTTCTCTTGTTAGGTGTATCCAGTCCACGGATCATCCATTACTTGTGGGATATTCTTCTTCCCAACAGGAAGTTGCAAGAGGATCACCCACAGCAGAGCTGCTATATAGCTCCTCCCCTAACTGCCATATCCAGTCATTCTCTTGCAAGCTCTCAACATAGCTGGAGGTAGTAAGAGGAAAGTGGTAAAATATAGTTAGTTTTTTCTTCAATCAAAAGTTTATTGTTTTTAAATGGTACCGGAGTGTACTATTTTATCTCAGGCAGCATTTAGAAGAAGAATCTGCCTGCGTTTTTCTATGATCTTAGCAGAAGTAACTAAGATCCACTGCTATTCTCACATATGTCTGAGGAGTGAGGTAACTTCAGAGGGAGAATGGGTTGCAGGGTATCCTGCAATAAGGTATGTGCAGTTAAGTTTTTCTAGGGATGGAATTTGCTAGAAAATGCTGCTGATACCGGATTAATGTAAGTTAAAGCCTAAATACAGTGATTTAATAGTGACTAGTATCAGGCTTGCTATCAGAGGTATATACTTTGATTAATGTGCAATATAAAACGTTTGCTGGCATGTTTAATCGTTTTTATATATGCTTTGGTGATAAAACTTTTTGGGGCCTAGTTTTTTTCACATGGCTGGCTTTATTTTTGCCTAGAAACAGTTTCCTGAGGCTTTCCACTGTTATAGTACAAAAGTTACAGTTGGTGCAGTTAAAATTACAAACTGTGACATTCAGCTTCCCTCAGCAGTCCCCTGCATGCTATAGGACATCTCTGAAGGGCTCAAAAGGCTTCAAAAGTAGGAGCTGTGGCAGTTGTTATGACTGTTTAAAAAACATATTTTTCGTTTTGTTAATCTGTTTTTTGTATTAAGGGGTTAATCATCCATTTGCAAGTGGGTGCAATGCTCTGCTAACTTGTTACATACACTGTAAAAATTTCATTAGTTTAACTGCCTTTTTTCACTGTTATTTCAAATTTTGACTGATAAATGGATCTTCCACTACTTTAGTGACCTGTTAGCTCACTGGCTGATTTCCCACTGCTATATTGGTGAACACTCACATGTGAGACAAACATAATCACAAAATATAAAACAAACTGTTTAAAATACCTCATTTAGATTGAACAAATAAAAAGAATGACTTTTATGTCATTTTAAAAAATGATAGTCATTCTTGGTGATATCGATGTGTCCCCAACTGATGTGTCACATTTTAACACTGCAGTACTACAAGAGTGCAGGGCTACACTTACCAGACTACTTAGTACAAATATAATATTCCTTTAATATAAAAAAATCTATCATCTATTTATCTATCATCTATCATATTTAAGTAATTCACATGGTTAAAACCAATACTTTAAAGAGAGGGAAATATTGCTTTTCAGTTCTGCTAAGCCTTATACATTTTGGTTAACACACATATATTTCATGTTATTTTATTTATCAGTATATATATAGATGTGTGTGTGTATGTTTTATCTATATATATATATATATATATATTATTTACACAGCTCTCTTTTTAAAGTTTTTTTTTGTTCAATATATCTTTATTTAACAATTAGTGTGGGCTAATTTGGACTTGTGGTGTAAACGTTGTGCTGATATTAGGAAATACCAAGCATTCTGGGGGCTGGAATTAATTACCTCCTTCATCGGGAAGGAAAAGAACACTAAAGAAATATAAATAAATCATTAGCACAAAACTTGGAATCAAATATGCAATATGTAGCTTCACCACAAGGAAACTTGGAGGGCTATTATATTACTAATGGAGTGGAGCCCAAACACTTATGCTAGAAAGTGGATTGATGACTTGACATATAATGGCTTTCATTTTAATCATTATTTTTGTTCTTTGAGTCAAGACATATTTATAATTTTAACTTGGTCTATTATTTATTATTCTTTTACCATTTGACCTGCACAATATAAAACCTTAATTTGATTATTTAAATCTAATGCAGAAAAGCTGCACATAATTTATTGAAATCAACATATAACAGATTTTTAAACAAATGTACTGTTGCAAAAAATCTTCAAGAGCTATTGGATAGTTTTATTCAAAACGTTACTAAACTAATGTTTGGCTCAAAATACATAATGCACTTGTTGCACCAATATAACGCTATCCACAACAACAGAAGCAAATGCAATGTGAAATATGTTAAAACATCATCATTTGATTTGTATGTGATTAAAAAAATGTTATCAGTGCTGGGGGCTTCATGTTATATTCATTCTCCCTGAAATTTGTATTTGTTTCAATGTGAGGCAGCATGCCATTACTAAATACAATTTTTTTAAGAGAGAATTTAATGAGTTCTTTTCATGCAGTTGAATCATATTGTACTCCATGCTAGTGAATTTTAGATAACCTGGCATTACATGTTTATAATATCCACAGAAGCAAGGCAGGCTCAGGGAACTGCACTGATAATGTGCTGCCTGGGAATAAAATGATGCCCACAACTCTTTCTAGTCTAAAACTCAATCATTGCATGGCATCATAAAGATAAAAGAGATACATAAATATATGCAAGAGGCTCTGGCACTTTTATATAATTTAAGTCAACCATACTCTCACAATTTGCTGCCCCTGTTAAGTGCTGGCTGGGTCATGTGGTCCCATCAGGACCCTTCTTAGCAGGGATAAGCAAAAATTGATTTTAAATCCCATTTATTTGTTCTGATTGAAATTTAGTGATAATTAGAAGGTCACTAATTGCAGCTGCGCACCACACTGAAATTCCTGGCAGTGAAGGAGTTAATAAGTCAGCTGGTAAGGCTAATATTATTGTAATGTATGGACTACCCTCCCACCTGAAACCTCTCTGATCCTCACAAACAGCTCTCCCCACCCACACTTCTTACCACCATCTTAGATACTGGAAGCCAGTCTGCCAGTGCCCATCCTATATAATAAAAGGCCAAGTGTGTTTGTCCAAAGCTGCCATGCACAGTAGAGACTGCACGTGAGGACAAACACACCTGGCCTTCCAACTAACCTCCTGGCTTTTTGTGTGGTGGAGGAGTGGGCGTGGCTGGATGGGTGCAATGTGGGCGTGACTGGCGATGTGACATGGGCGTGACTGGACATGTTGTGGGCGTGGCTGATGTGGCACGGGCGGGGTCGGGCGAGACATGGGCGGGGCCAGATGCCGGGGCTGCCGAGAGACAGAGAGCTCTAAAGAGGGGGGATAGAGAGAACAGAAGAGGGTGAATAGAGAGAGCAGAAGAGGGGGGATAGAGAAAGGGAGAGAGAGACAGCAAAAGAGAGGTGGAGAGAGACAGCAAAAGAGAGGGGGGAGAGAGACAGCGAAAGAGAGAGAGGGAGAGAGACAGCAAAAGAGAGAGGGGGAGAGAGCACAAAAGAGAGGGGGGAGAGAGACAGCAAAAAAGAGGGGGGAGAGAGACAGCAAAAGAGAGGGGGGAGAGAGACAGCAAAAGAGAGGGGGAAGAGAGCACAAAAGAGAGGGGGGAGAGAGACAGCAAAAGAGAGGGGGGAGAGACACAGCAAAAGAGAGGGGGGAGAGAGACAGCAAAAGAGAGAGGGGAGGGAGCACAAAAGAGAGGGGGGAGAGACAGCAAAAGAGAGGGGGGAGAGAGCACAAAAGAGGGGGAGAGAGCACAAAAGAGGGGGAGAGAGCACAAAAGAGAGGGGGGAGAGTGCACAAAAGAGAGTGGGAGAGTGCACAAAAGAGAGGGGGGAGAGAAACAGCAAAAGAGAGGGGGAAAGAGACAGCAAAAGAGAGAGGGGGAGAGATACAGCAAAAGAGAGAGGTGGAGAGAGACAGCAAAAGAGAGGGGGGAGAGAGACAGCAAAAGAGAGGGGGGAGAGAGACAGCAAAAGAGAGAGGGGAGAGAGACAGCAAAAGAGAGGGGGGGAGAGAGACAGCAAAAGAGAGGGGGGAGAGAGACAGCAAAAGAGAGAGGGGAGAGAGACAGCAAAAGAGAGGGGGGAGAGAGACAGCAAAAAAGAGGAAAGAGAGAGCCCAAAAGAGAGGGGGGAGAGAGACAGCAAAAGAGAGGGGGGAGAGAATAGCTCTGCGGAATCTGTTGGCGCTCTACAAATAACCGATAATAATAATAAGAGAGCACAAAAGAGAGGGGGGAGAGACAGCAAAAGAGAGGGGGGAGAGAGACAGCAAAAGAGAGGGGGAGAGAGACAGCAAAAAAGAGGAAAAAGAGAGCCCCAAAGAGAGGGGGAGAGAGACAGCAAAAGAGAGGGGGGAGAGAATAGCGCTGCGGAATCTGTTGGCGCTCTACAAATAACCGATAATAATAATAAGAGAGCACAAAAGAGAGGGGGGAGAGACAGCAAAAGAGAGGGGGGAGAGAGACAGTAAAAGAGAGGGGTGAGAGAGAGCACAAAAGAGAGGGTGAGAGAGCACAAAAGAGAGGAGGTAGAGAGCACAAAAGAGAGGGGGGAGAGTGCGCAAAAGAGAGGGGGAGAGTGCGCAAAAGAGAGGGGGAGAGTGCGCAAAATAGAGGGGGGAGAGTGCGCAAAAGAAAGAGGGGAGAGTGCACAAAAGAGAGGGGGGAGAGAGCACAAAAGACAGGGGGAGAGAGATCAAAAGAGAGGGGGAGAGAGCGCAAAAGAGGGGGAGAGAGCGCAAAAGAGAGGGGGGAGAGAGAGCAAAAGAGAGGGGGAGAGAGACAGCAAAAGAGAGGGGGAGAGAGACAGCAAAAGAGAGGGGGGGAGAGAGACAGCAAAAGAGAGGGGGGAGAGAGACAGCAAAAGAGAGGGGGGAGAGAGACAGCAAAAGAGAGGGGGGAGAGAGACAGCAAAAGAGAGGGGGAGAGAAAGCAAAAGAGAAGTGGGAGAGAGAAAGCAAAAGAGAGGGGGGAGAGAGCACAAAAGAGAGGGGGAGATTGCACAAAAAAGAGGGGGGAGAGTGCACAAAAGAGAGGGGGAGAGAGCGCAAAAGAGAGGGGGAAAGAGTGCAAAAGAGAGAGGGGAGAGAGCGCAAAAAAGAGGGGGAGAGAGCGCAATAGAGAGGGGGAGAGAGCGCAAAAGAGAGGGGGAAAAAGCACAAAAGAGAGGGGGGAAAGCGCAAAAGAGAGGGGTAGAGAGCGCAAAAGAGAGGGGGGAGAGAGCGCAAAAGAGAGGGGGGAGAGAGAGCAAAAGAGAGGGGGGAGAAAGCACAAAAGGGAGGGGGAGAGAGAGTAAAAGAGAAGGGGAGAGAGAGCAAAAGAGAGAGGGGATCGAGAACAAAAGAGAGGGGAGAGAGCGCAAAAAAGAGGGGGAGAGAGTGCAAAAGAGAGGGTGAAGAGAGCAAAAGAGAGGGAGAGAGAGACAGCAAAAGAGAGGGGGGAGAGAGACAGCAAAAGAGAGGGGGGAGAGAGACAGCAAAAGAGAGGGGCAAGAGAGACAGCAAAAGAGAGGGAGGAGAGAAAGCAAAAGAGATGGGGGAGAGAGAGAGCAATAGAGAGGGGGAGAGAGCACAAAAGAGAGGGGGGAGAGTGCACAAAAGAGAGGGGGAGAGTGCACAAAAGAGAGGGGGAGAGAGCGCAAAAGAGAGGGAGGGAGAGAGCGCAAAGGAGAAGGGGGAGAGAGCACAAAAGAGAGGGGGAGAGAGCGCAATAGAGAGCGGGAGAGAGCACAAAAGAGAGGGGGGAGAGAGTGCAAAAGAGAGTGGGGAGAGAGTACAAAAGAGAGGGGGGAGAGTGCAAAAGGGAGGGGGAAAGAGCGTAAAAGAGAGGGGGAAAGAGCGTAAAAGAGAGGGGGAGAGAGCAAAAGAGAGGGGGGAGAGAGCGCAAAAGAGAGGGGAGAGAGCACAAAAGAGAGGGGGAGAGAGCAAAAGAGAGAGCAAACGAGAGGAGAGAGAGAGCAAACGAGAGAGAGCAAACGAGAGGAGAGAGAGCAAAAGAGAGGGGGAGATAGAGCAAAAGAGAGGGAGAAAGACAGCAAAAGAGGGGGAGAGAGAGAGCAAAAGAGAGGGAGAGAGACAGCAAAAGAGGGAGAGAGAGCAAAAGAGAGGGGGAGAGAAAGAGCAAAAGAGAGGGGGAAGAGAGCAAAAGAGAGGGGGGAGAGAGAAAGCAAAAGAGGGGGGGGGAGAGAGAAAGCAAAAGAGAGGGGGGGAGAGGGGAAGAGTTGAATACGTCGATCGGAATGAGTGGTGGGGAGAGAGGAGCAGTATTTTTTTTTTTTCCCCCTTTTCTTTTTTCTTCTCTTTTTTTTTTTTATGTCTGGTGATGAAATGGGGAGGAGGGAGATAGGGTCTAGGAAATTTATTGTTATGTTAGTATATTCTCAATGTGGAATTTTTGTTTGGTACCGATAAAGTATTGATTAGCCATAATGTTAAAGGCAATTTTCAAGGTATTATTGTCATGCCCGGTATTTTCTTTTTGTTAAAATATATTCAAGGTGTAATCAGCTGTTGGCATTGATAAAGTAGGATCATGCACAGTATAAATGGCAATATTCGAGGTATAATTGTTATTTTTCCCATTTTGTTTTTATTTTGTATTTGTTCTTACTATTGCCACTGTTTTGCTCTTATGATGTAATATATTTTATTTTCTTATGAAATTTAATAAAATATGATTTTAAAAAAAAAAAGAGAGGGCGGGAAGAGACAGCAAAAGAGAGGGGGGAGAGAGACAGCAAAAGAGAGGGGGAGAGAGCACAAAAGAGAGGGGAGAGAGAGACAGCAAAAGAGAGGGGGAGAGAGACAGCAAAAGAGAGGGAGAGAGAGCACAAAATAGAGGGGGAGAGAGACAGCAAAAGAGAGTGGGTAGAGAGACAGCAAAAGAGAGGGGGAGAGAGCACAAAAGAGAGGGGGAGGGCACAAAAGAGAGGGGGGGAGAGACAGCAAAAGAGAGGGGGGAGAGAGACAGCAAAAGAGAGGTGGAGAGAGACAGTAAAAGAGAGGGGGGAGAGAGCACAAAAGAGAGGGGGGAGAGAGCACAAAAGAGAGGGGGAGAGTGCGCAAAAGAGAGGGGGGAGAGTGTGCAAAAGAGAGGGGGAGAGTTTGCAAAAGAGAGGGGGAGAGTGTGCAAAAGAGAGGGGGAGAGAGCACAAAAAAGAGGGGGGAGAAAGCACAAAAGAGAGGGGGGAGAGAGCACAAAAGAGAGGGTGGAGAGAGCGCAAAAGAGAGGGGGGAGAGAGTGCAAAAGAGAGGGGGAAAGAGCGCAAAAGAGAGATGGGATAGAGCGCAAAAGAGAGGGGAGAGAGCGCAAAAGAGAGGGGGAGAGAGACAGCAAAAGAGAGGGGGGAGAGAGACAGCAAAATAGAGGGGGGAGAGAGACAGCAAAAGAGAGGGGGAGAGAGACATTAAAAGAGAGGGGGAGAGAGACAGCAAAAGAGAGGGGGGAGAGAGACAGCAAAAGAGGGGGGGGAGAGAAAGCAATAGAGAGGGGGGAGAGAGATAGCAAAAGAGAGGGGGGAGAGTGCACAAAAGAGAGGGGGGGAGAGAGCGCAAAAGAGAGGGGGGGGAGAGAGTACAAAAGAGAGGGGGGGAGAGAGCACAAAAGAGAGGGGGAGAGAGTGCAATAGAGAGGGGGAGAGAGCGCAAAAGAGAGGGGGGAAAGCGCAAAAGAGAGGGGGAGAGAGCACAAAAGAGAGGGGGAGAGAGCACAAAAGAGAGGGGGGGGAGAGAGCAAAAAAGAGAGGGGGAAAGAGAGCAAAAGAGAGGGGGGAGAGAGACAGCAAAAGAGAGGGGGAGAGAGACAGCAAAATAGAGGGGGAGAGAGACAGCAAAAGAGAGGGGGAGAGAGACAGCAAAAGAGAGGGGGGAGAGAGCACAAAAGAGAGGGGGGAGAGAGACAGCAAAAGAGAGGGGGGAGAGAGACAGCAAAAGAGAGGGGGGAGAGAGACAGCAAAAGAGAGGGGGGAGAGAGCACGAAAGAGAGGGGGAGAGTGCACAAAAGAGAGGGGGGAGTGCACAAAAGAGAGGGGGAGAGAGCACAAAAGAGAGGGGGAGAGTGCGCAAAAGAGAGGGGGGTGAGAGCGCAAACGAGAGGGGGAGAGAGCACAAAAAAGAGGGGGAGAGAGCGCAAAAGAGTGGGGGAGAGAGCGCAAAAGAGAGGGGGGAAAATCGCAAAAGAGAGGGGGAAAAGCGCAAAAGAGAGAGGGGGAGAAAGAGCAAAAGAGAGGGGGAAAAAGCGCAAAAGAGAGGGGGAGAGAGCGCAAAAGAGAGAGGGGGGAGAGAGCGCAAAAGAGAGGGGGGAGAGCACAAAAGAGAGTGGGTAAAGAGCACAAAAGAGAGGGGGAAGAGAGTGCAAAAGAGAGGGGGTGAGCGCAAAAGAGAGGGGGAGAGAGTGCAAACAAGAGGAGAGAGAGAGCAAACGAGAGGAGAGAGAGCAAACAAGAGGGGGGAAGAGAGAGAGCAAAGGAGAGGGAGAGAGACAGTAAAAGAGGGGGAGAGAGAGAGAGAGCAAAAGAGAGGGAGAGAGAATGCAAAAGAGGGAGAGAGAGAGCAAAAGAGAGGGGGAGAGAGAGAGCAAAAGAGAGGGGGAAGAGAGCAAAAGAGAGGGGGATGATAAAGAGCAAAAGAGAGGGGGAGAGAGAGAGCAAAAGAGAGGGGGGGAGAGAGAGAGTAAAAGAGAGGGGGGAGAGAGAGAGAGTAAAAAAGTGGGGGAGAGAAAGAGAGAGTAAAAGAGAGGGTAGAGAGAGAGCAAGGGGTGGGACCGCTGTACTGCAAAAAATGGCCCGTGTACACGGGCATTAGGACTAGTGATTGTTATAAAGGACCCCCTCTGATTCCCAGTTTCCTGTATTGTAGCATCACATCCCTCCCTCTTTCTTCAAAATTTTCTGTAGTGTATCGTTCCTCTCCCGTCCCTTCCCTCCCTTTCCTCCCCTCCCATATATCCCATATATCCCACCAGAACCAACAGATGATCTTTACAGACAATTTTACAGACAGTGTCACTGTCTGTAATGATCAATTTACCATATGAAGACAGATACCTGCAGCCCTGGAACAGCAAGTTTTGTTGTCACTTGACATGGGCTGCCTGAAGGGCGGATGTAGATCTACGTTATGCGGTATGATGGCTATGTACCACATGATGTCGATCTACGTTATGCGGTATGATGGCTATGTACCATATGACGTAGATCTACATCTGCTTGGAGTGAAGTGTTAAGAAAACACTGAATTCAGTGGAAGTAAATGACGTAAACATTTTTATTATTTTTTTTTTTTTTCAAATAAGCTTTATTGGCAAAATGAGATAAAGAACATACAAACATTGCTTCAACCACTATTACATGAAACCATACGTATGTATACATTATCAAGGACATTTCGCAGTTTGTAATAAACTCTGTTCAAACAGCACAGAGAGTCTTGTCAAATTATAAAAAGTAAAAGACATTCTGGTCAATTTACACAAGTATCAGAGTTAGATCGCTCAATAACAAAAATCATTATATAACAAAAAGAAGAGTATAAGACATTGGGTATAGCTCTGTATGAGATATAGTGCTTCCACAGCTTACTTATTGCACACAGCTGTGGCTTAATATGTACCCAATGTACAGGTCCCTATCTAACAAGAGATTAAAATCAGAGTGACAAAGAGCAATAAGATCAGGAAAAGAAGGAAGAAAGGGGGGATTAGAGGGAAGAAGCATGTGGAGGGAGGAGAAAAAAAAGGGGGGGGGAGGATGGGGGGGACGATGGGAATGTGTTGGTACTATACCTCAGCCGCTGACACTGTCCTATCCAAGACTTAGAGTCCTCGCCCTTCCCATGTCAGTAGCATCATTTCGTGTGTACACAGTTTCCCTATTTTAAGGTAGTGATACCTCTCAAGCCTCAGTAGGTCAGCTATTTTATTTACCCATTCCTGGACACTGGGGACGTTCTGCTTTTTCCAGTATAAAGGAATCAATCCTTTCGCCCCATTAAGCATCAAAGAGAAGCAGGCACTTGTCTTCCCCAACAATCTTAGGTAATTGATGGTATAATAGGTAGCAAGGGTTGGGGGGGATGATGACCCCAAGGATTCTGCTCATCTCAATCATAATGCCACTCCAATAGGGCTGCAAAAGAGGACATGTCCACCAAATATGTAAAAGGGAACCTTCGCCACCACACCCTCTCCAGCATCCCCCACCTGTGTGTGAGTATATGTGTTTCAGTCTTTGAGTTAGGTACCACCTACTTAACAGTTTATATTGTGTTTCTTGAACCCTAGCAGACACCTATGCCCTCCTCATCTTATCAAAAATCTTGTTCCATTCCTTGCAATTTATCTCTATGCCCAACTCATCTTGCCAGGTCTGCGTATAAGCCGGGAGGGGACGTTCCCCTCCCAACATCAAAAGTTTATATAGCTGTGAGATTAAATGAGTTGGATGGTGAGTCATTGTACAGAGAGTTTCAAAGGGGGTCCTCTTTCTAGTCAAGTCAGGTCTTTCCTTGTGAGTGTAAAAATAGTGTCTGATTTGTGCCACTCTATACCATGAAGTGAATATTCCACTGTCCCACTCCACTAGTTCCGTTTGGGATTTCAATTTATCTTGTTGGAGTACATTGTAAATTGCCGAGTCCGCTAGGCTATAGGCCTTGTTCGGGTGACTAGAACCAGTGATAAACCCCAAGTCGGGATTTTCTCTAACGGGAGTGATTGGCGAGCTTGAAGTTGAAATGCATGGAGCCTTCTTAAACATTTTTATTATTTTTTTATTTTATTTTGCTATGACAAATATTGTTCCTTTAAATTCAGATATTACATTTAAAACCATTTTTCCAACTTTTGATTCAAGTGACAGCATTCAAAATAGAGAAAGTAGCATTTGTCACAGACTTGTATTTGTTTTGTAGAAAAAAAAAATCATGTCATTGGGGTCATTCCTTATACCATTCAAATGCTACATTTTTCACTTTTTTCCTGTTTACTGCAGTTACAGAAAGGAATTGTCTAGAAATAGCTATTGTGAACATGGAGCTAAGGCAGATTTAACAACTTTTAAACATATCTACTAAGTTTTGGTCAAATGTATGGTTCACATTAGATATACAATTATATATAAATAAATATAGTATAAAAACTAAACATATCTTTAATATTAGTTTGATTAAAGACACATTATACTTACTAATTACAAATTATTATATATTAATCATTCACCTAATTATTTATATTTCCCCAGCCATAAAGGTTTTTGGGGTAATGTTTTGTTTTCTGCTTATCTAGGTAATGAGATATTCCACAAAAATGAATATTTATTAATTAAAGGTCTATTTTTTCTTACACATCATCTGTATCATGTATACAGTTGGTAATGATGAGTTATCTGTTGGTATTAATACTATTATTATTATTATTAATAATAATAATACATTTATAAAGATGAATTCAATTATCAGCATAAAACATAACATAATATAAATATTAAAGCTCAATTGAAAGACAATGAGAAAGAGTGAGACAGGTCAGGTTTACAAGTTCAGGCTTCTCTTTGCTTCATCTTCATTGAGGATCTATAATTACTCTTAGCTACTCAATTGCCTTGAATGATTAATGAGAATCTTACAAACATCTTTTGAGCTCATTATAAACCAATGAACAAGATTTGTTGCCATGGTTACTATCAAAACATAACAGGTAGTTAGCCCTTACAACAAAAGAAAGAAGAACTAAACCTTTATTCAGGCAAAATGGGAGAGCTTTAGAATGAAAAAAAATATGTTTTACTAAACTATCTGTAGTTCTATGTTCACATATTCAGTATCTTAATAAGGTTTCTACATTCACATGAAAACCAATTATCTCATTTCTATTTATTGTATTAAAAGGTGTTTTAGGATATAAGCTCCTAACTTGCTGCAATGTCTTAAATGTCTTGCTTTGAATATAACTGAACCTGCTTCAATTTAATAAAAAAGAAAGAAATATTGTTAAAAAAATAACAGATGTTAAAAGCAGCTTGTGCGTTCACTCTCTGTTTTTTCAGCTGAGTTGACATTAACCCCTTCAATATGTTACAAAGGGCTGCAGTTCAACCTTGTCAGTTATTGTTCTTATTTTGTTGTTTTAGGTGATTGAATTACTGGCAAATGATAAAAAAAGACCTTTCAGTAATTGCCTTCCAGATCCTAAAATCTGATTTTAATTTCTTCTGCTAAGCTGCTAGGTGAAGACTTTGCAATATAGTGAGGCAAGTTACTACCACAAAACTTCAATGCAAATATTTTCCCACAAATTCATACAATTCTGTGGTAGGCAGGAAGTACTATAGCAGAGTTATTTTACCATGGAGGCTACAATTCTCGAACAGCTACAGGAAATGTCAGTTCATTACTTATCCGTGTGATTAATTTTATGCTTTCAACCCTGACACATGCATAACATATTGATATTCATTATGGGCCAGATTACAAGTGGAGAGTTAAACATGGCTTTCATGAAAGTGATATTTGCGCTCCACAGTGTAATACCAGCGCACACTAATGTTTGCTGGTATTACAAGTTAACAGCAATGGGAATGCAAGCTCGCGTTTGCATTGCTTGGAAGCATTGTGCTCACGAGTGTGCGCTTCCATAGGCTCCAGAGACAGCATCAGCATAGTGCAGTGATGGCAGCATATTTTTAAATATATATGTATATGACCATATACACAAATTAACACATAAATATATATGTATAAAGGCATATACATATATATTTACTGGGAACATACATTTCCCATAGACTGCAACGTAAAGGTACTTTTCAGTGCAGTTTTTTTTTTCTAACACTCCACTTCAACCAACTTTAGACCTCAAAAACTGCTGTTGTTATTTATTAAAAAATATATATTTTTTTTAATAAAAAATGATAATGCCCTCTATTTTGAGGGCATTTGGGGCACTTTTAGAAATATAACCAGAGATCTGATCTCTGGTTAATGTTCTGAGCGCTAATTGCAACCACAGCTGTATAATGGTTGATTATAATAATCGCGTGCCCGCAAATGGAAAAATTGCCATTTGTGTGAGCGTGATAATTTAGTGCTCCACTTGTAATCTAACACTATCTTTAAAAGCACATCCATTATTAACCTATAAAAGCTCCTTCAAAAAAATATCTGAAGGGTTATTTTTATTTCATGTTTTTTTTTTTTTTTTTTATCTCAACAAAATGAAATTAAGAAACGCTGTATAAAGATATATGCAAATGGAAACTAATTTTAAGATGTTGCCAGTTCCACATTGTTATTGTGATATATTAAACAACATTTACATATTTCAATAACAAGAAAGCATTTGAGTGCATTTTGAAAATGTTCTTACTGAGTTGCTTCTTCTGAAAAAAATGACATTGCTTCTTAAAACGTCTGGGGTTTGACACAAAATCAAAAAGGTTTACTTTACTAAAATGTAATTCTAATGCTATATACATTTGTTCTTAACCTCTCCATGCAAATTGACTTTTAGTTATTACGATCTATTCTGCTTTCAAATACATTTTTCCCTCCTACATATAACACCACTAGGGCATTGCTCACGTCAGTGTGCTCACTTATATCCTTTCCACTTCTATCCAGTATTGTCACATCACTTACAATAAAACTGTAATCACAAATGTATCTGGTTAAAGGGACAGTCTACCATAGAATTGTTATTGTTTTAAAAGATATATAATCCCTTTATTACCCATTCCCCAGTTTTGCATAACCAACACAGTTATATTAATATACTTTTTACCTCTGTGATTACCTTGTAGCTAGGAACCTTCTTCCAGCCCCCTGATCACATGACTATGACTGTTTATTATCTATTGTCTTAAATTTAGCATTGTTTTGTGCTAGATCTTAAATAACCCCCTGTGCCTGAACACAGTGTTATCTATATGGCCCACATGTACTTTCTGTCTCTTTGTGTTGAAAAGAGATTTAAAAAGCCTGTGATAAGAGGCAGCCCTCAAAGGCTTAGAAATTAGCATATGAGCCTACCTATGTTTAGTTTAAACTAAGAATACCAAGAGAAAAAAGCAAATTTGATGATAAAAGTAAATTGGAAAGTTGATTAAAATTAAAAGTCCTATCTGAATAATGAAAGTTTAATTTATACTAGACTGTCCCTTTAAAGTGACATAAAAATGCAAAAAGAAAATGCTCTAATGTATTTAAATATTTTATTATTATATTATTGCTTGCAAGGGTTAAAATCAGATCCAGTGCAGGAATGCACTACTGGGTGTTATCTGAACACATCTGGTGAGCCAACGACAACAGGCATATGTGTGTAGCTACCAATAGTGCTAGCTACCAGTAGTGCTTTGCTGCTCCTAAACCTACCTACATATGCTCTTCAACAAAGGATACCAAGAGAACTAAGAACATTAGATTATACAAGTAAAATGAAAAGTTGTTTAAAATTGTATGCTCTGTCTGAATCATGAAAATTTAACCCCTTAACGTTTGGGGCTCCGCTCCGGAGTCGTGACTATTACTCCAGAGAATTGAAAGGATAACGTCCTTCACAGACGCACCAGCAGAACTGAGGCCTTGGAACACAGGCAATCCAGAAGCAACAGATTGTCATTAAGGAGGCCCTGAGACTCACACTGTACCCAAACCACACTAGCCTGCATGGTCGGAGGAGAGCAGCCTGCAGTGAGACTTGAAAGATCCTGGCGCCAAGTGGAGTGGTGCAAATGGCCGACATCTTGCCCGCAGTTTCTGCAAGGAGAGCCCCGTTGGAATAGTGGGCCAGAGAGGAGAGCCTGCTGCACGTTTACAATCACCAGAGACCAGATTCACTGGTGAGGACAGCAACTAGACCTACTGACTGGCAGAGGATAGCAGGAGAAGACCCGCTTGACAGGAGGCTGCATCCCCACCTAATACACGTGGCGTGGCCACTTAAGGTAACAACACCTAACTATTATCTTAGCTCCTAAAACCTGGGCCTGAGCAACCACGGAAGCTTTCCCTCACACAACCAGAGTGACATAAAGACCCCACATTAGGCCTGGATACTGTAACTGGTCATTAGAGAGCAGAGACACGCTCTGCACAACTATCCTCATATATATAGCACATGTGGCACTCCTTTGCCCTGAAACACTTTCACCAAGCCCTACTAAAACTCTCCTGGCTTCTTATATATTTGGATCTGGCAGCAATCAAGGCGCCATTTTTCTGACTGACAACAGGTCTTACCTATAATCCCTAAACTGACTGAGGCACTGCAAAGTGTGTATAGACACACAATCACTGAAGGTCCACATTTCACAGCCTACAGGGATACAACTGCACAGACTCTCCCCTTCACCCAGCAGTCCACCTTATCGTTAGGGGCAACAAGCCCTTAGATTTACCACCTCTCAGCAATCTGTTACACGCTCTCCCCCTCCTTTACCCGCTGCTCACAGTGACAGCGGGTCATATCCTACATCCCCTGTCCCGTGATTGCCTTGTGAGGGCACTGTCCCTGGGGAGTAGTGTGTAGTGGAGGTCTCTTTGCACTAAGACACCACAGCAGTAGAGTGGGATTCATTAACAACGTACACTTAAGACGGGTGTCCCATTAAATGCAGGTGTTACACCCCTTCTTAGTCTATCAGATCTCTCAGCACAAACCCGTAGCCTGCTCACACCTTTCTCTCATTGTATGCACCTGGCCAGGGGCCTGAGTAGAGGTGGTTGCCCTGACTGTTGCCTGTTTGTACAGAAATAAAATGATGGTAGGCTAAAAAATGTTTTAAGGCTAGGGCCCACGGGGTGCTCCTGAGCAACTCTACAGCAATACAAGTGCATCAGCCCCTTCATACCATCCTTTACATTATATAACTGGTACACTCGTTGCTCACCACGCTGTCAAATTACAAACATAACCTTGGTGGAAGAATGGCGCAGGCCCAGAGGAGAAAATCCAAGGGTCCTACAGGCCCAAAAAGAACAGTGAAGGAACACTTCCAGCAGCCCAGGAGAGGTCTGGAGCACGGTTCAGAAGATGATCTCTATGACTCAACCTGCCTTTCAGAGCCAAGTAATGACCGAGACCTCAACGCCGCTTCTTTGCCGGCCAGTCTGGTGGATATAGCAGGAGCTAACAACAACATGATGGAACAGATAAAAACCATGCTGGCGTCTCATCACGAATCCATCTGCAAAAGGTTTGACAAGTCATGCTTAGAATTGAGGAGAGATATCGCTTCAATTGGAGAATATACTGATTCCCTAGAATGTAAGCAAGAAGATCTCTCAGTGGATCACGCAAACCTGATATCATATTCGGAATGCCTGGCAGGACAAATCACAACATTGGAATCTAAGTTTGCAGACCTGGAGGATCGCTCCAGGCGCAACATTGTACGCCTGAGAGGTGTCCCTGAGAGTGTTTTCCCCAAGGACTTACAACCAAGAAGTGTTTACAGCTGCCCTTGGTCCCCTACAGGACCCTGAATCTCTCATCGACAGGGCCCACAGGGCGATCAGACCGAGAGCTCTTTCAGACGACAAGCCAAGGGACGTAGTGGTGAGATTGCATTATTATACCTTTCGGGAGAAATTCCTGAGAGCAGTTAATTATGGATCCCTAAAAGCCACAAAGTTTGACAGTCTACTAATATTTTCAGACCTCTCCCCACATACATTACAGTAGAGAAAGGCCTATCAAGACTTCACAAGGATCCTCAGGAGTAAAGAAATAAAGTGCAGGTGGGGCTTTCCGGTCCAACTATTTGTCATCAAGGATGACATCCAACATATTATAACATCGCCAGAGCAAGCCAGAAATATTCTCTCTAAATGGGTTTGCTCCCTGACCAACCTTCCCCTATGATCTCCAAGGCCCTTGCCGGGGAGATGAGGGCTGAAGCCCCACCTTGGAGACAACTTCCCCCCGGGAGAAAAACAGAAGCTCCTCGCAAGCTTCCACATAAAACACTATACCCTCTGCTCAGGAAATTGAATGATGAGGACGGATTCACCTGAACTCTCTCACTAAACCATCATTGGGACTGTACACCATAACTTGTGGGACTGCGAAATGGACTCTTGGCCTCTCGGATCTGAGGGGTCCTGAATACAAATCTTTGTATCCTTTTTGAATGGTTGCCAAGCTATTTTTAATGTTTAAGTTAACAATGCTAGAACAGATAATAATGTTTTGGGGATTTGGGTTTTTGTGGTTTTGTACCTGTTTTCTCTCCCCAGATACACAGTTCCGGAGCAATGATGGATTTTCCAGTGAGCTGTCTGACTATTGTTCCAGTTTCCAGAGAGCAAGAGGAGAAGACTACTGAACTCAGTACCACCTTTCGAAAACTTTGTTAGAATATGTTTAAGTTGCATGGTTAAAAGTGTCAACACTGTTGTGGGGTTGTGGAGGGGGACCCTTTGGCTCTCCATCTACTTACCCTTCTATAGTCTACAGGTTTGTAGCTGAGACACAGATATTGGCTGGTTGGTTTGCCCCCGCCCCTGTTTAGTGAACCCTACTTAAAGGCCCTGAATTGGAGATTACCCAGTTTTATGCCCAGATTAATAGTTACATTCCCATCTGGTCTTATCTTCTCTAGCCTGTAAACCCCTGTATAGAGAGGATCTATTTGCTAGGTAGCACTCCCTACCTAGACCCACCCAACCAACATCAGTTGACACATAGCAGGCTCCCCCGAGGAAGGTTCAAAGGAAGGTTTATTTATAGTGGTCCAGCTTTATGCCTTAGGACCCCCTTTTTATCTTATATAGCAACTAAATGGTAATTTCAGGATACCCCAAACCCTTCTTCTCCTAATCCTCCCTCCCCTATCATTTATTAGGTAGTTCCAACCTCACCCCTATGTGCCTTCATCCCCTCTGTCCTGTCCCCTTTCCTGATGAGGCGGCCTCTTACTCTAAAATGTTGTGTCATCCCGGTTCATTAGAACATTACCACAAAGGGTAGGATGATGCCACATTGGGGAAACCATTGCCTCTACCCTCTGTTTAGTCTCACTCTCCCAAAAAGGGTATCATTGCCTTATTGTTTTGTATTAACTGGTTATACTCATGGTAACCCAGGATTACTTGTATTCTATTATGTATTAAGATTTTATATGTAACTAAGGTCATACACTAGCAGAAAACTTGTAGTTTCAAAAATAGACATTGAAAGCTGTAATAATTGTCAATTACCAAGGCCCACTCCACCACTTGGGTTCACCCCATTTGGGCCCACATGACCTATTATTTGTAGAAATTGACTCTACCTAATATATTTCTTGTGCCCTCGGCACTCCCCCCCCCCCCCCCTCATTATTGGATCTGCTCTGTTCTTCCTTTTCTGGGAAGTATAGCGCAGATATTGGCTGTGTTTATTCTATCACAGACCTTACCTACTCAGGGAATACTCAGGGATTGAACTCACCAACAAAGAGAAGTTTACCTCATGGCGCCTCGTTTATGCAGAACTCCAAACTTTTCCCAATGTGTCTGTCGGCCTCTCACCCAACTAAAAAGAGAGGTGTCGCCATCTTGGTCCATAAGTCAGTGGCGTGTGAGATTCAACATGTGGAGAGGGATCCGGAGGGCAGGTACCTGTTACTGGTTTGCACTCTGGACTGTGTCCAATACACACTGGTTTCATTATATGTCCTGAATTCAGGCCAACTTCCCTTTCTGAGATCGGTACTGCCCCTGATAGACCAACTATGCAGAGGCACCTTGATGATCGAGGGGGACTTGAATATAGTATGGGACCCGACCTTAGATAGGAGACCTTCTAAACATAAACCTCCAGATGCAACAACCAATCGGGTCTCTAATCAATTTAAATCCCTAATGTACCAGTATAATTTGTATGATTTGTGGAGATGCCTGTCCCCCTCTGAGAGGAACTTCACTTTCTATTCTAACCCCCATCAACGCTACTCCCGGATTGATTACCTATTGTGTCATTCCCCCCTCCTGCACAGACTCTCCCACCCTTCGATTGAGATATGCCCATTGTCAGACCATGATATGGTCTCAATAGATCTCATCAACACTCATCAGAGGTCCCCCTCCTCCAGCTGGAAACTACATACCTCTTTCATCTCCGGGCGCTCTGGAGTAGATACCTCCAAAGTTCTCTCTGATTTTCTCAACACCAATGACAACGCGATGACCGATGATCCCATATTATGGGCGACCTTGAAGGCCTTAATGCGGGGTCACTTTATACAACAAGCATCAAAAAAACGCAAACTTATGGGCAAGCCCCTTGCCCAATTATACTCTGAGCTACGCTCACTAGAGAGGCACAATAGAGATGACCCCTCAAGATTAATGGCCAAGCAGATTACAGTCATCAGAACTAAAATTAATTTAATCAAAGAAAAGAGGGTGCAATCAAACCTCTTGGCTCTCAAAAAAGTGTACTATTATAAATGCAATAGGGCGGACCGACTTCTTGACCACAAACTCCGGATCCGTACTCAGCAAAGGCAAATTCCGTCGATCAAAACACAGAGGGGAGTGGTCCATTCCCCAAAAGACATCGTAAGCGCATTTGCCCACTACTATAATACATTATATAACCTGGACTCCTCCTTGGGAACGCTAAAGCTTCAGCCCTACAAATCGAACAGTTCCTTTCCTCCCTCGGTCTCCCGGCCTTGTCTGTGGAGTACACGGATCCGGAAGATTCTCTTCCCGCACTATTTGACCTAATGGACAGGTTTGGAAGTATTTCCTATTGCAAGCTAAATCTTGGAAAAACAGAAACCTATCCCCTAAACTTACCCGAATCATCATTGCAATCCCTTAGGAGGAAATATAAATTCCAATGGTCTATATTAGGCCTAAAACACTTAGGGTGTTCCTCTCTTATGATACTGGAATAGTTCTTTCTAAAAAATTTTTTTTTATAATACATTTTTTATTGAGGCTATTTAAGGCAGAAAATACATTTTCAAGAGTCAAAAATCAAAATGAACATTCAAAATTTGTAAGTTAATATATATAACAAAACTTAAGCCTCTCGTTTTCTGTTGTATTTCTAGTTCCTTCAGGTTATTTAATAATTGTACATCGTGATTAATTTAGCGAGGAAAGGAGAAAGAGGAGGAGGAGAGACAAAGGAAAAAAAAAGGGGGATTCCTTCCACCCCCCAAAGATAAAATGAGGTATGCAATTTTATAGGATGATGACAAGATTATACAGGCCTCTGTTACCAGCATCCTAATAAAACTAATTCTGAGTGTCTGAAAGGGTAAATTAATTGGGCCACTTCTCCTGGCGGGAAGATCTTAATAAATGCCGACCATTTTTTTAAAAATGTAGACACCTCTCTTTCAGATGATAAAGATACATTCATTTGTTCAATAATGCATTGCTTTTTCATATGATTTTTAATTTCTTGGATTTTAGGTGTCGAAGGGTCTCTCCAGCTCCCAAAGATCAAATTTCTTGTTACCAAAATTACCATATTTCTGGTCTTTTTGAATTCAGAATTTGTAGAGAGTTCTCTAAGAAAGACCACCTCTGCCAAGGAGAGGGGGAGCATAGGGAGCTTTAATACATTAGTCATCCAAAATTCTAATTTCCGCCATAATTGTTTAACACGTGGGCATGACCATATCATATGGACTAGATCAGCTGCAGGGTAAGAGCATCTAGGGCATGTGTTGAATCCATAGTTGTGCCATTTAAAACCCTTAAGAGGAGTATAATAGGTTCTATACAATAGTTTAATGTGTGATTCTCTCCAGCTTGAGTATAGTGTGGTTTTGGCTACAATGTCTATAGATTCTTTCACCTGCTCTAATTCGATATCAGGTTCTGAAGCTAGGAGGTTCCATTTTTGTGTTATCTGTTGAAGATTATTGTCTCCTCCTTGGGAGATCAGTAAGTCATACCATTTTGATATAGACGCTAAATCATTGTTGGCTAGTATGGGCCAGCTATCTAATTTCCCCCATGACCAAATCCATCCGAATTTCTCTGCAAGTGTAAAAAGATAATGTCTGGCCTGGAGGTAGGCAAAGAAATCTCTATTGCTCATATCAAATTCCTGTTTCAGTTTTTCAAATGTTTTAACCGAAAAAGTACCTTGGTCTATAAGCTGAGTCATAGCAAAGAGGCCCTTTTCTTGCCATATCTGAAAGACTCATGACTGGGTGCCTTCTTGAAATTCTGGATTGCCACATAAAACTTGGAATTTTGGGATGGTTAAATCAATGTTTAATTTCTGCCCAAGTTTTTTCCAGGCTAGGATTACCATATATATTGAGTGGAACTGTTTTACTTTCTTTGGGATTAGGTGAGCTGGGCAATGAATAAGAGCTATAGGGTTAAAAGGAGATATAATGTTCCTCTCTAGGTTGTTATTTGTAAAATAGTTCTTATTCGCTATCCAATCTATTGCGATACACGATAAAAAGACCAAGCTGTATTTGCTAAGATCTGGGAGAGCCATTCCCCCGTATCTTTTTGGGAGATAAAGTTTATTTAGAGAAATTCACGGTCTTTTACATTTCCATATAAAGTATCTAAGCGCCCTGTTTAAACTTTTCCAGTCTTTGGCTTTCAGACTCAACGGGATGTTTTGTAAGGGATATAAAATCTTAGGAAGGAGAGTCATCTTAAATAAGGCAATACGTCCTGAGAGAGATAACGGAAAATTCTGCCAGCTGATCATGTAATCTTTTATTTTAGAGAGAATAGGGGAGATATTGAGGCTATACCATTCTTTTGGATTAGTTGAAATATTGATACCTAGGTATTTAAAGTGGGTCAAGACCTCTTTAAAGGGTATCGTAGCATGCGAGAGCTCACTTTTCTTGACCCATAGTAATTCCGACTTAGAAACATTAAGTTTATAGCCTGTGAAGGTTCCGTAAGAATTAGTTATCGAGATCAATTTTGGGATATTGACCGATGTATTAGACATATAAATTAATACGTTGTCCGCATATAGAGCTATTTTTTGCTCCAGCGTGCCAATTTTTATCCCCTGCAAAGACTGTCGAATTTTAGGGGCTAAAGGTTCAATTGCTAAATTAAATAATAGGGGAGACAGTGGACACCCTTGTCTTGTACCCCTCTGGAGGTTAATTAGTTTAGATTCTAGTTTATTAACAATTAATTTGCTTGAGGAATTTCTGCAAAGATTAGAAGTAAAGGAAATAAAATTATCCTTAGATCCAAATTGAAGCAAGGAGTTCAGGATGTGTTGGTGATAAACTGAATCAAACGCTTTTTCGGCGTCAAGTGTGATGATCGCTATGTCTGATTGATCTTGAGAGGGGTCTTCACTGGAATTATGGAAATATTCAAGCACTAAAAATAATTCTCTAATCTTAGCTGCCAGGTTACGTCTGCGAAGGAAGCCCGCCTGATCTTTATTAATGAGATCACCTATAACTTTTTGAAATTTTTTAGCTAAGATAGATGTTAATATCTTATAATAAGAGTTAAGTAGTGCGATGGGTCTGTAAGACTCTTTTTTCCATGGATCTTTCCCTGGTTTCAGTATTAATGATGTAGTGGAAGCTGCAAAAGACATGGAAACAGGCTTATTGTTTATGTAGAAATGATTAAACATTTCTTTTAAATAGGGGGTTATGATTGGAGTCAGAATCTTATAAAACTCGTTGGGAAGAGAATCCGGGCCCGGGGCTTTGTCAAGAGGCAGCTCTTTAATTGTTGAAGTAATCTCTTGATCAGAGATAGGGGCATTAATATTGCTTGCTGCTTCTTCTCTCAGAACTGGATGCTCGAGCCCTTTCCAGAAAAGCTCAGAGGCCTCTTCATCGGAGTCTTTTTTGTCATAAAGATCTTTATAGTAAGTGAAGAAGGCTTCAGTTATCTCTTTTGTATTTTGTAGTAACGTTCCTTGTTCCAGGAGAGAGTCAATTGAGGGATTTCCTTGTACATTTTTGACTAAATTTGCCAGCAATTTCCCTGCCTTATCTCCAAATCTATAGAACTTAGATTTAATTTTAAGATCAGCTTGGACTGAATTGCGCATTAAGAGGGTATCTCTCTCTCTCTTCGCCGAAGTATATTTCTTCCAGTTAAGTGATGTTGGTTGGGTTAGGTATTTATTATAGCTATTAGTGATGGATCTCAATGATTCGCTTTCTCTCAAGGCTACCTTTCGGTTAAGGTCTGCCATATAGGCAATTATGTGCCCCCTCATTACCGCCTTGCCAGCTTCCCAAAGTATACTTGGGTCATTAACCGTACCGGCATTTACATTAAAATAGTCAGTCATTCTGGTTGTCAGCCAGTTCTTAAATTTGAAGTCTTTCAGCAAAAATTTGGGCGTGGAGTGTAAATTTTATCTCTTATTGGGATTTTCAATACTATTGCGGCATGATCTGAGATTGTCACTTGTAGTATTTTTGCTGTGGGACCACACTTTAATAAATTCTTATTGACTAGAAACAGGTCAATTCTGGAGAGAGACCTTACGTTTTTAGCCTTGCATGTGAATTCTCTTTGATCCGGGTTCTGAAGCCTCCATACATCTTTGAGAGCTAGATTCTTAGCTAAGATTTTAAACATTTTACCTTCTAGCTTATCCCTCTTAGACAACCCAATTTTGGAAATTTGCCTAAATCTGTCTAAAGAAGTCTGTGGAACCATGTTAAAATCCCCTGCCACAATTATGTTCCCTTCACCTATTTGTAAAATTTTTGTTTGAAGAAACTCCCAGAAGTTCCTCTCAAATTTGTTAGGGGCATAGAGGTTACAGAGTGTAAAAAATAGATTTTGCTAATCTAATCTTTAAGATCAGAATTCTACTATTGGGATCCTTGTATTCTAATAAAACTTTGTATGGGTTTTTCTTCCCTATAAGGATGGCTACCCCTCTTTTCCTCTCACTGCTTGGTGTAAAAAACACCTCACTTACCCAGGAATATTTCAATTTAGCTGATTCTTGTGCATTTAAATGTGTCTCCTGGATAAATGCGATGTCTGAATTGAGCTTTCTCAAATGTGAGATTATTAATTTGCGTTTTATCGGAGTCGATATTCCTCCGACATTCCAAGAAGAAAAAATTTAATTTTTTACATTAGTCATCAATTAAGAGAGGGAAGGGTGGAGAGAAAGAGAAAAAACAAACAAAACAAAAAAAAAAAAAAGACTAAGGTTAAATACATAGATAGTGTACAACCACCCAAGGTCCTTGATAATTAGCAGCTCATTTTGATGCTAAGTATAATAGATCAGAATAAATTTAGGTTAAATACACTTAAAATAGTAAATAAGAATTCACTACCTATGTAAGATACCTATTACTAATAAGCACATAGTTAAAGCATAAACACACTTGGCCCTTTATATAGTGCATTTATTTATTTACTTGAAGTGTGGTTCTTAAAAGTACATTATAACAAAGGTGACACTCTTTAAATTTAAATTTAATAAGTTGCTCATTTTGATGCTAAGTTTAATAGATCAGAATAAATTTAGGTTAAATACACTTAAAATAGCAAATAAGAATTCACTACTTATTTAAGATATCTACTACAAATAAGCACATAGTTAAAGCATAAACATTCTTGGCCCTCTATATCAGTGTTTTTCAACCAGTGTGCCGTGGCACACTAGTGTGCCGTGAGAGATCCTCAGGTGTGCCACGGCAGACTGACAACAGTGTGACATCTTTTTTAAACTTTGCTTGTTTTTTACTCCCAGTGCAGGGGTAGTTTGTAGGAGGCATGGCATAACAGCACAATGCATACAGTATGTGTGTGTTTGTGTGTATATATATATATGCTGTATTAGGCTACAATGTGTGATTTTTTTTAAATTTTGGGATGGTGGTGTGCCACAGGATTTTTTAATGTAAAAAAGTGTGCCACAGCAAAAAAAAGGTTAAAAATCACTGCTCTATATAGTGTATTTATTTATTAACTTGAATTGTGGTTCTTAAAGTACATTATAACAAAGGTGATATTTTTTGAATTTAAATATAAGAAAATTTTCCCCCAACTTTAGCCCATCCGGCTCTAACGACTTTAATATAAGTGGGGATTCACACCCTAACTGATAAGCACGCTCACAATATACAAATACATTCCATTATTCACGAGTCATGAACACATAGTAATAATAACATGATAGAGCAGAGACTGAACATCTGACGTTTGACAGCGATGTGGTGTTGTGACAGGCTACGTTTTGATTGGCGCATACACACGATATTCGACCAATCAGGATCCAGTAAGCAGAGACCTATAGCTACCTTCTAGACTCCTTGCAATGCACTGGGGTTTGGTAGACCGCACCGGATTGGCTGACATACACATTACTGACCAATAGGGATTTGTAAATAGCATCTAGTAGTAAACAGTAATTACGAACGAATACAGATTTTGAAGCACAAGACACTTCTTCCCACAATATCATAGGCGGTCTAAGATGAATATAAAGAAACAGGAACCGCTTTGAGGTAGGAGATGTGAGAGCTGTTTAATAAGACAGGATAATCACTAAAATATACAATACTAATGTCTATGCATATGTCTATATATAAAGCGGTTCAAGCTCTAAGACAGTTTTCTTACACAGTGATGTAAAATGCATGTTTAATAGACTCATACAATAGTTTCCTCCATGTTTCCACTGTTTGGCTCCTATTGAATATTGAATATTAGTGACAAATAGAAGGTTAGAAATATAGTCTTAGTAATCAAATTTGTTATGTTGAGCAACTAGACAAGTACAGCTGTGTTGAAAAGGAGGGTTAATTGATCCAAGCTGAAGGGAGTTACAATGAGGGGTGTGGATTTTTGAACCAATAGGATTTCAGATGATGGTTTTTAAATCAGAGAACTGCTAGACAGTTTTAAGCAGGCTAGGAGTAAGGCAACAGCCGAAACCGGTCAGCCTTTTTCATCTGTTTGACTACTATACATGTATGTTCTTACCCAGGGGTTAAGATACCCTTTATGTTCTAAATAAAGTTTGATTTTGTATCCATATACTTGGTGCTCCTGTTATACATTTTCTCTGAAAAAAAAAAGACCCCCGGGCTCTCCCCCACCCAGCGCCCCCATCCCCGCTCCACCGCCCCTTATCATCCTTAAAACCTGAAGGAAGCATTGAAAAGTACAAAAAAAAAGAAAAATATCAACCATGTGTGACTCCTGTACATTAGTAACGCCATAAACTAAATTAAACCATCATATTGTAAAAACTAATAACTTATTTCGTATTACTTTACACATTTTTCATCATAAAATGTTTCTGCCTTTGAGGCATCATCGAAGAAATATATCTGACCCTGGACTTTTACTTTGAGTCTAGCTGGGTATACAACTGTGGCTGAGAATCCCTCTATAATCATCTTACCACAGATTGGAGAGAGCTCCCTCCTTTTTAGAGAGGTTTCGTATGTGAAATCCTGGAATACCAGGACCCTGTGCCCATCTAATATAATGGGTGCATTTTTGCGTGAAAATTGCATAATCTTAGTTTTATCCTGAAAATTCAGGTATCTCACTATTATAGGTCTAGATCTCAAATTGTCCCCATCTGAGGGGGGAGGTCTCCCCAATCTGTGAGCTCTCTCTACTGCCAGGGGTAGGTCTTCTTTAGGAATATTCAACAGTTGTGGAAAAGTCTCGGCTGTAAATTTCAAAAGATCAGTAAATTGTGTAGTTTCAGGAACCCCGATTATTCTAACATTATTTCTCCTGGACCGATTCTCTAAGTCCTCGATCTTACTCTGGAGTTCCTTCAAGGTTAAGGAGTGTGCCTGCAATTTAGTAATCTGTGTAGCTGAATTATCCTCGAGGTCAGACACTCTTTGTTCGACCTCTTGGATCCTGGTTGCAAACTGCTTAACCTCCAAAGATAGAGCGTGTAGGTCTTGTTTTATTTCTGTTCTAAGGGACTCAAACTTAGGGTTCAGGGCTTCTATGATGTCATTAACAATTGTTTGGCAGTTAATAGTTTCTTTTGACTTCACAGCCAAGCCTGCTTCGGCATGTGGCTCCGCTACAGGCTCGGCCATGGTTTTGTTCCTCTTGTCTCTGGGCTTAGAGGCCATGGTTGGTGAACAGCTTTTAGAGTGACTTGGTGAATTTAAAAATGTATCCATAGGGGACGTGACATGCACTTAAAAAAGATTGTGTAGTGCGAGAGAAAGGGGTGTCCCGTGTCGTGAAAAATTAATTTACAGAATTGAGTGATGTGTGAGGAGAAGAAGAGAGAAGAAGAAAAAAAAGGAAAGGAAGTAGTGATGAAGTGAAGTGTGAATGTGAGGAAAAAAATTAATGTGAAGGTGAGCGAAAAATAATAAAGGTGATTATTCAAGGCATGGTGTAGTGGTATGGTACAGTGTTTTAGACCACAGATTCTCAAGCCCAAGAGGCAGGAGATTATCTTCTTAACTATTAGGGCCTCCTGTGGGGAGGTTATAGGGCCAGTATGGAGGCAGGTAAAGATACCTGTTTTCAGTAAATGAATGGGTTCCTCTATTTAGATTTATTTACTATTATACACAATTAAAATAAGTTCCCAAAAAAATCCAGATAGAGAGGAGAGCCCAAGATACAACAATTAACACTTCTATAATACGCAGGGTAATCTTGAGTAGAGGAGAAAAATGCAGCAATGGGCAAAAATACCTAAGAAAGAATGAAAATTATAGTTTTGTAATTTTTAACCACTACAGTGATTCTGTATCACTCAAGAGCTGCTGTAATTTTACCACCTATATTGTGAGCAGCTTTATGATACCCTGTTATCTTAGATTTCTAAAGATAGAAGGTGTCCTAATCAAAACAGAGTCTACAGAGGTGCTCCTTTATAGCTTAAGAGCCAGGGAGCGCCTGTTTCTTACAAAAAAAGGGATCTCAGTTACCTATGCAAATAGTCACTAGGGTAGTTAAAGAATATCTATGTTCTGCAAATAAGCAGACTTCTCTATACAGATATATTTACTGTCAACATCTGTTATTTAGGGACATAAAGACATTAAGTTCAAGGAGGGAGCTAAGTTTTTCTTTCTTTTTTTTTTTCCCTTTTTTCTTCCTTTCTTTTTTGTAGGGTAATCGTGAGTGGAGGAAACTCAGCAGTAGGGTGGGGGGGAAATTTGTAGCTCTCTGTCAGCACAGTAATTTTGTGTTGCCCAAAATCCACAATACCTTAACCTCTTAATGTGTAAAAGATTTTTTACCTTTTTTTCTCCTTCCTCCCCCTTCTCTTTCCCCTCTTTTCTCTTTTTCTTCTTTTAATTATACTCTGTTATCTGAGGTTTCTAAAAAGTATCACTGAGAGAGGAAGAATAAAGAACAAATTAATTTCAGAAGATAAGAAAGAGAAACCAAGTTTCCCTTAATGTATTATAACCCTAGGCATACATGTCTGGAAAGGGAGAGTCAATGTAACTTCTTAATGCTACAATATTTTTGAGCAGTTTGGCAAATTAACCTCCTAGAAGAATAAAGTTTAATAAGAATTACTTTAAACATGCAAAGAATTTAGTTCAATTAAATTCAAACATAAAGAAGAACTTTCTTCATAGAGTGTAGTTTTCATGTCTTCTTAACTTAATCAATTTTAGTAGGACCGTCTTCTTTAAATGTATGTAACATGTAAGTCCTCTTCCTTTCTCTCTTTCTCCCCTTTTTTCTCCTTTCCTCAGGTATTTTTCTTCTCCCTTTTCTCTTTCTCTTTTCTTCCTCCTTTCCCACAAGATGAAAGGGAATTAGCGTTTTTTCCTTTTTCCCTCTCTTCCCCCTTCTCTTTTTGATAGTTCCACACTCTTAGGGGTTATCCTTAATGAGGCGGCAGTATTACATAAATTTATCTGTTGTCTTCCCTTAGATAATACTTAAAGCGATGAGTTGTTTTTACCCTTTTTTCTCCTTTTCCTCTTCCCCTCCTCTCTCTATTTGGTTTAGTATGGCTTTAGGGATTTATCAGATAAGCTACAGCCCTTCTATTTTCTAGAGCATTTTTAAGGAGTCCTCTTTGTGTCAACGCTGTGTATACCCATGCTGGTTTTCCCTTCTTGCTGGGTAACCCACTTCAACTGCTCCCCTTCTCACCCTTATATTATATTTCCTTCATAAAACATGTGTATGCAGTCATGGAAGAAAACTCACCTCCTCCCTTATCAGATGCCGGGGTATAGTTATCATCAACGAGCGGTCAGCAGCGCCTCTTGCAAGGGCAGCCCGAAGATCCCAGAGGAGTAGGAAACCTCCTGTCGCCGGCACCCGTGCTCTGATGCTCCAGTCACTCCAACAGTCCCGCCTCCTCCCGCGCAAAAAAGGTGGGAGAGGAGGGAGATGAAATCAGGTCAAGATTCTCCGGTGTCAGGGCTCTCCGTAGTCGCGATCTACCAAGCCTCCAGAGGACCGGGTCCAGTGCCCATCCCCTCCTGCAAAACACCAGAAGGAGAGGGGGAAGGCCATTCCCCGCAAATGAGGACCGACCAGGCATGAGTCCTGCAGGAGTGCCCCACGCTCTTCTCGGGTCCCGTCCGCCACCACTTCGGGAGGTAAGAGAAATCCCTTTTTGATAGGTAATTTCTTCCAGGCAGGTGGAAACCGGATCCAATACCCGTCCCCTCTCGTGCAACACCGGTGGGAGAGGGGGAAGGCTAACGTTTAGCAGGTAAGGATGTCTCAGCAGAGCGACAGGGGGGGTGCATTCAGCAGCGGCAGGTAAGGGCAAATGATCATGCGGAGGAATCCTCAGCAGGTGTATTGGAGGTTCAGGAAAGTAAGAGCTTACTGCAGGTCCGGAGTTAGGAGGGTGAGTTTATCTTCGGTAAGGTGTGAAGGGAGCAGGTGTATTTTCCAATTTGAAACAGGGTTTTTTTTGTTGTTTTTTTTTTTATTCTTCTTGTAGCTCCTCTCCCGCTTCTGCCGCGGAGGGTAGGAGATGCCCAGCTAGCAACAGATCTTTTTCCAGGCAGGTTATATTATTTTCTGCAGGTGTCAAGTCCTCTGTTATAGAAAGTTTTTATTTTGTTTCTTTCTTCTTATCGATTTAAGGGACCTTCTAATTTGGCAGAAAACAGCGGATGTAGTGCCGCTGTTTGATTCCGGTAGCTTTGACTCTAGCTATCCAGGTAGCATCCCCAGAGGTTGGGGTATGGCGCGAAGGAACCGCCAGCAGCTTAGGACTGGAGCAGGGAGCTCAGCTACACAACTTTGCTCCTCCTCCACCGGAATCCTTCCTCTTTCTAAAAATTTTAATGACCTTCTATCCCAACTCCAAAGGGACCTGTGCTTCGGAGATATGATGAAATCTCCTGGTTTGGGAGAATCGCTGTCAAAATGATGCAGCTTTACTATGAAGCCGCCCTTTTATTTCACATTTCGGAATGGAATGTTAAAGCGACTGGTCCTCAATGGTTAGAGATCGAACAGGCATCCTTGCCGGCTCATATGACCTTGCTGGATCTCATATGGAATTCATCATTGACCAATGACACCATGGGAGACCTGATTATCCGCAGGCTCCCAACATATCTCCCCTTTATCCTCCCATTATCAGATACTTCTTAACGCTTCAAAACTGACCAAAACTAGGCAGATGATGGAATGGGAAAAGAGATTGGAGAGTAGACTTAACTGTAGATGACTGAGCTGATGCAATCCTACATACCAAAATGTTGATTCACTGCATGACAATGTATGAATTGTTCTACAAGCTCCTGACCAGGTGGCACTATGTGTCTTCAAACCTACATAAAATGTTTCCGGACTGCTCTCCCCTCTGCTGTAGGGGATGTAAGTTGGTGGGTGACCCCCACCACATCTGGTGGGCCTGTCCTGCCATTGCACCCCTGTGGAGTAGATTGGGTGTCTTGTGCTATCGACTAGGGTTGGTAGTGTCCCTGTCTCCGGAGACAGCTCTGATCCATACTGGCTTCCAGTCTCTCTCTGCGCCCAGACACATTCTGCTGATAACTATACTGATGGCTGTGAAACTACTTATTGCACGAAATTGGAAGAAACCTAATCCCCCCAATTGGCAGGCCTTGATTCAACTTATCTCCTACTTTAGGTCTATGGAGAGTTATGTATATAATTCACACCAACAAACAGATCTGTATGCCCTGGCATGGGAGCCCTGGGACTCTCTCGGGGAAAGCACAATTCATTCTCTATAAGTGGAGTATCCCTGATAGAGACTGGTGACCGCAATGGCAGAGAGGGGAATGTACCATATCCCCCCTCCAGGCAGCTGATGGGTCTTTTTTTTTTTCACCTTACCCCCCTCTTTTTCCTTCTCTTCTCTGATGGAAAGTCTGATAAACAGACTCTCATTTATCCCCTGGGCCTTCATTGCTCAATTGGGACTTAAGTACACTACACTAAGTTTACTGTTCTAGTCTCTGTATTATTATAACTTTTTCGTAACAATTATGTTTTTAACAGATGTTTGCTAAAATATAAAAATTTGAACCTTGAAGGACAAAAAGGCTTTTCTTCTTATGTATTCATACATCCTTTGAGATATCACATGTATGTTGTATTTTGAATTTTGGCTTTTCTTTTTCTTTTCGCTTACAATTGCATGCTCTGTCTGAAGCATGACACTTAAAGGGGATGTTAAACACTCTGAGCTAGTAATATAAATGTTTAACTATGCATAAAAAAACATATTCAATATAATTTATTTTGTCCCCTTTTCCTTTAATTTAAAGTGATGGTAAACTCTCCTTTTTATAAACTGATCCGGAATGTTAGTGATATTTTAGATAGAGTTTAAACTGTTCTCCAATCAGTGCTCTAGCCATACGGCACTCACACAAATTTTTTTTGTAGCTAGAGAGCTGATTGAAGAACAGTTCAAACCATTAACCCCCGCAAAAAAAAAAAATACTTTTGAAGTGAGCAGCCAGAGTGAGGGTTATTTGAATTTCAGTGCTACATTAAATAGTAAGTTAAAGCGTATCTTCATTAGAATGGATGAATTAAACTCCATCTAAAACATTCTTAACATTCCGGATCTGTTTATACAAAGGGGGAAATTTGCCATCCCTTCAAATCTCTATTTAAATTGGAAGTGCAAACTACAGAATTCAGAAGTCTAACCTTGTTACATTCTAGACAGTGATTGCTTGATTAATGAAGTAATTACTGTTTATCTGTCACTAATTGTTTATCTGTCACTAATTGCCAGTAGAGGCTTTTAAAAGAATATGTCCTATACTATAAAAAAGCAAATTTGCTAAAAAAGGGCCAGATTACAAAAGGTGCAATACTTAACGCTCCCACTCAAGGTTTAAAGTTTTTGATCACACACTAACCCGACGCGTGTAAACAACCGAATGTATTCCCCCATAGAAGTCAATTGAGCAAAGAAAAAGTGGAAGAAAAAAAATGTGTGCAAACACAAGTGCATATTGTCAAGTGGGCTAACCCGACATGAAAATATGAATATTTCACATTTCAATGTTCTTCACATAGCAGAATATGTTATATTTAGTTATAAATACATATTTCTACATATATCTGATGGTATTTTGATATGTTATATCTATCTATTCTATATATATATATATATATATATATATATATATATATACAGTATATCTGTATATAGCAATACCTTTATATAATTATATATATATATATATATATATATATATATATATATATATATATATATATATATATATCTCAGTTTCTCTCTCTCTTTCTCTCTCTCTCTCTATAAAAATAAAATTATATAAAGGTATAGATATATACAGATATATATATAGATATATAGATAGATAGGAATATCTATTTAAAAAACACATAGAACATATTCTACTATGTGCAGAACATTGGATTGTGAAATATTTACAGTAAATACACAGTATAACACTTTATTAATTATGAATATTACATAAATATGCTTTTAAATGTTTTCATCTACTTGACAGCAAAGGGCTCCAATACACTTATATATAAGTCTATATATGTGTACATATGTATTTATGTGTTTAAATGTGTTTATATATCTGTAAATACATATATACATAAATACATATGTACACACATATAAACATATATACAGTGAGGAAGGGGATACGGTCCCCGAAACGTCACACAATAAAATATACATTTAAAGGACCAGTGAGTGCTGCCATCTGTTCATTGCTATATATATATATATATATATATATATATATATATATATATATATATATATATATATATATATATATATATATATACGTATACACCCATACATATACATATTTAGACATGTACAGTATATGTATGTATCGCTATGTTAAAGCCCTTTGCTTTCCTTCTTTTTTCTAACTTTGAGCCCTTGCAATTTTTTGGCATATTTTTTATTAGATAGTGTTATTATGAGTGTATCCACATTGTAATGTTTTTATGTGTTTTGTGACACTTTATTTTTTGCGAAAACAGTTAACCAGAGCTCTGAGGATGCAGTAATCATTCTAACGCAAATCACACTTGCGTTCAAGTGATTTTGTTTACTTTCAATTAGTAATATGAGTGGTACGACGTGTGCAAACACTCACGATAAACTCCTTTTAACTCGCGTGTAACGGTTAACGCGCCACTCGTAATCTGGCCCAAAAATAGTTACTTTTAAATAATTTATTTTTGATGTCCACCATTGGAAGGATATAGATCTGAACATTTCATGGATGTCTTTTACAACTGGGAGGTTTAAGCAGTGTGAGCAGTGCTGTGGGGTTTCTTTGGGTAGTGCTGTGGCCTCAATAGCAGGTGTACTGCACAGTGGATGGAGTTGGGTTGGTGATGGGTGGGGTTAGAGCAGATTCTGGGCAGTGTTGAAGGCTTTGGTTTTAGTCTTGGCATTACATTGGTACACCAGGATATTTTGTACTGAAGGGCAGAGGTTTCAAATATGTGTCAATACCGCAATATGCAGAAAATTGGGAGATCTACAATTGTTCTGCAATTACAAGAGCAAAACATTTCAAATCAAAATGCACAGTGATATGTAATTGTAAACATGTAGCCTGAAGGAGTTGTTACTAGTTTTAAGATAGAATTTACTATGCATATGACCCATCTAGCAAAAGTCAGACATTTTATGCACCACTGATAGCACCTGAAGAATGAGGGAAATAGAAATGCCTGTGCATAGTCCCATCCTCAAGAAATTTCAGTGAAATCTAGCAAGATTTCATAATAAATGTCCTCAAATTGAGGTGGGAAATAAAGTGACTGTGCTTGCACATGCCACATGCAGGCACCCTCGCAAGTCCCAGCACAACCATCCTGCTTGGATGTTTAAAGTCCATATACAGTGGGACGGGGTTATTAAGGTAAAATACCTTCATTTTAGTTACATAAAGACAAATATAGATGCTCATGTGATACTTTCTAGTCAGCCTTTTAAATATATGTTGCCTCACTTTCAAGTTATTCAAGATTTGGGTATCACGTCTTTTTAAGAATTACCACAAACCTTTGTTAACTTCTATTGCAAAATAGCTTCAATGCAAGTTTGAAATGTACTTCTGTGTATTTCATATGTATCTTAATCTGCACCCAAGAGCACAAGATGCATTTTTAAAAATGTACACAGTACATAAGTGTTTATTTTGGAATCGGACATTTAGGACTGTACCTAGGGCAGGGGAATGTGGGAGGGCAGCTGCGTCAATGATCTGTGGTTGCAGTGAATGACCTATATACTACCCTGGTCTCTGGTTGTCTGAAAATATATAAAAGAATCATGAGTTAAAAATTTGGGGGCTGGCAGGTTCAGGGAACTGCAGATTTGCCAGAGCCTAGGGCAAAAACTAAATATACCACTGCAAATAAGCAATGATATCATTTTCTTCTGCATTTATTTTAATTTCCAGATTCTTTGAATATCTCTTAAAGATATTTGATATAACCACACATATTTCCAGTTTGGTTTATGGTCCAGTAAAACATAAGCAATTGTTTAAAATGTTGTTTTTGGCTAATAACACTGAATTTTTATATTCTGCAAATTGCAGTAAAAAATCTGAAATGTACTAAATTTATTTGAATAATATATGAAAATGTTGTTACCATTGTTAACAGAGATGGCTCATTCATTTTCTTGCAGGTTGTAAACTGGTAATATAGATATTAAAACTCTTCGTAACTTATAATTCTCATGAAAAAAAACATAGCACTTAAAGGTACAATAAAGACAAAATTAAACTTTCACGATTCAGGTGGAACATGCAGTTTTAAACAACTTTCATATTTACTTCTATGATTTAATTTGCCTAATTATTTTTTGGTATTCTTTGTGAAAAAGTAAACCTAGGTATGTCCATGAGCAGCAATGCATTACTGGTAGCTAGCTGCTGATTGGTGGCTTTTGTCATTAGCTCACTCAGCGTGTTCAGCTAGCTCCCAGTAGTGCTTTGCAGCTCCTTTAATAAAGGATACTAAGAGTATAAAGCAAATATGATAATAGAAGCAAATTAGAAAGTTGTTTAAAATTGTATTCTGTATCTGAAGTACAACATTTTTTTTAGGTTTCACGTCCCTTTAAAGGGATACTAAACCCAATTTTTTTTCTTTCATGATTCAGATAGAGCATGCAATTTTAAGCAACTTTCTAATTTACTCCTGATATCAATTTTTCTTTGTTCTCTTGCTATCTTTATTTAAAAAGCAGCAATGTAAAGCTTAGGATACCATTTTAATGAAGAAAAGGTAGTATAAAAGAAGTATTTTAACAAAACCTGTGAAATGTAAAGATTGATGAATGAAAGTGCCCCTGTTTTTAATAGGATTATTAAAAAGCAGGCACTGGTTCATCGAAATTTACATTCACTTTAAGCTTACATAAAGATAGACATGAGGTGGAAAACAGATAGTGATAAATAACATCCCATGAAAGCTGACAATCTATTAATCAGAAAAGAGGAGTTAATTAAGACATAGGCTAAGGGCTTGATCACAATCTTTTATGATTTTTTTACAAAATTAACCATTAAATGATATGGGTATTTTGTAGATAAATCTTTTGATAAGCTATTCTAAAGGATTTGGATTGACCCCTAAATTCCTCAAAGAGACATTAAGCATCTCATGCTTTTGTGTAAAAGGATTGTGCTTGCCCTACACTCCCTAGAGAAAAAAAAAAAATTCTGTAACTTGAATTTTCAAAATATTAAAGATGCCTAACTCAGCTCTTTGATTTGTAACATGAAAAAAATCTAGGATATTGAATTTGCTTTTAGGACTTTTTTTGTAGGGAGTGTGGGACAAGCACATCTGTTACACAAAGCAAGATATGTGTACTGTATATTTTTCTCCCCTTTAAAGGTCTAGATTACAAGTGCGACGCTAATGCTTTTGTGCTAGCGCAATGGCGATTTTGCGATCCATTTTCAATCTGCTGATATTAAAAGTTCAATGACATTGCGATTGCACTAGCACAATCGCCTCTTCTGCTTCAATCCTTACTGCAATCTAAGAGTTGTGTTAAACTGTTTTCCGAAATTAAAAAGTGTCACTAAAAACACATCAAAATACATTACAAAGTACACTTACACCACTAAATAAACTATTAACCTCTAAACCGCCATACCCCCACATCACAAATTACCTAAATAAACTGTTAACCCCTAAACTGCCATCCCCCACATTGCAGTACCTAAATAAACTATTAACCCCTAAACCACCATCATACCTAAATAAACTATTAACCCCTAAACCGCCACCCCCCGCATAACAAAGTTATAAACTAATATCTAAAACTTCTAATCTAACACCTCCTAACTTAACCCAAATTAAAATACCACTAAATTAACTAAATAAATATCCTAACTACCTTAAAATAAAAAAAACTTACCTGTAAAATTAAAACTTACCTGTTGTAATAATCTTACCTTTAATAATAATCTTACCTTTAAAACGAAACCTAACATTACACAAAAACTACCATTAAAAAAATAAAAAAATAACATTACAGAAAATAAAAAAACGAAATTACCAAAAAATAAAAATAAATAAATAATCCTATTCTAATACTCCTAAAAAACAAACAAAGAAAACCCTATTCTAAAAATAAACTGCCCATAGCCCTTAAAGGGACAGTCTACAATAGAATTTGTATTGTTTTAAAAGATACATAATCCCTTTATTACCAATTCCCCAGTTTTGCATAACCAACACAGTTATATTAATATACTTTTTACCTCTGTGATTACCTTGTATCTAACAACCTTCTGACAGCCCCCTGATCACATGACTGTGACTATATAAAACCTATTGAGTTGCATTTAGTATTGTATTGTGCTAAATCTTAAATAACTTCCCGGGCGTTAACACAGTGTTATCTATATTGCCCACATGAACTTATCAGTCTCTTGTTGTGAAAAGCAATTTCAAAAGCATGTGATAAGAGGCAGCCCTCAATGGTAGAAATTAGCATATGAGCCTACCTAGGTTTAGTTTCAACTAAGAACACCAAGAGAACAAAGACAATTTGATGATAAAAGTAAATTGGAAAGTTGACTAAAATTACATGCCCTATCTGAATAATGAAAGTTTAATTTTCACTAGACTGTCCCTTTTAAAGGGCCTTTTGTAGGACATTGCCCTAAAGCAATCGGCTCTTTTGCTTTAAAAAACACTAACCCTCTAACATTACAACCCCCCCACCCCACCAATCCCCCAAAATAAAGAAAAACCTAGCTAAAAAACCTAAATTACCCATTCCCCCTAAAAGGGTATTTGGATGGGCATTGCCCTTAAATGGACATATAGCTCTTTTGCTACCCCCTAAAAAAAAAACCTAATCTAATAAAAAAAATACAACCCCAAGAAAAAAACTAACACTAACCCCAAAGTTGATACTCACCAATGATGATGGAACAATGCTCCATCTTCATCCGGGCGGTGCTCCATCTTCATCATGGGTTCATCTTTATCCCAGAGGAGGTTCATCTTCTAACTTCGGTGTCAGCAGCGAGGTCAGTGGCGATGGAAGAGGCGACGACCATTGCATTCCTATTGGCTGATTTGAATCTTCAAATTCAAATTACCCAATGGGAACAAAAATTAATTCTATTGACTGATTTTAATTTGAAGATTCAAATCAGCCAATAGCAACGCAAGGGTACCCCTTTATAAAAGGGGTACCTTGCATTCCCTATTCAGTGTGTGGCTTGAGACCGCATGAAGAGGGAGCTCCGTGTTGTAGATCTGAAGAGGACCACCAATGTCGCAGTTGCCATCGTCGCTGACTTCGCCATCGACACTGAAGTTAGAAGATGGACCTCCGCCGGGATGAAGATGGATGAAGATAGAGCACTGCTGTTATAAAGATGGAGTACCAACTTTGGGGTTAGTGTTAGTTATTTTTTTTTTTATAGATTAGGGTTTGTTTGTTTTTGGGCAGTAAAAGGGCTAAATGCCCTTTTAAGGGCAATGCCCATCCAAATGCCCTTTTTGGGGCAATGAGTAATTTAGTTTTTTTTTATCAAACAAACATCGGTTTCCAGTAGAGCACACACATATTACCCTGATCAATCCTCTTCCAGCACAATGGAGAGTGGGATGCTGTCAATTGCTGAGTGAAAAGCGTCAACAAACCCACAAAGTAACATATATCCAAAATGTTGCAACACTAGCAACACAACACAACAGTAGTATAAAGTATTGCAAGTTAATACAGGTAATCCAATAGCAGGAAATGTAGCCCAGGCTCCCTTGCAGACGTTTTCTGCACCTGTGCACTTGTTCACTGCTTGCTTGCAATACTTTTTGCTACTGTTTGCTTTTTGAAATTTTCAATAATGATGGACTTTTAACTTTTTTACTTACACAAGCTGCATGGAGTGTTGCCTGCTACATTTGGAATATTATTTATTTTTTTAGTTAGGTTTTTTTTTGGGGGGGGGCGGGTTGGGGGGTTGTAATGTTAGGGGTTTAGTGTTGTTTAAAACAAAAAGCTGATAGCTTTAAGGCAATGCCCTACAAAAGGCCCTTTTAAAGGGCTATTGTTAGTTTTTTTAGTGTAATGCTAGTTTGTTTTTTTTAAACCTAAGATTAGGTTTTTGTTTAATTTTACAGGTAAGTTTTTTTATTTTAAGATTAGGATTTTTTTTAGTTAATTTATGGGTATTTTACTTTGGGTTGTTAGGGAGTGTTAGGTTAGGGGTTTAAATATTAGTTTATAACTTTGCTTTGTGTGAGGATGGTTGTTTAGGGGATAATAGTTTAGTTACTTTGCAATGTGGGGGGATTAGGGGTCATTAGCCTAGGGGCTTATGGTAGGATGTTAGGGGTTTTTTTCTCATTGATTTCTATGGGTAAGGGCGAAAATGCAAGGTCGTTTGCGCAAGTAGGTAATTTTTTTTCAACTTTTTTTTTCTCCATTTATTTTTATGGGGGACCACATGCACGACAAAACTCATTTTAGGATTTTTGCGCTTTTCTGGTACCACTAGCTCAAAATACGTTTTTTTTTCAACTTGTAGTACCAGCTAAACCCGAGAAGCCCAAAAAACACACTTGTAATCTAGCCCTATGTGTTTCCAGTGACCATTTATATTTGCTGGAGTATATTCATTTGCTTACAAATTACTTTTTTGCCTCTCTTTTGTTAATTGAAATAGCTGATGTTTCCTGTTGAATCTGCTACCTATACTCAAAATGTCAGTATTTAAGTATTGGCTATAGAAAAGCTATGCAAACTAAAACCAGTAGAACTAAATGTTAATTTTTAATTGTTCTCTCTATGCTTTAATCTACAGAGATAAGATAAACAAGCATTTCTGTGTGTAAAAAAGTGATACAATAAGGTTGTCTTATATCCCCAGAAGTTCAGCCCATTTTAATGGGTTGTGGTTCGAAAGAGCAAACACAACTATTTCATATACAAAAATAAAACTAAATAAACCTTTTTCAATTATATTTTGTATCTGCAACTGGTATACCAAATCAATGGAAAACCAATTGTACAGCAAACTGTCCCTTAAATTTCCCTTTACAAATAATTAGGCATAGGTGAATGTTTTTGGTATATTTATGAAAAGTAAGAAAATTGGGTCAAAATCTGTTTTCTCTAAATGAATGCCAAATGTTTGCTAAAAATGTAGCATTAATTTAAAAATAATATATATTTTATCAATGTCTATATAATCAATAAAGTATTTCTATTAATTTGAAAACAGTGCAAACTAGCACCACGATAGGACTGAATGGGGAATAGAAGTTATATTATTACCCAACTTGCAGCAATGAGTTATAATCTCAATGAGATTTAGTGAGTGTAATGAATAGACATATATATTTGTTTAATTACAAATGCATACTTGTAATGGAAATATGGATATTCATTTTGTTATCACAAAACAAATACCTGAACAAATGCACATAATTTAAAAAAAATGAATATATACTAACAAAAATCATTAGTATATATTTGTTTCTTAAATTAGCTTTAAATGGTAAAATACCTACCTATAATGTGCTGCGGAACCGCGCTAACCCTGACCCTTCTCCTTTAGCACAGCTCCTCTAAGCCTCCTCTCAGTGCAGCTCTACACTCTGTTAAGAAGTGTTGGGATTAGCGCAGTTCCCCAGTGCGCTATAGGTAAGTATAAAACTAAAGGTGACACTTTTTCACCTGCAGCAAAGGAACATTTATATTTGTTTTAATGTAAATATTATTGAATATTCAATATTCGTTTTCTTTTAAATGAAATAAACGCGGAATAGTGCAGAAAACAAATATTATGAAAAGTGTTTTCTTCTGAAAAATTGTTACAAATGGTTTGTCCAACACAAATTATTCACTGCTACACAATTCTAATAATTATTACAGACCTGTGGAAATTAGTTGAAGCCCGCCCAACCAGGGCCAGACTGGGCCCAAAAATAGTACCAGGCATTTTAAGGAAGAGTAGCCTACTCCTCTGCCCCATTTGTGCTATTTAACAATACACCAACACTGCAAGTGTAATGTAATAAATAACAGAAGCTTTTAATAAGTAATAATTACCTAGTTTTCATCAGCCTCCGTAGTCACAGTTACTCAAACTTACAGTCACCTAAGCGCTGATCTGGCTCTCAGACACAGCAAAGTAATGAGAGGCTGAGCAGGGCTGGCCCTGCATTTTGCACAAATAATAATGCTGGTGATGGTGAACAGGACTCTCACTCAACTGGTAGATGCCTACTAGGCAAGATCCCCGTATGCTCCAGTACCAGCCTTAGGCCTAGATTTGGAGTTTGGCGTTAGCCGTGAAAACCAGCGTTAGAGGCTCCTAACGCTGGTTTTAGGCTACCTCCGGTATTTGGAGTCACTCAAAAAAGGGTCTAACGCTCACTTTTCAGCCGCGACTTTTCCATACCGCAGATCCCCTTACGTCAATTGCGTATCCTATCTTTTCAATGGGATTTTTCTAACTCCGGTATTTAGAGTCGTGTCTGAAGTGAGCGTTAGACATCTAACGACAAAACTCCAGCCGCAGGAAAAAAGTCAGTAGTTAAGAGCTTTCTGGGCTAACGCCGGTTTATAAAGCTCTTAACTACTGTGCTCTAAAGTACACTAACACCCATAAACTACCTATGTACCCCTAAACCGAGGTCCCCCCACATCGCCGCCACTCGATTATATTTTTTTAACCCCTAATCTGCCGACCGCCACCTACGTTATACTTATGTACCCCTAATCTGCTGCCCCTAACACCGCCGACCCCTATATTATATTTATTAACCCCTAACCTGCCCCCCACAACGTCACAGCCAGCTACCTACAATAATTAACCCCTAATCTGCCGACCGCAAAGCGCCGCCACCTACGTTATCCTTATGTACCCCTAATCTGCTGCCCCTAACACCGCCGACCCCTATATTATATTTATTAACCCCTAATCTGCCCCCCTCAACGTCGCCTACACCTGCCTACACTTATTAACCCCTAATCTGCCGAGCGGACCGCACCGCTACTATAATAAAGTTATTAACCCCTAATCCGCCTCACTAACCCTATAATAAATAGTATTAACCCCTAATCTGCCCTCCCTAACATCGCCGACACCTAACTTCAATTATTAACCCCTAATCTGCCGACCGGAGCTCACCGCTATTCTAATAAATGTATTAACCCCTAAAGCTAAGTCTAACCCTAACACTAACACCCACCTAAGTTAAATATAATTTTAATCTAACAAAATTAATTAACTCTTATTAAATCAATTATTCCTATTTAAAGCTAAATACTTACCTGTAAAATAAATCCTAATATAGCTACAATATAAATTATAATTACATTGTAGCTATTTTAGGATTAATATTTATTTTACAGGCAACTTTGTAATTATTTTAACCAGGTACAATAGCTATTAAATAGTTAAGAACTATTTAATAGCTACCTAGTTAAAATAATTACAAAATTACCTGTAAAATAAATCCTAACCTAAGTTACAATTAAACCTAACACTATACTATCATTAAATTAATTAAATAAAATACCTATAATTACCTACAATTAAACCTATCAAACCTAACACTACACTATCAATACATTAATTAAATACAATATCTACAAATAACTACAATGAAATAGGCATTTTATTTAATTAATTTAATGATAGTATAGTGTTAGGTTTAATTGTAACTTAGGTTAGGATTTATTTTACAGGTAATTTTGTAATTATTTTAACTAGGTAACTATTAAATAGTTCTTAACTATTTAATAGCTATTGTACATGGTTAAAATAATTACAAAGTTGCCTGTCAAATAAATATAAATCCTAAAATAGCTATAATATAATTATAATTTAGTGTTAGGGTTAGACTTAGCTTTAGGGGTTAATACATTTATTAGAATAGCGGTGAGCTCCAGTCGGCAGATTAGGGGTTAATAATTGAAGTTAGGTGTCGGCGATGTTAGGGAGGGCAGATTAGGGGTTAATACTATTTATTATAGGGTTAGTGAGGCGGATTAGGGGTTAATAACTTTATTATAGTAGCGCTCAGGTCCGCTCGGCAGATTAGGGGTTAATAAGTGTAGGCAGGTGGAGGCGACGTTGTGGGGGGCAGATTAGGGGTTAATAAATATAATATTGGGGTCGGCGATGTTAGGGCAGCAGATTAGGGGTACATAGGGATAATGTAAGTAGCGGCGGTTTACGGAGCGGCAGATTAGGGGTTAATAATAATATGCAGGGGTCAGTGATAGCGGGGGCGGCAGATTAGGGGTTAATAAGTGTAAGGTTAGGGGTGTTTTGACTCGGGGTACATGTTAGGGTGTTAGGTGCAGACATAGGAAGTGTTTCCGCATAGCAAACAATGGGGCTGCGTTAGGAGCTGAACGCGGCTTTTTTGCAAGTGTTAGGTTTTTTTTCAGCTCAAACAGCCCCATTGTTTTCTATGGGAGAATCGTGCACGAGCACGTTTTTGAGGCTGGCCGCTTGCGTAAGCAACTCTGGTATCGAGAGTTGAAGCTCCGTTAAATATGCTCTACACTCCTTTTTTGGAGCCTAACGCAGCCTTTATGTGGACTCTCAATACCAGAGTTATTTTTATGGTGCGGCTAGAAAAAAGCCGGCGTTAGATTTTCGGGTCGTTACCGACAAAACTCCAAATCTAGCCGTATGTATATAAAGCTAGGAAATTCGCCACATGCATCAAGCATATGAAAGAAATACAGCAGGTATAATTCATCATCTGAATAAAGGATTTTTCATGTAAGTATTTGGAGACAACAGTATCATGAAGTTTTGTGATTGGTTAGAGTTTAAGGAAAATCCAGTGATTTCACAAGTGTAAAAATAAAACAACAGACATAAAATCTGGTATTTCCTCAAAGTAACCTGAAAAAAGCCAAGGATCCATTATTGAAAACCGTAAGGCCATTGGCTACAGCATTTCTTTTTTCCTGCACAGCTGAACAAATATTCACAGCATAAAGGATCATACTGTTATTTAGGGAACAAGACAGAACTTTATTTTAGATAACGATCAAAAACAAGCAAGGGAAATGAGTGATTTCCTCATTCTTAAAGGGTCAGTCTAGTCAAAATTAAACATGATTCAGATAGGGCATGTCATTTTAAACAATTTTCTCATTTTCAGGGCTAGTTCATATGTGCCATATAGATAACATTGTGCTCACTCCTGTGGAGTTATTTATGAGTCAGCACTGGTTGGCTAAAATGCAAGTTTGTCAAAAGAACTGAAATAAGCGGGCAGTCTGCTGAAGCTTAGATACAAGGTAATCACAGAGATAAAAAGTAAATAAATATAACAGTGTAGGTTATGCAAAACTGGGGAATGGGTCACAAAGGGATTATTTATCTTTTTAAACAATAACAATTCTGTAGTAGTCTGTCCCTTTAATATGGATTCATATAAAATGTATTATACTCTTTGTTTTGTCCCTCTGTCCTACCTATACTTTAGAATGGCAAATTCTCTTGTTATACAGTTAAGCTATACATGGATATAGGGGATTAAAACTCTACAGTTTAGCACATTAATATGACAGTAAATATTGGACCATACACCTGCCTCTTTTTGTGTCTATGTTGGGATAATGGTGATTACTGAATCTTCTTTATTTTCCTACAGGCAGCTCTTTCAGACATTTGATTGTTTGCACTTTACTTTGGTGATATCTGAAACCCATTGTTTGGGATAAACGTCCTTTGATTTCCAGTGATAAAGTTGATTTTTCATTGACACTTAAAAAAAATGCAAATAACTACAGCCCTGAGCTAATCATCCCACAAGCTTCTTATATTCTGATCCCTTAATCAGTCAACCAATAAAACCACAAAACACATATAAAAAGTTCTAAAAACAGCAGAGGGTTAAACCCCTATAAACTATAAATCTTACAAATTATTCACATCTGAAATGTTGGGAAATGTGACTGGTCAAGTACAAGAATTAAGGTTTTAGCTGTCTATAGTATAGTTCAATAATAACACCACTTCCCACTCAGTTCAAGTAATATTCACAGCGCACATTTAGCTACCTTTATTGGGGCTGGTAGTCCCTTTTATCATGAATCCACAAATGTGCTCAGTCCTTAATAGGTGTAACCTTATCCTGATTCCTGAATATTCACACATTGAAATACTCTGATCCGCTCCGTGTCTTGTCTTTCAGTACTATACGACGGTCACTTAAACTGCCAGTCACTTCTTACTGTTTCCAGTGGCAGTGGATTCAAATGATTACTATTCTGCTTTTCATCGATTATTGACTATTATACATGGTGATTTTGTCATTATTACTCATACCTGATTATGAAGATATTGGAAACCACAAGCAAGTGTCTTTAAATGTTTATACCTGTCTTGCTCCAACACACACTGGGACAGTGAACAACACTTGATGGTGAAAAGTGTTTGGGAAAAAGATGGTGTGGGAGTTGGGGAAAACTGAGTGGGGTTTACCATTGAATATTAGTCAGCTGGAAGACTGGCAATTACTACAGTATACACATTAAGCATTACAATTGTTGTTATTTACTTGTGTGACAATTTATAATAATTTGTATTTTAGGACTGTACACACCTTAATTAAAGGGTTCCCTTAGGGACATTCCCAAATGGTTTAAATGAATACTGCAGTATGTGCTTTTTTTTTTCTTCCCATAAATCTTTACGGGCTGAGACTACCACCTCTGTTGGAGAGGGACACACCTCTACAAGTAGGTTTGTTTTTTTTAAAACAGGAATATGAGTTTCATTTTTTTTTCTATTTTAGAAGAAACAAAGAAAAAAGTATACTACAATGTCTCTTCAATGCAATTACCTGTGTTGTCAAATTAACGTAGTCCAGGATAAACTATCTAATACATGTTTGCTGTTAATTTGGTATGTTTTAAACAGCATAATACTGCACATACTTTTTAGCATGATAAAATGGGTCTTCTGTTTGAAAAACTTTAAAAAAAGCTGTAATTAGCCAATTAGGTATACATCTAATTCTGATCCTATATTTGAATATGCAAAGTAACATCTAGTATATATAATATAGCCCTAAACAATGTGAGTTCAAGCCCTACGCTTCCTAGGTCAGTGTGGAGAGGATTAATATTGGCATTTCATACTAACATCCAGAAGTCTAAGGAGTTCAGGCTTATCTTCCTATATAAAATATATCAAATAGATAAATTAGTTTTGGACATAACATATATTTTTTTCTCCATTCTCTTGCTATCTTTATTTGAAAAAAAGCATCTAAGGTAAGGAGCCAGCTAATTTTTGTTTCAGACCCTGGACACCAATCAGTAAGAGGAACCCAGGTTGTGGACCAAAAATGGGCTGGCTTCTAAACTTACATTCTTGCTTTTCAAATAAAGATAGCAAGAGACTGATGAAAAATTGATAATAGGAGTAAATTAGAAAGTTGATTAAAATTGCATGCTCTATCTGAATCATGAAAGAAAGGGGGAAAAAATGGGTTCAGTATCCCTTTAAATAAAAGTAAAACCAATATCTAACATTTTTTAATAGCTGAATCAAACATGTTTGTATGTAACTTTATAGACTTTACAGAATGTAATCTCGTTCAACATATTTCAGAGATATTATTTTCTATTTAAGTCATAGGGCAGTAGCACAAACATTTGTGGACAAAGGACATTCTCACTAAGGAAATGTAGGTCTAGTATCATAGCACAGCCCTATATGTCAGACAGAAAGAAAGAACAGACAGATCAACAGACAGCCACCAATCTAGACAGGCAGATCAGGCATACAGTAAAAAATATGGAGAAAAACAGACAGACAGACAAACATAGATAGATAGATAGATAGATAGATAGATAGATAGATAGATAGATGATAGATAGATAGATAGAGATATGTTTTCATATAAATGACAGGATTTAGTTAGTTTGTGGAGCATAAAAATGATTGGACTGTTTATAGTGAATTCTAGAACCCTTTATGGCATTAATTTGATGACATAGTATATGAGCACATTTGTTTCATGCGTGACATTTAGGGGAAGCTAAAGTAATAAGCTATAAGGAATGTCTTTCCATCTGTGATTCACGTTTAGATGCTCTGAAGCTAAACTATAAGCTGATGTTGATCTGGTTCTTTAGTTTAACCATTACAAAGTAAGCAACAGATGTTACATAAGCCTCCCCATAAGCCATCTGCACCATATGTGAATAGGAAGCCCTGGAGCCATTCGTTTGAGAATGACTGTGGGTCCCAATGACCTGCCGCCAGGACAAAATAGATTGTGTTTCAAGGGAAATAAATTATGTATCAGATATGCATGAAGAAGTGTGATGCATGGGTTAAACAAACATTTTGGAAAGACTGGAATACAATCAAGAAATATGAGAAAGAGTAATACATTTTTATATTGCTGTATCTTTGTGGGTATCTCCAAATTCCCTTAAAATAATCATTTAGGAATAGTATGTAAATGTTACATCTGTATCTTTTAATCTGAGAATATAATAAACATAAAAAGGCTATGTATATTCAGTAATTCTGAATAAACTGCACTGTCACAGTGACAGGTAAACAGTAAAATCTCTCATAGAAACTTAAGTCCTTTAATGTGAATCTCAGTCACTTAGCAGTTGTGAGATGTTCAGAATGCAGTTGGCAACTATTCTTAGATCTGTCTCGGAAAAGTCAGGATATTATTATGAAAGCACACAGGATGCAGCATATTTGCATGATACATCATGTTCTCGTCACTAAAGGAACAGAAGGGCACATAAAGGACATGTCTTCAGGTGCCAGGTAAAGTTATAGAAATTCATCTTGTAAGAGGGAACAGCTATGAATAACCAGGATGCAAGCCTAAGAGGCTGAAGGACAAAAACCGGTTCACTGGACTTTAAACAAAAATTAAGAGTTACTTAAATTATTAACATTATTATTATTTCTTTAAGGTCTTTATTATTTCCAGTAACTGTGTTGTTTAAATGGGGGGGGGGGTAGATGTTAGAAGGGTACTTGCAGACTGGGTGGGTGGGAATCATGTAAGGTCTATCAATCAGTAGATACATAACAGGGTTTTTCACATGGGGGATGAGTCATGTAGAGGGGTATTGTATATGGGGTGGGCTGTAATGTGTGTGGGGTCACATGGGTGAGTTATTTGGGTTTTGAAGGATCACTGAGTTGGAGATTGGTTCATGCATAGGATTAACAGTGCTGCTACAGTTAGGGTTAATTGTGGGGGTGGTGGCCAGATGCAGTTAGAGTTAATAGCAATATGACAGAGTCGGGGTTAGAGATAAATGCAGTGCGGGTGAAGCAGTGGTAAATAAGGTTTATTACAGTTACTTTTATTTGAAATGAAGAGTTAAAGAGACACTAAATAACTTGTAATTGCCAGACATTTCTGTTGTCTTCTTTTAGAATAACATATCTGTGTAAACTGGTGATAGCAACAAGTATCTTCATTCAAGTCTAAAGAGATGTTTTATGTTACCACCAGCTTCCACAACAGCAATGGAAACTAGGCCAAGGCTCTAACTGTCCCATTATCTAAATAATAACAAAAGTCATGTTTTTTCATTAGTATTTATTTTGGGCATTTTTCATGTAATTGTGTTTTTTCTACACTCTCTAGGGAGGCTGGAGTGCATCCTGCATACATAAGTATGCTGTTAGGCTCATCATACTAAGGGCCAGATTACAAGTAGATCGCTAATGCTTGCACGTGAGCGATAAGGGGTTTATCGCAGGTGGTTGCGCTTGTCAGGTTTACTGCTAATATTACGAGTTGAAAGTAAACGTGATCGTATGAGTGCAATTGCGTTTTATGTTAGAATGATTACCACATCTTCAGAGCTTTAATTAACTGTTTTGTGAAACAAAAAAGTGTAACAAGACACATCAAAAATACATTACAAAGTACACTTAGGGGCCGATTTATCGTTTGTTGCACAGACATGATCCACTGTAGCGGATCATGTCCACCCAACATCGATAAATGCTGACAGCATACGCTGTCTGCATTTAGCATTGCACAAGCATTTCTCATAAAATGCTTGTTCAATACAGCTCCCTGCACATTCACGGCCAATTCGCGGTCGCTAGCAGGAGGTGTCAATCAGCCCGATCGTATCTAATCGGGCTGATTGCTGTCTGCCGCCTCAGAGGTGGCGGACAAGTTAAGGAGCAGCGGTCTTATAACCGCTGCTTCTTAACTTATGTTTTCAGCGAGCCTAAAGGCTTGTGCGGAAACCGGTGCATTTGCAGCATAACAAATTGGCCCCTTACACTTATAATAACACCATCTAATAAAAATTATTTAAAAAAAAATTGCACACAAAAGTTATGAGTCAAAGATATGAGATCTCAGGTGTTATATATATAAATATAGTCATGGCCAAAAATATTGGCACTCCTGCATTTCTGTCAGATAATTCACCACTTCACCCAGAAAATTGTTGCAATAACAAATGTTTAGGCATTCTCATGTTTTTTTCTTTTGTTTTTATTGGTATGACACAAAAAAGTGGAGAAAAAAAGCCAAAACTGACACATTCCACGCAAAACTCCAAAAATGGATACATATATTTATACAGGTAGCCCTCAGTTTACGCCGGGGTTAGGTTCCAGAAGGAATGGTTGTAAATCGAAACCGTTGTAAATTGAAACCCAGTTTATAATGTAAGTCAATGGGAAGTGAGGGAGTTAGGTTCCAGGCCCCTCTTAAAATTGTCATAAGTAACACCTAATACATTATTTTTAAAGCTTTGAAATGAAGACTTTAAATGCTAAACAGCATTATAAACCTAATAAAATAATCACACAACACAGAATATATAATTAAACTAAGTTAAATGAACAAAAACATTTGCTAAACAACATTATAAACCTAATAAAATAATCACACAACACAGACTTCACTTCCATTTTTCTGCAAACAGTTCTCTCTATGCATTCCAATCTGGACCGATTTATAGACAGGAAGATCTTGTTCCTTTGAAATCTGCTTGATAGCTCAGGTCTGGTTAAACGGATTAATTTCTGCTTGCTTGGCTTTGCTGCAACACAAGCAGACAGCTCCACCTACTGGCTATTTTACTCAATGCACTGCTTCTCAATGCTTTACAATAGCAGTCACATGACTGGAAAAAAAGGTTGTTATTCTGAAACGGTGTAAATTGAACCGTTGTAAATCGAGGGCAACCTGTATATATATTCATGTATATATGTATAAATATTGTACCAAAATATCGGGTTAGCACACATGACAATAAGAGATTAGGTTTGCGCATGAGTAGAGAGTTAGTTTTTTTCCACTTTTTTTTGCTTCATTGACTTCTATGGGGAAATACGTGAATGCACACGAAATTTTCTAACTTCGGCTTTTTGCGCTCGTCAGGTTAGCGCACAAGGGAAAACATTTTACTTTCAACTTATTATACGAGCAAAAAAAGCCGAAATTCTAGCGCAGTTAATGCTCGAGCATTAAATAGCACTCCACTTGTAATCTGGCCCTAAATAGTGAATGCTTAGATCAGTGTGATTACTTATGATTCTAACTACTAATTTCCAAAAGGAGCATGTCTATAATGATATGAAAGGCAAATTTACAGTTTTAAATGCTTTATAAAACATATATTTTTTTCATGCAGACCTTTTTCAATGCTATTGCTTAGTAGATAATACATATTCATACTTTTCCTTTTTTTCAGTAATTCCTTAGTGCATTACCAGATGCTCTATTGTATTCACTTAGCAAAACTATTCAGCATATATTACCTGGGCAAAACCCATAGGCAGTTTATAGATTATTTATTTTAATAGCTTTTATATCAGATCTATTTCTAAGCAATTCTTTGTGAGTCTTATTTGTTTTTGTCATGCATTCAGTGGTCCTAAAATACATAGGATAGGTTTACTTATGCAGGTTAATACTAAGCATAATAAATAGACAGTCTACACTAGAATTTGATTTGTTTTAAAAGATAGATAATCCCTTTATTACCCATTCCCCAGTTTTGCATAACCAACACTGTTATATTAATATACTTTTTCCCTCTGTGATTACCTTGTATCTAAGCATCTTCTGACAGCCCCCTGATCACATGACTATTTATTATCTATTGACTTGCATTTTAGCCAATTAGTGCTATGTTGTGCTAACTCTTAAAGGGACAGTCAAGTAAAAAAAACTTTCATGTTTCAAATAGGGCATGTCATTTTAAACAACTTTCCAGTTTACTTTTATCAGTAATTTTGCTTTGTTCTCTTAGTATTCTTAGTTGAAAGCTAAACCTAGGAAGTTTCATATGATAATTTCTAAGCCCTTGAAGGCCGCCTCTTATCACATGCTTTTTTTATTTGCTTTTCACAACAGGGGAGAGCTAGTTCATGTAAACCATATAGATAACATTGTGATCACGCTCGTGGATTGTGGCAGACACTGCACTAATTGGCTAGAATGAAAGTCAATAGATAATAAATAAAATGTCATGTGATCAGGGGGCTGTCATAAGATGCTTAGATACAAGGTAATCACAGCGGTAAAAAGTATATTAACATATTTATGCAAAACTGGAGAATGGGTAATAAAGGGATTATCTATCTTTTAAAACAATAACAATTCTGGTGTTGACGGTCCCTTTAAATAACTCCCCGAGCACAATGTTATCTTTATGGCTCACATGAACTAGCTCTACCCTTTTGTGAAAAGCAAATAAAAAAGCATGTGATAAGAGGCAGCCTTCAAGGGCTTATAAATTAGCATATGAGACTACCTAGGTCTAGCTTTCAACTAAGAATACCAAGAGAACAAAGCACATTTGATGATAAAAGTAAATTGGAAAGTTGTTTAAAATTACACGTTCTATCTGAATAATGGAAGTTTAATTTTGACTAGACTGTCCCTTTAACCAAATATGGTTAAAAAAACTTAATGAAACTTAATAAACAAATATTTAATTAATTATACAATTGAAACTTTTTTGTTTTTAATAACTGTAGCTTTAGATAAGGCTAAAACTGGCATAAAATATCTGTTTTCCATGGTGTGAAGAAAAGATGGTCATAGACAAGAAGTTGAAAGTGAAGGAATTATAAAGTCATAATTATTATATATTTAGAGACTTCTCTAGCAAGTAAAAGCTATTACTATTAATTGTGTGCTGTCATTGGGTTTGTATATAACTTAACTGACTACAGGATTTTTACTATGTGCTAAATTGCATCTCAGTTGCCAGAATTTAAAAGTCCTATTCCAAATAATTTTGACAGGGATCTTTGCTGACTATAAAATTAGAATTAGCCAGTGTATATATTGTAATAAATAGAACCGGTATATGTGAACTCAATCCTAAATGATATGAGGATGTTTTCTTCTTTAATGTAGGATATATTTACTACTATATTCCAGGAAATCCAACAAGGACATTTTTTCATCACACTTCCAGGTATATATTTCCATTTACAATATCTTTAAAGCAGCAATGATGAATACAGAAACTTTTATTATATGCAATTCAGATACAAAATGCATTGATTTTGTCTAGATTTTATCTATACTTCCATTCTAGTCATATATTTTCCTATAACATATGTATAATAATACAATTCCATCTGCTTTATGCACTGGACTATTGTGCAACAAAGGAAAAGTGTTTATACACTTCTAAAATGTTATGTTATGGATTTTTTTTTGTTGGAATTGCAGTTTATTTCATGGTATCTGTATTTTACATGAAACACAAGAGTGATTAAACAAACTCAACTCTGCACTTTAAAAATATGTTGACAAATACTTATTTAAAATAATAGATACAATTGCCCTGCCTGAAATATACTCCTAAATGTATTGAGAAATACTCAAGAAATCATACCAGAATATCTAAAACTGTCTAAGTGGAAACTGGAAGATTAAGCCACGAGGTTACGGATCGTCTGATACTCTCAAATAGGATAATATTGAAATTCAAATCATCCATCCTTTTCTAGAATACTTCAGTTAGGATCTACACTATTAATTTATTTGTTCAGGTTTATGAAATCCATGTGCCACCATACCAGCAACTCAAAACTGTGTGTGGACCCTACATGGAGTGAGGGTTACATTTATAAGCATGTACAACCAGATGACTATTAAATCAACTAATGTTTGCAAAAAATAAAACAGTCTACTAATTTTCAAATTTTATATGATATACAGGTAGGCATACATGGAAAATGAATAGACAAAAGAGTGCATTCAGTCTGAGATGGTCTTACAGCTTCTTCATTATTTTGGCCGGTAATATTTGATTTTCAGTTTACTGAATAATTTGTTTATATCTGAAATGCATATTTACATAAAATTGTAAATGTTACATTGAACTGAAAGTTCTCAAATGAAACTACTTTAAATCCAATTATTACATAAAAAAAAATTTAATTAAATATTTGCTACCTGTTTTTAAGAAATATCTCCACTGGTTAATTTAATTTTACAGTTTAAAGGGACAGTCTACCATAGAATTGTTATTGTTTTAAAAGATAGATAATCCCTTTATTACCCATTCCCCAGTTTTGCATAACCAACGCAGTTATATTAATATACTTTATACCTCTGTGATTACCTTGTATCTAGGAACCTTCTTCCAGCCCCCTGATCACATGACTATGACTGTTTATTATCTATTGTCTTAAATTTAGCATTGTTTTGTGCTAAATCTTAAATAACCCCTGTGCCTGAACACAGTGTTATCTATATGGCCCATATGTACTTTCTGTCTCTTTGTGTTGAAAAGAGATTTAAAAATCATGTGATAAGAGGCAGCCCTCAAAGGCTTAGAAATTAGCACATGAGCCTACCTAAGTTTAGTTTAAACTAAGAATACCAAGAGAAAAAAGCAAATTTGATGATAAAAGTAAATTGGAAAGTTGATTCATATTAAAAGTCCTATCTGAATAATGAAAGTTTAATTTATACTAGACTGTCCCTTTAAAGATGCATTAAATGTAATGGTTTTATTGTGATCCCAACCAAAAAACAGTCATTTAACATAATAAAATAAACACAAAAAAAGGTTAAGTGAAAGCATTAATGTGTCAATTTTAGCACATTCATTTTAGGCTCATAGATGTAACCTCCCTCTATTTGTGGACAAGGAAAACCTTCACAAACACACGCACTCAGACACACACGCACTCAGACACACACGCACTCAGACACACACACACTCAGACACACACACGCACTCACACACACACGCACTCACACACACACGCACTCAGACACACACACACTCAGACACACACACACACTCAGACACACTCACAATCTCAAATATTTGTGAAGTAGGCCAAAAATCGCAACAAGCTTTATTTTACAGAACCGTATGTTACACAAAGAAAAATGTATATATATAAATGAAGAGTGCTGGGTGAAATTCAGCGCTATTTCAGAGTCCACTAAAAATTATTGTTAAAATAGATGCATGTACATAGAGTATACATATACAGGGTCTATGATAGTTTCCAATTCTGCTGTATAATAGTATGAATTCTATATAAAAAAACACACATAAAGTTCCAAATGATAGGAAGAATGAATGAATATTGAGAGAAACTTCATACAGTCAATGAAAATCTGATATCCAAAAGAGTTCTAGTATTGTACTTACTAGACACCCCCTCAATCATATGAGGTAAGTGTGATGCGAGGTAGAAGATGCTGCTTGCATATGCTGTGATTGTTCAGTATTTGATTGCACGATATGAAAATCTTCCCCTCTGTGCCAGTAGAAAACCTAACAATAATTTCCGGTATATGTCTACACCGGTCTGCAGGATGTCTATATACACACGCAATCCCCTCAAAAGTGATGGATGTCCATTTGATGTGATATGAATAAAAAGAGGAAATAGCAAAAAATAGCGTAATCCTGTTTATTATTACGGGAACAAATAATAACAGCAAATTTCACACTTACATTTATAGACCTCAATGACAATGAGATAACTGTGAATCATAAAATAAGTATAAAGCTTATACGGATCTGTAATGTTCTTTCCTTCACTGTATGGAAAACAATTGGGCTGGAAAAATTAGGCTTGTAGTTTCAAAGTACTGCAGCGGCCGGTTGCAGTTATACTGCGTAATGGTTCTTGAAGCAGAGAGTCAATTCCGACAAAAAAGTGTGTGCCCGGTATATAAGCACCAATACCTGACACGTTTCAAAGGATATGCTGTATTAGCTCCTTCTTCATCAGAGGTTTAATTGCGTGTGTATATACACATCCTGCAGACCGGTGTAGACATATACTGGATATTGGTGGAAGGTTTTCTACTGGCACAGAGGGGAAGGTTTTCATATTGTGCAATCAAATACTGAACAATCACAGCATATGCAGGCAGCATCTACTACCACGCATCACACTTACCTCATATGATTGAGGGGGTGTCTAGTAAGTACAATACTAGAACTCTTTTGGATATCAGATTTTCATTGACTGTATGAAGTTTCTCTCAATATTCATTCATTCTTCATATCATTTGGAACTTTATGTGTGTTTTTTTTATATAGAATTCATACTATTATACTGCAGAATTGGAAACTATCATACACCCTGTATATGTATATGTACATGCATCTATTTTAACAATAATTTTTAGTGGACTCTGAAATAGCGCTGAATTTCACCCGGCACTCTTCATTTTTATTTCTTCATTTTAGGGATTACTAAGAAAAGGTTTTCCCGCACACGGGATGTTTTATTCATAGCAGCTATTTTTATGTCCTTTTGTATTTAGGTGTATATGTGTATGTATATATAGATATATATTTATCTCCTTATATCTTTATTCACTCTATACCCTCAGAACATACGCACATTTATTCTCTTATATGTGCACACTTCATTTTGTGTATATATTAATACATACATTCATACTTATAATTAAATTGTGAATGCACATTTACATGCATTGTGCTTAGACTTTGCGCACCCTATACCAAAAAGCTTACAGCTACACTAGTTGTAGAGGTATTCTACTTTATAATATATATATATATAGACAAAACATTTTTTTTTTGGACTAGAATTCTGTATCATGTAGACTGTTTAAGGAAGGTAAAAAGATAAATTAAAATAAGCATAAGCATGTTATTTCTAAAGAAATGATTAGTTTAGTAATTGAGCTTCTCAAGTTGATTATGCCAAAGTAAATACAGTCTAAGTGAAGCAAAAACTACACATCCTTCAGTATGAGATGACAAGTCCCTAAATTCCAAATTAGTAAATTTCCTTGACGATTACAGAACACTGACCTATTTTATAAAGGATATTTTGCTACAATATATATATATAAATATAAATATATATATATATATATATATATATACATACACACAGAGAGAAAGAGAAGAGCTCAGGAACAAACACCAGCTTAATAACTTGTTAGCTTGTTCTATTGCTGATGTACCACCTGGGAGCAGTTTCTATTGGTCCAATAATGTTTTTCACAGAGATTAACTTTCTAGAAGTATATCAGTCTGATCCCGCCAAACAAGGTAAATCCAGACCGAAAATGCCAGGCAATCCATCTCTTAATAAGAAATGTAGCAACCAGAGACAATAGTTTTGGCCTTCATTGGGCCTTGTCAGTGAGGTGTAACCATATTTCTCTAATCACATTTGGGAAGGAGTCCATATCTGGGTTACAAATGTGTGCAAATTATGGAACATTATCCTAGCAACACCTTAAAAAACATAAGAGATTTTAGAGATTTACACCCCACAGGTTTACTTACCTTCCATTCCTCACCATCCTCTTATGACTTTTTTTTTCTTTTCAAAAGTGCCTCACGGGTGCACTGTATAATCAAAGTGCACGCTGGGTAAAGTTTTAGGCTTCTTTACCCAGCGCGGGAGCCCATTGAATACAGTGTGGTCATTACTCACCTTTGGAAAAATAAATCACATGGGGGGGGAGGCAAATCTCTCAAATCTCTTGTTTTTGAAGGTATCGCTAGTATAATGCTACAAAAGTTTGCAGAATTATTTAACGTTATGTTTTACATTTACTGTCCCTTTAATCAGGTCCTTTTGAAAGCTGGTAATATTTCAAACGAAGAGGTGTTTATGAGAACATGCCAGGCAGGGAGATTTGCCCTTTAAAAATTGATTTTCTCTCTAAGTGAGACAATTGCAAGGTGTGCGGTGGCATTTTAGTGGAGAATAATTATTTTATTTATTTATTCATTCAATGTTAATTTATAAATATTCCAAATTAATTTGTAATATTTATACAGTATTTGAACATAAGGTTGAGGTCACTTTGCTATAATATGCACAGATGCCCTGTACATTTGGTAAATATTTAAATTGTTAAAATCTGACTCATGTCAAGGAGACATGCATTTTCTAACTGGACTGAATGCATAAAAGATTAACCAAAATGTGGCTTTGATTTTAAACTCATCCAGTTCTTTAATGGTACAGATTTGGCTACTGACTGCACATATACAATTATATGAGAAATTTATTCTGTGCATGTTTAGTTTCAAAGTAATGAAGTGAATGTTACTTTATGAAATTTATTAATGCCACATGTAACTGTTACATTTTTACAAAGCAAGTAAGACTAACTAATGAGCAGTAATAAGTTGTCAGAAGTAGTCATTCAACCTATTTTTATTAGTCAAAATAAGTTTTGTTCTAAATTCGAATTAGCAAAATTATTGCCGGGTCATTTTTTTCCCTATTTTTCTGTGGCCTAAACCAGTCTGTAAGACGTGTCTTGCATGAAATAATTTAAAATAAAGGGACACTAAAACCGTGTTATCTTGCTATAAAATAACATTTTAGTTCAGTATTTGCAAATTATTATTTTTTTTAAAATAACCCTTTATTTGCTTCATTATTTTCCCATACCAAAACTGCATTCACACTTTACCCTAGTTCAGGAACAAGCCTGAATTTTTTATTAAATACCTCTGCTGAAGCTATTTATAGAGAGATATGTAACACGGTTTGGCTTATGAAGTCATTGTATACTTCCAGTTCTGAGAATTAGAAAACTCACCATTTTCAGTGTTAAACTACATGACAAAGGGGGCAAAATAAATAATGAATTTAAATTGAAATGTTGTTTTACTATGCATAATTAAACATTTTATATTACAATGTTAAGATGTTTACTGTCCCTTTAATTACATGGTTTTGCAGCATATTATCTAGAGCAGTGGTCTCAAAGTACAGGCCCTGGGGCCAAATGTGGCCCTCAAAATAGTGTAATCTGGCCCTCCATTGCTCATTAGGTAAATTATTAATTTGACCCCATCATATTTTTTTTTAGGGTTCTAAGAGGTGTAACACGCTGATGTTCTAATTAGACAAACAAAAGATAAATATAAAAACAAGCATTGCATTGTCCAGTGTAGACTCCCATTATGCACTGCTTGGTTCCTTTTTTTCAGTTCCAGAATGATCACTTCACTTGGCTCTCAGAAGATAAACATACTCTGTGTATGTCTATTGTGGACTACAGCTCCTGCCATGCACTACATCTTGGGTAAATGTCACTTCCAGTTCCTAGTATATCCAGTTCTAAAGCACTCACTCTGTTCAAGTGGCCCCCATGGGAAAAGAACACTTGGCCACTTTGGCCCCGGGATACAATGAGTTTGATACCTCTGATCTAGAGCAATTCTTTGCTTTGAGCAGTAGCTTTCCAAATTATCAAGCACATTTTCCCATTATTTTTTTAATCACTCTAATGCAACAGGCTTGACTTCTTTAAAACCCATTTTGCCCTCTTCTGACAGGTATATCTTGGCTGGTTAGACAATTTTTTAGTATCAACATTTTTGTGCATACTGAGTTTGTGTTTGAGTATAATGTTATTTATTATCAGATATAAAAGTACCTAAATTTGCCAAACAAATGCTGAATATGGTCAAAGGCAGTTATATTAAGTTAGTTCTGTCATAAAATATATTAGTGTGAAAGAGCAACACACAAACATCTTGATTTGTGATGTTCGCTGAATTTACAGATTTCAGCTCAAGTAACTAACTGGTCTTCACACCACTAGAAAGCAGGCTGTTGAATTACGCTGTTATTACGCTGTTATGCTCATAGGCGGGCAACATATACAGTACTAAGTCATTGCCATGGTAACAAAGTAAGGCTTATAGACAGTGTTACAAACATTATGGGCCAGCTTGTGACAATAGCAGTGTGTTTATGGGAATATTTATACCTATACTAACAATGCTCATTCCTCAAACCCTTATACACATGGCTTAAACTTAAACAAAAATGCTAAATGCAAAAAATAGCACAGAATATTGATTCATATCTATGTAAACATTGAACACCCCATCAAGTCATATAAAAAAAAGTGGAACCCCCATGACATTAATAGAATAAGTGAGAGATATTCACTTATTACAAAATATTAACCACACAAGAATATACATATATAATGAAGTATAGAGCCAGTGTATGCTCACACCTAAATGCTCATAAGTACAATATAAAAATGATTCACTATTAAGTAAATAGATAGCACATAACATTGTGCCAGATTAATAACAAGTAGGTTATGAGGACTTAATTAGAGGAATAATCTCTATCTAAGGGAAAAAAATGTAGATGCATAACAATACTAAATAGCATTATCTGCAGCATAAACCAACAGATAGACAATGATATAAATATAATGTGTAACAAACATATTCCACTTGATAACAATACACAAATATATACCATTAGCTGTAGCATCAATTAACCATAGTACATTAAGTTACCAAAAGGGGGAAACATTGGTGCCCTGGTTTGTGGCTAATGAATTGTATTAATAAAATCTGTACATAATTTTATGATGTTAATTGTGATTGGTCTGATTCTAGCAGAACAACAATAGTGTCTGTGGGTAAATACATAAGGTGTATAGGTAGTAGAGATAGCAGTATCCATTATTAATGGGCAAGGGTCAGGGCCAACTGACCCTTGTAAGTACCAAACAATTTATGTACAGATGTATGGCTAACTAGAGCATATATATGATCATTATATGTTATAGAAACACATACATCTTATGTAGCTACCCACAGACCAGGGCACTATTCTTTCTCCATCACTGTATTGCTCAAACAATGGCTTTTAAACCAACAAACAAATAACAGCAACTATTTAATTCTATTATCTAAATTGCTTCATTCTCTTGGTAACCATGAATAAATAAACAGCAATTAACATGGGTGAGCCAATAACATGAGGCATAAATAGGCAGCCAGCAATCAGCAGCTCCTGAGCCTACTTAGGTATGCTTTTCAACAAAGAATACAAAGAGAACAAAACAAATAAGCTAAAAAAAAAAAAAGTTTGAAAAGTTGGTTACAATTTAATGCTCTATCTGAATCATGAAAAAAAAAAATTGGCTTTCATGTCCGTTTAAAGGGGGTATTATAGGCCTAGTTTCCATTGGTGTGGTAAATTTTGGAAACTGGCGATAAAAGTATTTATCTACATTAACATTTATGGAAAATTTTTATGTTACCACCAGTTTCTAAACTTTATTACCTCAATGAAAACTAGACAATAGTCAGACATGCTCTAATTATGTCATTTTCAGACTAGGGGCCCTTAAAGGTATGTGTTTAATCCTGCATAGGGTTAAACACATACAAATAAGTGATAATAATAATAATAATAATAATAATAATGATAATAATAATGATAGTAATGCTCTGTACCACACAGAGCACTGCTGGTCCAAAGCAGAAACTGTAGCTGATCCAATTATCAGTGCTAGTTATGTGACTAGCCCTGCCGAGCGGTTCTTCTACTATGTGTTTCACCCTTTTGCGGGAGTTAAACACATATAATAAGAGCATGTCATTTTTTTATTGTTTAAAAAGATAGATAATCCCTTTATTGCCCATGCCCCAGTTTTGCATAACCAACACAGTTATATTAATATGCTTTTAACCTCTGTGATTACCTTGTATCTAAGCCTCTGCAGACTGCCCCCTTATTTCAGTTATTTTGACAGACTTGCATTTTATCAAACCAGTGCTGACTCTTAGGTAACTCCACGTGTGTGAGCACAATGTTTTCTATATGGCACACATGAACTTACGCCCTCTAGTGGAGAAAAATATCAAAATGCATTCAGATAAGAGGCGGCCTTCAAGGGCTTAGAAATTAGCATATGAGCCTACCTAGGTTTAGCTTTCAAGTAAGAATACCAAGAAAACAAAGCAAATTTGATAATAAAAGTTAAATGGAATGTTGTTTAAAATTACATGTCCTATCTGAATCATGAAAGTTTATTTTTGACTAGACTGTCCTTTTATTTTTTTTGCTTTCACATATGAATGCATTTATTTGCAGATTTATTTGACATAGCTTTAGTCAATCTGTATATACTAAATATTACTTTACAATGACAAAATTCTTATTCCAGTTGTCTGCAGTATCATACACTTGCAGAAATAAAAATGCTGCAGAATTCCCAAAATACAGCTTATATGGCTCAATTTAAATGATCATTCATTGCTGGATAGACTCAAAAACAGTCAGAAGCAATTTCCCCAAAACAGAACATTTATTTATACACTTATTCTGTATTTACTATATTGCCCTAAACATAAATACTAGGCTTGTGCATTTGTTTCATTACGAATGCAGTTTTGTAACAAATATAAAATGAATATCCACACTAATGCACTAATTTAAAGGAAATGAAGAAACACTGATGAAATTTGTCACTATTCATTAGTTTCCTTTAAATTAGCTGTGAAGCGTTAAATAATTACCTCTTGAGCGCTGGAGAGCCACACGGATCCTGACCCTTCTTTATAGAGCAGGTAGAAGACCAAGGGCTAGATTATGTGTGGAGCGCAAACATTTGCCCTTGAATGATAAGGGGTTTGTCGTGAGAGTTTATGTTCGTAGGGCTTACCGCTCGTATTACGAGTTGAAAGTAAATGGAATCGCTTGAGCTCAATCGCGATTAAGGCTAGAATCATTACTGCGACTTAGAGCTCTGGTTAACTGTTTTGCGAAACATAAAAGTTGTACAAAACACATCAAAAACACATTACAAAATACAGTTACACTCACAATAACACTATCTAATAAAAATGATTTAAAGATAATATTGCACACAAAATGTTAAATATGAGATCTCTAAAGATACAGACATACATACGCATATAAAGACAAATACATATGTACACATTTATAGACATATATATATATGTGTGTGTATGTATGTGCATTGGAGCACTTTGCAGTTTAGTAGATGAAAACCTGTAAAAGCATATTTATGCAATATTCATTCTTAATAAATATGTATTTTCTGTAAATATTTCACATTCCAATGTCCTGCACATAGCGGGATATGTTCTATGTATTTTTAAAAAGATATTCCTATATATATATATCTGTATATATATATATATATATATATATATATATATATATATATATATATATATACCTATATAATTATGTATATATTTATAGGTATAAATGTATTGTACCAGAAAAAAATCAGATATATGTAGAAATATTTATTTACTAATAAATAGAACTTTTTCTGTTATATGTAGAACATTGGAATAGGAAATATTCATATTTTCATGTTGGGTTAGCGCAAATGAGAATATACTATCGGGATTGCACGGGAAAGGGGTGTTAGTTTTTCTTTCCGATTTTTTCTCTCCATTAACCTATTGGGGAATACATGAACACGCAAGTGATATTCTAACTTTGGATTTTTGCGTTAGTCGGAAAACAGCTAGAACGAAAACAGTTTACTTTCAACTCATAATACGAGGGCAACCTGATGAGCACAAAAAGCTTACTTCTGGTGCAATAAATGCCCAAGCAGGAGTGTTAATTTGCGCTCCACTCATAATCTAGCTCTAAGTGAGCCTGTGTTAAAATAGAGGGGCCTTTAGCGCAGGCCCTGGGTTCCTCTCTGCTAAACCTCCTATTAGTGTTGCCCGAGGGCTCTATGAAGAAGGGTCGGGATTAGAACGACTCTCCAGTGTGCTAGAGGTTAGTATAGGATACAGATAAACTTTTTTAACGGTAGCAAAGGAATATTTACATTTGTTTAACGAAAACTAATATAAATGTTTCACGAATATTCAGTATTTGTTTCATTTTAAACAAAACAAATAATGAATAGTGCAGCAGACAAATACCTCGGGAAAACACATTTTTCGAAATATTGGTTCAGACATATTTATAAAAACTGAATTTTCCAAGGCTGCACATGCCTGTAAATTTCTGGATGTAAGGTAAAAAATATATTCACTTTTTGCAGCAAGTCACACTAAGAGATATGGGGTGTATTCAAACCCATTAGAAATAAACTTTTCACATGATGTATCTAATTAAACTTATTTAGCATTTAATGGTTAATTTTGCAGAATAGTTATAATCTTAAATAAACCATTAGAAGGAAGTCAGTAGATTTTTAAAACAAAACATACTAAAATGGTATTTTCATACCTTAATCAAGTAGTCATTATATCATTCACTGAAGTTATTGAAGAAACAGTAACTTTTTACTAAATGCTACCATAAACTAGGTCCTGTATATATTTTGGAAAGAAATGAATGCTTACAATAGGACAAATCCATTTACACTTTTTTGAATGATACTGCACTCTTGTGGATTTCTTGAAGCATTACATGTGTTAAAATTAAATTCTGAACTGCAGAATGGGCAAAAATCATTCCAACGGCTCTATCTTCACAACTCTCTCCAGCTTTACCATTTCTTATGTTATTCTTTATATATCTCAAAACATATATAGAAATGCATAAAATAATATAGGAGCTGGTAAATCTGTGAATCTGAATATGTTGGTGAAGGTGGAAAGGTTGAAGAGGGAATTTTGCCTGCTGTGTTAAAGGGACAGTTTACTCAAAAATTGTCTCCCCTTTAATTTGTTCCCAATGATACACTTTACCTGCTGAAGTGTATTCAATTGTTTACAAGTATTTCCATTACCCTTATGTTGGCATTTGAATTAATTTATTTAGCCTGTGGTATCCCCACCCATCCTGAAAGTTTTTGGCCACAAGGCCAAGCTGTATTAACACAGCCAGTAGAAGAAATTACACTCCCAGTGGGTTATAGAAGAGATACGTTAATAAAATGTTATTTTTTCATAGTTTTCTCCAAGTATTGGATGGACAGATATAAGATAAAGAAGCAGGTATATTTGCACATTGTGATAAAGTAATGAGATCTGATTATACCTACAAGCTCAACCCATTTGTGGTTTCAAAACACAAAATCAGCTAACTCATTTACACAAATAAGCCTTGAAAAAGCAAATCTCATACATTTTATACCCTGCAGCTGGTAAAAAAGTAATTGGAAACACATTTAGGGTAAAAACAATTTTATAGTATACTGTCCCTTTAACAAAGAACTAATTGCTGTATCACTTGTAAAGAAATTATCTTGGTTGTAGATATAAATAACATTTAGAGGACCAAAATAATATCTTTCTCAAATGTTTAAAATTATTTGCAAAATCATAGATTTTTTTTTGCCAATTTTACAAATATTTACATTTTATTTTAGTCATGTTGCACTCATTGCATTTAAACATCAGTTTCAGGGCCTTTTTTTGAGACACACACACAACTTATACTTTTTTTCCCCCCAACAGACCAAGCACTTTTAGAAAAGAACTTTAGTTTGCAGAAATAACAAGGAAAAAAAATGTGTAATTTTCTATAGTGTATATGGTAAATAAAATAATTTCTTCCTAAATATTTCAAACAAAATGTTGCATTAGTTCATCTTCCTAAACATCAGAATTTAGAATATTATTCCTGCATTGATCAATAAATAAAACTAATGGAAAATCACATACTATTTTGTCATTTTGTGCAATCTTGCAATGTATTTACGCAAATGTATGTAAAAATGCTATAGCTAACAAAAAAATTATTATATATACTGTACATACATTTTAAAATAACACAAGTTCTACTACTTTTCAAACTCAAAAATACTTTCATCAAAAATATCCTACACAGAATTTCACAAAATGTAATTTATTTTTTAAATTCACTGTGCACCCTGGCTTATTTCGATTTCTGCAATTGTTTTATTAGGTCAGAGAATTAACGATATATGTCGTGGCACAACACAATAAAATTATTAACACTACACTAACACCAAACCACTCATATAAAAGAGAAGGCTTGGTGCTTTCAAAAAATTAATCTCATGACCTTCTTTGTACTGTGGGAGACCACAAAGGAAAGACCCCACCACTCTGATTTTCTTTAAGTTAGCTATGGCTTTGTCAAGGAATAACTTTTGCCACTGTGGTCAGCAGATAGCAAATGGGCATGTGACCCTTTTGAATGAGGGACTTCTCATATTTCAAAACAGGGGTATTTTGCCACATTTTAGTGCTCATTTTAGGATGGAATATAGGGGTCCTTTATTAGAGTAATCTAGTAGACAAGTTAATGAAATTTGATGCCAAAAACATTCTATCAAGAAAAAGCATAATACCCCCTTATTTTAAAGAGCGGGATGGACATGTGTCTATGATGTGTGCTTTCTTTTGGAGTTAAAGGGACTGTACACTGTAAAATTGATTTTATATAAATGTATTTTCAATTACTTGTTCTACCAGCTGCAGAGTATAAAATTTATGAGAAATTACATTTTGTGGTTTATTTCTGTATATGAAGTAGCTGGTTTTGTGCTTTTAAACCACAGCCTATTACAATGGGTTGAACTTCAGGTAATATCAGATCTCATTATGTTATCACTTTGATGTACACAGACTTGCTTCCTTATCTTATATTTGTATAGAAAACCAAAGCTCAATACTTAGAGAGAACAATGGAAAATTATAATTGTATTACTTAACTATCATGCCCCCCACTGAGAGTGTAATCTCGTCTGCTGGCTCTGTTTACTTAGGCTATTCAATAGAATATACTCCAGTATAGAAACTTTCAGTATAGGTTGGGATACCACAGGCTAAATCAGCTATTTCAAATGCCAAAATAGGGGTAAAGGAGCTACTTGTAAACAATTTAAAACACTTCAGCAGGTAAAATGAATAATTGGTAAAAATTTAAAGGGGAGAAAATTTTTGGGTGAACTGTCCCTTTAAGGAGTAATTTGGACCCATGACCCTCATACAGTAATCATACTAAGTAGGCATTTTACTATAATCATCTAATATTGTCAGAGATCCCAGAGACCCCTCATTTGGAAAGAAGGAACTCTCCTATTTACAAATGGAATCTCATGCCCCACTATTCTTTATGGATAGTTTAAAGGGGCTCTAAATATCCCCTCCCCCTCATAAAACAGTACCTTGTTGCTTAGTTGGGCAGGTGATGATCACCTAACAGTTAGAGGGGCATGTGGCCCCTCATTCAAAAGTCTGTGATCTCTCATGAATTAAAGGATCTGATCCCCTTTAATTAAATCAGAGGGGTAGAGAAGGCTCTCCAATTCCCCATCCCTTCATTATAATCCACCCAATGTCCATCTAAGTAGGTGATCACTGTTCATCATAGTGCTTATCCTAGGTGAATAAGTGATTCCTCACTTGAAAGAAAAGATTCTCTCTTTCAAATAAGGATTCACTTCTCTATTTATCACCATCTAGGTTAAACTGTTTAACTGTAGTCTAACTGTTCCTACAAGCGATCACCATTTGTATGATGGTCACTTATCTCATATAGAGAAATTAAATCCTTGTTTGAAGTGACAGAATAACCTCTAGCAAATGAGATTTTTCTTGTACCTGTAAGTGGTTGGGGCTGGGTTATGGAATCAGAGGTCCTTCCTCACTCCACCCTAACACACAAAATGATCAAATACCACTGTGCAGGATGATGATGCACTGTCATTTTTTGCAATGGGGTGATCATCAAAATATCCTCAGCATATTTAATGACGATAAATGTAAATGTTCCACAAATGGTCGGTATTTGTTTAGTTTTAAATGAGATGAATACCAACTAGCATCGGGCACTGAATATTCGAAAAACAAACGGCTAGATTACGAGTTTTGCGCTAGGGTAAAAAAGCAGCGTTAAGATTAAGAGGTCCTAACGCTGCTTTTTTACTACCGCTGGTATTACGAATCTTGAAGGTTTAGGGGCACCGCACACTTCTTTGGCCTTACCGCAAAATGACTTACGTAAACTTTGTAAAGTATTTTTTCTATGGGACTTACATAGCGCCGGTATTACGAGTCTGTCCTGGGAGGCCAAAAAGTGAGCGGTAGACCCTCTCCTGTCAAGAGTCCTAACGCATTTAAAAGTCAGTAGTTATGAGTTTTATGGTACAACGCCGTAGCATATAACTCATAACTAAACTGCTAAAAAGTACACTAACACCCATAAACGACCTATTAACCCCTAAACCGAGGCCCTCCTGCATCGCAAACACTAAAATAAAAATGTTAACCCCTATCCTGCCGCTCCGGACACCGCCACCACCTACATTATATTTATGAACCCCTAATCTGCTGCCCCCAACATCCCTGACACCTACATTATATTTATTAACTCCTAATCTGCCGCCCCCAATGTCGCCGCCACCTACCTACACTTATTAACCCCTAATCTTCCTCCCCCAACGTCGCCACCACTATAATAAACATATTAATCCCTAAACCGCTACACTCCCGCCTCGCAAACATTAGTTAAATATTACTAAACCCTAATCTGCCGTCCCTAACATCGTCGCCACCTACCTACATTTATTAACCCCTAATCTGCCGCCCCCAACGTCGCCCCAACTATATTAAAGCCATTAACCCCTAAACCTAAGTCTAACCCTAAACCTAACACCCACTAACTTAAATATAATTTAAATAAATCTAAATAAATATTACTATTATTAACTAAATTATTCCTATTTAAAGCTAAATACTTACCTGTAAAATAAACCCTAAACTAGCTACAATATAACTAATAGTTACATTGTAGTTAGCTTAGGGTTTATTTTTATTTTACAGGCAAGTTTGTATTTATTTTAACTAGGTAGAACTACCTAGCTAAAATAAATACAAATTTACCTGTAAAATAAAACTTAACCTAAGATACAATAACACCTAACACTACACTACAATTAAATACAATTACCTAAATTAAATTAAATTAGCTAAAGTACAAAAAAAAACACAATCAATTACAGAAAATAATAAAAAAATAAAGATATTTAAACTAATTACACCTAATCTAATAGCCCTATTAAAATAACCCCCCCCCCAAAAAAAAAAAAAAAAAACTAGCCTAAATAATAGTTACATTGTACCTAGCTAAGGGTTTATTTTTATTTTACAGGCAAGTTTGTATTTATTTTAACTAGGTATAATAGTTATTAAATAGTTATTAACTATTTAATAACTACCTAGCTAAAATAAATACAAATTTACCTGTAAAATAAAACCTAACCTAAGTTACAATAACACCTAACACTACAGTATAATTAAATAAATTAACTAAATTAAATACAATTACCTAAATTAAATTAGCTAAAGTACAAAAAAAAGACTAAATTACAGAAAATAATAAAACAATTACAGAAATTTAAACTAATTACACCTAATCTAATAGCCCTATTAAAATAAAAAGCCCCCCCCAAAAAAAACCCCTATCCTAAACTAAACTACCAATATCCCTTAAAAGGGCCTTTTGCGGGGCAATGCCCCAAAGTAATCAGCTCTTTTACCTGTAAAAAAAATAGAAACAACCCCCTTAACAGTAAAACTCACAACCCACACAACCAACCCCCAAAATAAAATACTAGCTAAAAAAACCTAAGCTCCCCATTGCCCTGAAAAGGGCATTTGGACGGACATTGCCCTTAAAAGGGCAGTTAGCTCTTTTGCGGCCCAAAGTCCCTAACCTAAAAAATAAAGCCCACCCAATACACCCTTAAAAAACACTAACCCCCTGAAGATCGACTTACCGGGAGATGTCTTCATCCAAGCCAGGCGAAGTGGTCCTTCAGACGGGCAGAAGTTTTCATCCAAGCCGGGCAGAAGTGGTCCTCCAGACGGGCAGAAGTCTTCATCCAGACAGCATCTTCTATCTTCATCCATCCAGCGCGGAGCAGGTCCATCTTCAAGACATCCGACGAGGAGCATCCTCTTCATCCGACGACTAAAACAGAATGAAGGTACCTTTAAGTGATGTCATCCAAGATGGTGTCCCTTAGATTCCGATTGGCTGAACAGCCAACAGAATGCAAGCTCAATACTATTGGCTGATTGGATCAGCCAATAGGATTGAACTTCAATCCTATTGGCTGATTGGATCAGCCAATAGGATTTTTTCTACCTTAATTCCAATTGGCTGATAGAATTCTATCAGCCAATCAGAATCTAAGGGACGCCTTACTTAAAGGTACCTTCATTCTGTTTTAGTCGTCGGATGAAGCGGATGCTCCGCGTCGGATGTCTTGAAGATGGACCCGCTCTGCGCCGGATGGATGAAGATAGAAGATGCCATCTGGATGAAGACTTCTGCCTGTCTGGAAGACCACTTCTGCCTGGCTTGGATGAAGACTTCTGCCCGTCTGGAGGACCACTTCGCCCTTGGATGAAGACTTCTCCCGGTAAGTCGATCTTCAGGGGGTTAGTGTTAGGTTTTTTTAAGGGTGTATTGGGTGGGTTTTATTTTTTTGGTTAGGGACTTTGGGCCGCAAAAGAGCTAACTGCCCTTTTAAGGGCAATGCCCATCAAAATGCCCTTTTCAGGGCAATGGGGAGCTTAGGTTTATTTAGCTAGTATTTTATTTTGGGGGTTGGTTGTGTGGGTGGTGGGTTTTACTGTTGGGGGGGTTGATTGTATTTTTTTTTACAGGTAAAAGAGCTAATTACTTTGGGGCAATGCCCCGCAAAAGGCCCTTTTAAGGGCTATTGGTAGTTTAGTTTAGGATAGGGTTTTTTTTTGGGGGGGGGGCTTTTTTATTTTAATAGGGCTATTAGATTAGGTGTAATTAGTTTAAATTTCTGTAATTGTTTTATTATTTTCTGTAATTTAGTGTTTTTTTGTACTTTAGCTAATTTAATCTAGGTAATTGTATTTAATTTTGTTAATTTATTTAATTATAGTGTAGTGTTAGGTGTTATTGTAACTTAGGTTAGGTTTTATTTTACAGGTAAATTTGTATTTATTTTAGCTAGGTAGTTATTAAATAGTTAATAACTATTTAATAACTATTCTACCTATTTAAAATAAATACAAACTTGCCTGTAAAATAAAAATAAACCCTTAGCTAGGTGCAATGTAACTATTAGTTATATTGTAGCTATCTTAGGGTTTATTTTACAGGTATTTAGTTTTAAATAGGAATAATTTATTTAATTATGTTAAATTAATTTTGTTTAATTTAAATTATATTTACGTTGGGGGGGTTAGACTTAGGGTTAGACTTAGGTTTAGGGGTTAATAAATTTATTATAGTAGCGGCAACGTTGGGGTCAGAATATTAGGGGTTAATAATTGTAGGTAGGTGGTGGCGGCGACATTGGTGGGGTCAGATTAGGGGTTAATAAAATGTAACTAGTGTTTGCGAGGCGGGAGTGCGGCGGTTTAGGGGTTAATACATTTATTAAAGTGGTGACGATGTCCGGTCGGCAGATTAGGGGTTAATAATTGTAGGTTGGTGGTGGCGACATTGGGGGCGGCAGATTAGGGGTTTATAAGTATAATGTAGGTGGCGGAGATGTTGGGGGCAGTATATTAGGGGTTCATAGGGATATTGTAGGTGGCGGCGGTGTCCGGAGCGGCAGGTTAGGGGTTAATTATATAATGTAGGTGGCGACGATGTCGGGGCAGCAGATTAGGGGTTAATAAGTGTAAGATTAGGGGTGTTTAGACTCGGGGTTCATGTTAGGGTGTTAGGTGTAGACATATTTTTTATATTCCCATAGGAAACAATGGGGCTGCGTTAGGAGCTGGACGCTGCTTTTTTGCAGGTGTTAGGTTTTTTTCCAGCCAGCTCAGCCTCATTGTTTCCTATGGGGAAATCGTGCACAAGCACGATTAGCCAGTTTACCGCTACCGTAAGCAACGCTGGTATTGAGGTGAGATGTGGAGCTAAATTTTGCTCTACGCTCACCTTTTTGCGGCTAACGGCAGGTTTAAAAAAACCTGTAATGGGGGGCGGAGCCATCAACCAAGTATGGAGGACGTGTTTCAAAAAGCTCCAGAAGAAATTTATTTAAGATAACGATTAATTGGAGATACACTTCTTCAACTTTCTCTAAAAATAACCCTGAAAGCAGGATCACTTTTATAATGTCAGTAGACCTCCACACTTCGTTTTCATGCCAGTCTGTATCCCTGACTATCATCGCAGATTAGGAAATACCCAGGCTTCTTAGGCCTACTGCAGTTATGACTTCCGATATGGGGGAAGCCTCGCCATCCGTATATGAGGCTCTGCAGGAGCTTGCCTTGCAAATTTCTGCTTGATATAGTGACATTTCTGCCTGTTTAAGGACCGCTATGGCGCAACAGCCGTATCCCATACAAGACGGACTATATAATGTAAACCCTCTGGCTTGTAAAGAAAACCCTACTTTGTGTGAGGTACGGACAATGGAGACTGCTGCCAATATACCCAGTGATCCTGCGTGTCCTACCTTACTTTACACTGAACCTGAACTGGAAGATATGGCTGGCACTATAGAACAGAAGAGTAACCTATTACTCACGCAGAGGGAACCCCCCAAAGAAATTCGCCATCTGACCGCCTTCCTTATTTCAAGAAACTCGAAGGAGCCTGTTCCGTCAGACTGCAGTGTTGTATTCAGTACCATCGACTATGTGGCAGCGAGAGTAATCTCTGAAGAGTCCTCACATTGCACTGAGACCCTGCGGAGCTACAACTGCTGCATTGGCTCTGAAATATTTGCCCCAAGAAGCCGGGATGTTTCTGGACACCTGCCCCAGTGTTGCGGTAGTCTGGAGTTGTGTTTCCCCACACCAACTTTGCATACTCAGAGAGCGGGGGCATCTAGATTCTGCGAGTTGTTTCCCTTGAGCCGCATCTTTATGCTGTGGGGCCCCTTTGACCCGGGAGGATGCACTGAACCGCTTACCACATCTCAGTTAGCTTCGGAGTGTTGATGTGGAACTCTGGGTCTAGCTGACTACGGACTATTTACATTTAACCCAAGCAACAGAAGGCTCACTACTGATAGAACGCCATACTCTCCTATAAGCTGGTCAGTGCTACCCTCACAATAACGATCTTTAGCTTTTGTATACTCTCAGCCTTGAGTCAGTAACTGGACCCTCGGGAAACTGAGAACTTGATGCTGGTGCCAAAGTTGGGGACTTGTTTTTATTGATAGGATACCGAACATTGGACATGCTTGGCAATTATAGGTGACGTGATGCAGTTTAAGTTCGGACTCTGAATATCTGCCTGAACCCTTACTTTACGAAGCTGGGCAAATGACTGGTACAATTTCTTTTTACAGAGTCCACTGAACTTTTATTTGTTTTTCTTAGTTGATACAGCTTTTCCCTTAACCGTAATCTATGTTTGCCTGCTCTTACTCTTCATAACTAATGGTGGCAGATATGTTAGATGTTGCTTTAGCAGTGTTTGGGCTAACATAATCTAGTTTTAGTTAAGCGAGTCCTGTTAATTATCTTGTTGAGGTTAGAGAGCTGCGAGGTAGACTCATTTCACAAATGCACTAATTTATTTACTGTAATGTGTATTAATGCTCCAGTTCATTATGTGCATTTGCATATCTTCATTTATATTTAGAGTGTAGACGTTGGTGTATTATTTGCGATTAGAGTTCTTAGTTGTGTAGGTCTAAAATATTAAGTTACATGCCCCTTTGTATCTGTATAGATCTCCATATATTGCCACATCACTGGTTATGTATATTGTGATAACTCCATATCTCCTAGTAGCTTCAAACTCAGCTTATATGGTCTGACAATTTATGATATTATTAAGAGTTACACTACTGCTATCTGTAATGTTCACCATGTATATAAGTATCAAAATAAGTATGTCTGTTCAGAGGAATTTTTTTGCGGGAAAGGGTCATGCTATGCCTCTGAAATCTGTATAGTTTTTTACCTATATCTTGACAGTTCTATTTATGTATGCTTTGTACTTTGATATTACCTAGCACTGCTTATTTCACTCTACTCTACTAACTATAGGTCCTAATAATATATTCTGATACCCTTAACATAGTGATGTATGCTGCTATATTCGTTGTGAGCACGAGTCGACCTGCCTATTGATTCTCATTTCTATAAAAATGCCAGTGTTGTAGACCCTTGCTCATGAAACCTATATCTAGATCTAGATCTTTTCTAAAGACATCCTAGCTGTTTAGATGCAAATCCGGTATATACTTTCAAATTATTCTGAGTCAGAAAGTCCACTATAGACACACTAATTGGATGTCAGGATGCTGCTGTGTGTATGGATACTGTATGTTTACTTAGAAGGGTTCTGTATGCTAATCTAAGCATGTTCTACTGGTTGCGGCCGGGCCAGCGGAATTGGCATTATTCCCAAGGAACCCGCCCGGGGCTCCTCTCCTCCCTTTCCCGCCGGTACTTGTTGCCTGCGGGTCATACCCCTATTCCCCTTTCCCTTGTCGTCGGTAGATGGCATCTCCCTAGGAGAGGAGCTCCTCTGGAAGCCCCTTATATCTTATCTTATACCATGTTTCATATCATCTATCTTATATCTCATGTTACATACATCCTGATACCCTGCTGTGAGAATAATTGCTCCAGAATGTAATCTGCTCCATATTATACATAAAAGTCTAGGGACTTTGGGCAAGTTTCTACTTAAGTATATGTATAGAGTTCAGCTATAATGATGACAGCCTGGGAAACTTGTAAATTCCAATGGGACCTATGGCTCCGTCCCCCACCCTCACCTTTAGCTACTGTCCACCCTTATTTTAGGTGGACAAATAAGCGGTATTAACCCGCCATAGATATCACTTTGTTATAAGTTGCTCTCAGCCTTCTGTCTATAAAGAAAATGAGGCATTTTGCCCTCCGTTCACGTGTATCTAATAGGAGCAACTTGTTATGACTCCCTATAATTTGTCAATCTTCAAATAATAAATACACTTATTTTATAATTAATATACCATTCTATAGGAAGTATAACTTTCTCGGGTTGTTTAAATTCTATCATTTTCTTATGTGTTTATATAGAAAACAAAAGGAAAAAAGAGGTAATGCTTGATTATATGTATTTGACTTTGTACTTGCATACAATGTTTTCTATATTTTTTATGTTCTTTTATTGAGATACATATATAATACTTGAATTAAGATCTTTTTATTTTCTTATATGTAAAGGTTCCAGTGTCCAATGGATAAACAATGTCTTGTATGCAAAAATTACCAAAGTGATGCAAAATGTACATTATGTTCATGTTCTTTCTTTTTCTTGCACTGCCTCAATAAAAACCTTTGATCAAAAAAAAAAAAAAACCTGTAATACCAGCGTTGGCTTAAGGTAGCGTTAGAATAAAAAGCCCTTTTTGAAACGCACCCCTGTTAATGCCAAACTTGTAATCTCGCCATTTGTTAACGATAGGAATATTTATTTTGATTTATTTAAATTATATTTAAGTTAGTGGGTGTTAGGTTTAGGGTTAGACTTAGGTTTAGGGGTTAATAACTTTAATATAGTGGCAGCGACGTTGGGGGCGGCAAATTAGGGGTTAATAAGTGTAGGTAGGTGGCGGCGACATTGGGGACGGCAGATTAGGGGTTAATAAATATAATGTAGGTGTCGGCGATGTTGGGGGCAGCAGATTAGGGGTTAATAAGTGTAAGATTAGGAGTGTTTAGACTCTGGGTTCATGTTAGGGTGTTAGGTGTAAACATTATTTTTATTTCCCCATAGGAATAAAAGGGGCTGCGTTAGTGAGTTATACGCTGCTTTTTTTTAGGTGTTAGACTTTTTTTCAGCCGGCTCTCCCCGTTGATTCATATAAGGAAATTGTGCACGAGCACGTTACACCAGCTCACCGCTGACTTAAGCAGCGCTGGTATTGGAGTGAGATTTGGAGCAAAATTTTGCTCAACGCTCACTTTTTGTCTTTTACCGACGGGTTTCTGAAAACTCGTAATACCAGCGTTGTATGTAAGTGAGCGGTGAGAGAAAACTGCTCGTTAGCACCACACAGCTTCTAACGCAAAACTCATAATCTCGCTGAAAGTATTTTGAATATCTGGAATAAAAGAAAATATATGATAACTTTAAAGGGATACTCAAGTCAAAATAAAGTTTTATGATTCAGAAGGAGCAGCAGTTTTAAGACACTTTTCAATTTACTTCCATTATCAAACTTTGCACAACTCTTTTTAAATGCACAATTTATGGGGAACAAGATCCTACTGGGCAGGTGCACAAGCTCACAGGATATAAATATACTAGTCTGTGATTGGGTGATGTCTGTCACATGATACAAGGAGCCAGAAAATGGGAAAAAATTAATTTGTCCAAAAACAAATCTACTGCTAATTTGAAATTCAGAGTAGGTGTTAAATCACTGTCTTTTTAATATTTACTTGTTAATTATGTAATTCTACTTCATTGAGGGGTCCTTTATGGTGCAAGAGACAAATCAATATATTTAGGATTTTAGCTTGTTAGTTCTCCATTAACTTTACAATGTAAATAAAATAACAATCAAAGGGACATGCATTACCACAACATTTGCTTTATCCATGCCCAGTGCACATACCAGATGCATAAATGCAATCTCTTTTTCATAGGTATAATTACCAAACAATGGCATTACATGCAAAGTGCCAATGTTGGCATTAGGAGAAGGTTAAACTAGTCCTTTTGTGTTATAGAAGCTACTTCATAGTAGTATGCAAGTAGTGCACAGCCCCAGCAAACTGCTGTTCTTTTTATCTTAAATCTTATGATTTACTATTCATCTGGATTTCTACAACTTGCTTTTTATTTTGTTCTATCTGTCGTATACCTCTGCCTAAGGGCTGTCACTAAATGAGTGTTTAGCAACAGATGTATATGTATGATTCTCGCAAAAGAAGATAAAAATGAGATGCTTGTAAGAATTATTCTTAATATGGCTTAATTTCGCCTTCGTTAGACAAAACCCTAACCATAGACAAATATTTAATCTGGGTTATCTAACAGATTAAATTAATACTCATATTTATCAAATATTAGTTGACATAAACTATTTATTAATCACAGCAAGATTAATTACATACCTCGAGATCTGAAGGCAGAAGATAACAATAGCCTCATACAAAGGCAAAGCTTATATACACATTTTAAGCCAATTAAATCAAAGCATACCATAAATGAAAAGGCTATCTTTGTATATTTAAACTTCCTTAAAAGACTTTATAATTTTGGCTGACATATAGAAAATACTATTTTAACTTGTTCATGCGCAGTGTATTAGAGTGTTAATAATACTTTGTTTAGCTAGCAGTATAGGTGTTTTGATTGACAACAGCAACTGAATGTAAATGTCACAGTTTTAAATACATTGTCTTTAAAACACTATTTAACCCATTACTAACTAAACTGACTAATCCTATCTAAGTTAATTTAATTTATAACTCTTCCATATTCTATATCTTAATTTATATCTAAATGTTTTATCTATGAATAACATATTTAATGTGTAATACTTCTTTGAAATTGTATATTTTTCTAATCATGATTTTATAATTTATTCTAATCATGATATAACTCCACACTATCAACAATAAGTAGAGCCTGAAGGGCAATACTGCAGTGTTGATAAAGAGTAATGAGTGTGCACTGACAGCGTGGAAGCATTGCATTCTAGTTTATATATTGTTATTTGAAAGATTATCAGGGTATTGTTTATACAAGATGAGGTTAATAAATATAAACAATGAACTGCTTTTGGTCTAGTGTTGAATTTTCATACATATACAGTTTTAGCAATTTTATCATAAGTGATATTATAAATAGTAAGAAAATTGATATCCAATGCCAGGGTGAGACTGGGACTAAAATAGGCCCTGACATTTGAAAGCAGAGCAGCCCACTCCCCCCCCCCCCCTATTTTGCTATTTAACCACTGAAATTGACAAATATAATGTACTAGTTTGATTTACAAAAAAGATTTAGAGCCAGATTAGAAGTGGAGCACTTCTAATCTATCGCTTTAGTGAAAGTGATATTTGCGCTCCACTGTGTAATACCAGTATACACATATGAACACATACATATATATATATATATGTATATAAACACATACAGTTCCCATAGACTGCAATGTATAGGCACTTTTCAGTGCAGTTTGTTTTTTCTAACACCCCACTCCAGCCAACTTTACTTCCAAAATACAGCCAAGTGCAGATATTTTATTAAAATTCTTAGATTAGATTCTGCTATCTTCATTTTTTTATAAGATACACTACACTGTATTCTGGGGACATTTGGGGCACATTTATAAAATGAACTATATAATTTTATAAGCGCTAATTGCTACCCGTTTAAGGGCTCACAATAATTTAGCGCTCTACTTGTAATCTAGCCCTTAACATTTATAACATCATTCTGCTATTGTATTGTTTTTAATGGTTGTCATAAAATCATAAAAAAAGTGAAATACAATTTAAAAATAAAAAAACACTATTGAAGTTCATATTTAAATAAATAACTGCTTATTAGAATCCATGGGCACCTAATGCACACACAAAGCACCTAAACAATCCACAATAACACACAAACAAGCACCCATAGACATCAACAGGCACCATTAATAAGAGCTGCTTCTCTGTGACTGTCTTATTGCCCTCTTGTTAGCCCATGGCAGAGAACATTCACTTGCACAGCCTTCCTGTACAAATATGGTGGCAACACTGTGGTGAAAATACTGCCACCATAAAGGCAAAAGTATACACTTTACATATAATGGAAGCACTATTTTGCTGGGCGGCAGAAGGGAAGGGTGCACACAGTGGTGCGAGAGATGAAGCAGACTGACGGGCCAGAAGAGCTCCCTATATGTAGGGGGCAGAGTCTCAATTAAAACTAAATGAGATTGTTCATCTTGCCAAGTTTCTATGACTGCAAATATCTCAACACTATTCAATCTTTTGTTACTAATTTGAACAAAAATCTTTTGTTCGAACCACATTCATGAAACAAATATTGAAAAAAATGTTAAGGTCTAGTTTGATTTGTTGGTTGAAAATGCTGTTCTACACTTTATTCGAAAGGGATTGGCTAAGATTAAAAGTCAAACCAACCAATACTCTTTGGAGGAGGTACTTTCACGATTCAACCCCTTAACCCCTAAAATCTGCTCATTGGTGATATCATTGAAAAAAATCTATTATTTTTTGTTTTCCGATATATCTGCTCATCCAAGAAATTAACATGTTTCAATAAAACTGAATGAGATTGTTCATTTTGCCAAGTTTCTATGACTGCAAATATCTCAACACTATTCAATCTTTTGTTGCTAAATTGAACAAAAATCTTTTGTTCGAACAACATTCATGAAACAATAAATATTGAAAAAAATGTTGAGATATAGTTTGGTTTGTTGGTTGAAAATGCTGTACTACACTTTATTCAAAAGGGATTGGCTAAGATTAAAAGGCAAACCAACCAATACTCTTTGGAGGAGGTACCCCTTTAACTCCTTCTACACATATTTTCTAATACTACAAATGAAGACTTGCATAGATTTTGTATATTTTTTTCAATATTAAACCATACTAATCCAATTGAAGACCCAAAAAGTTTTCAAATTCAACCTTCATGTCTTGCATGGGCACAATTTGACAGCTATTCAAACCCATCAGAAAACAAATTCCAGAAGCTTTCTGCATGATTTTTGTTTGTTGCATCGGGATTCGCTCTCATGCTAACTTTTTACCTTCAACTTGTAATATGTGGGATATCCTGCATGCTTTACAAGTTTACTTTCAGCTGTATTAGCGCTCATGATTGAAATTCCGCTCCCCTTGTAATCTAGCCCTATATGGACATAGTTCAACAGCTGTTCTACTTTTCCCAATGTTTAAAGGGACATTAAACCCACATTTTTTCTTTCATGATTCAGATAGAGAATACCATTTTAAACAACTTTCTAATTTACTTCTATTATCTAATTTTCTTCATTCTCTTGATATTCTTTCCTAAAAAGTATATCTAGATAGGCTCAGTAGCTTCTGATTGGCGGCTGCACATAGATGCCTCATGTGATTGGCTCACCCGTGTGCATTGCTATTTCTTTTACTGAGGATATCTAAAGAATAAAGCAAATTAGATAACAGAAGTAAATTGAAATGTTTAAAATTGTATTCTCTGTCTGAATTATGAAAGAATATGTCCCTTTAAGATTTTGTGCATACTCATTTTATATAATAAAAGATTATGGCTGGAAAAGCCAAACCGAGTCAGACTTTAAGTGACACATTATCTGACCAGCCATGCCACATTTTCCATGTGGATATTTTAAATATCATTGAATAAAACATATTTTTTTACTAATATGGAATGAAGGTTTGTTGTCTAATACGGATATTTTAAATTTCGAGTTTGTACTGCAACGGAAAATCATGTACAATAGTTCAGTGAGTTGGTCCGACGACTGCATTCACAAGGGAACAGTAAGAAGGACAAGTAGGAGTCTGTTTACAGCACTGCTGTGTAAAAACTGTTATCATAAAGCTTCTGTTAATGTCATTGGAAGATTGCATACTCCAAGCTGAGGAACTCTCATGGGAGTTGTGCCTGTAGAGTTCACTATAACCATTGTTTCAAGTTTTGCTGATGTTTTACATTGTGAACCAGATTAATATGAATGATTGTTTCAGCTTTACTTGCGAGATACACTACAGCCAGGACCTAAGATTGTTTGGAATTTATTTTTCTCTACAGAAAAAGTTAAAAACATTGCTTACAGCACACTTTCAAAGTGCAAAGCATGAATTCAAATGAAATATGTATGTTTAAACATGTTAATTGCAAAATGATTCAAAGCTATATCAATTATTAATTGCCCATGTCATGAACTGATATTACTGATTAGGTGAAATAAAAACATTTAATTGTCATTTCACTTTTTTCTTTGAAAATCTTTGACAAAATCCTCTTGAAAAGCCTGATATGTCTGCTATTAGTATTTCTTTACATTTGTTTTTCAAATGTCTTGCTATTTTTATAATATTTTATTTTAAGCAGTTTTACTCATTTATACTAAGGGCAATATTTATCAATTTGCAAGTGAAACTATTCGCACTTGATCGGAATTTGTGTGGCGGATATGTTCGGCATATTTATCATTGCAAGGCCACCCCTCTACTCTCACAAAACCTTTTGCGTGAGAGTAGGGCTTGTCAATCACCCCTGTTGAATAAATCTGGGGTGATTTTTATCCGCCAACTCCAGTTTGGTGGAGTTTATAAAGCAGCGGTTTAAACCGCTGCTTCATAAATATCAGTTGCAGGTTTAAATAAACAAGCCTTCAAATGATCAAGGCATTTATCATCATACATCTTGCCCTAAGGCTCTTTGAATAGTTTGGAATTGCTTTGAAAAGAAAAAAAAAAGGAATAAACCCCCCAAACAATGTTTTCATATGTGTATTCTATTGGATTGGAATGAGGTCATTTCAACGTTTGCATTACTGAAGCTTTTATTTAAACAGAAATAAATAACTCATATCTGTAATATTAAAGGGCCATGAAACCCACATTTTTTCTTTCATGATTTAGAAAGAGAATGCAATTTTAAACATCTTTCTAATTTACTTATATTATCTAATTTGTTTTATTCTCTTGATATTCTTTGCTGAAAAGCATATCTAGATATGCTCAGTAGCTGCTGATTGGTTGCTGCACATAGAAGCCTTGTGTTATTGGCTAACCATGTGCATTGCTTTTTCTTCAACTAAGGATATCTAAAAATGAAGCAAAATAAATAATAGAAGTAAATTGTAATGTTGTTTAAATTTGTATTCTCTATCTGAATCATGAAAGAAAGATTTTGGGTTTAGTGGCCCTTTAAAGGCACAATTCTCTAAAGTTTGCCAGTATGAAGTAAAATAAATTTAACGCCAACACTTTTATGGGAAGACCTTACTCAATTCTGTAAAAATAGCAAGTGATAAGCTGCATCTTATAGGAAATAATGGAAATCTTTTGAATGCAAATTAATTTCTTCAGTGTTCCTTAAAGGGACAGTCAAGTATAAATTAAACTTTCATTATTCAGATAGGACTTTTAATTTTAATTGACTTTCCAATTTACTTTTATCATCAAATTTGCTTTTTTCTCTTGGTATTCTTAGTTTAAACTAAACATAGGTAGGCTCATATGCTAATTTCTAAGCCTTTGAGGGCTGCCTCTTATCACATTCTTTTTAAATCTCTTTTCAACACAAAGAGACAGAAAGTACATGTGGGCCATATAGATAACACTGTGTTCAGGCACAGAAAGTTATTTAAGATTTAGCACAACACAATGCTAAATTTAAGACAATAGATAATAAACAGTCACAGTCATGTGATCAGGGGGCTGGAAGAAGGTTCCTAGATACAAGGTAATCACAAACTTAAAAAGTACATTAATATAACTGTGTTGGTTATGCAAAACTGGGGAATGAGTAATAAAGGGTTTATCTATCTTTTAAAACAATAATAATTCTAAGGTTGACTGTCCCTTTAATTTGTATTTGCTTCTGATTTCTTATAAATGTATTTTTCTATCAGTGCAATACACGCACTGCATATTAAAAGCAAGATCTGCCGTGATAAAATGCTTTGAGAACACAACCTGTGAGAGAACTTGGAGATGCCAAAGAAAGGCCCCTGTCCAGCTCATTCACCAAGGCTGAGAAAAAATTACATTGTACATTAAAGGGACAGTGTACCCAAAAGTGTTCTCCCCTTTAATTTTCCATTGTTCTCTCTAAGTATTGGGCTTTGGTTTACAAACAGATATAAGATAAAGAAGCTAGTATGTGTACACAAAGTGATAACATAATGATATATCATTTTACCTGCAAGCTCAACCCACTGTAATAGGCTGTGGTTTCAAAGCAGAAAACCTACAAATTCATATACACAAACAAAAACCTGAAAATGAAATTTCTCATACATTCTATATTCTGCAGTTGGAACAACAAGTTATTGAAATACATTTGCTGAAAAGCAATTTTACAGTATATTGTACCTTTAACAAATACGTCCGAAACTGGTCAGACATTGCTTACTGTTAACCCACTATAAAAGGTTCTACTTTTGCACCGCTTTTTGGACTTTTTTTTTTTAAAATCAGGTGTATGCACAAGATTACAAACAACGAAGGCTTAGCAGTACAAACATTCATCTCCACATAATAGACCAAGCATCAGCTTTTTTCCAATAAAGAAACGTTACAAAGTCCATGTGCAACACAATATAAATATACACCAATATATAGTAAAATGTAGGAGATTGCAGAGAGTTAAACTCAAGTATGATACTGCTCAAGTAACCTTGGTTTTTCTCAACTTTTAGGAAAATGTAAATCTTATTATTTACCCCTAATGTGGAGTGTAAAAAACTAGAAAAAGTTAAACCCCATACAAAAGATAGTGGTCTCTCTTGGGCCTGTAATATTATTATATATTAGTGAGGGGAAACTTTAGGGGATACGTAGCAAGTAGGAAACATAGAGCCATTCTTGGGCCCTTAGTAATATGTGCTTACAGTTTGACAAAGAAAAACATATAACAAGTAATCATAAACATAGACATATGGAGGATATTGTATGTGAGCCATTCTATATTTGGAGGGAGGACAAAGTATGATCAGCAAGCAATTGTTATGTTGTGAGTCACATTGGGTAATTGTTCTACTGTAGAATATTGAATTGCCTTAAATGTTATGTAAAAAAAGCATAGAATTTCACCTCCAGCGATGAAATAAATCAGCCGTCCAATGTGCCAAAGTTAAAGGTATAAAACATAACTTTTATTAGCTTATGCAGGTAAAAATTAGTGGTACATATTTCAATATCACAGCTAGTAAACCAGTTAGCTCTTATTCACCGCTGGAGCTCTGTTTTATACCTTTAACTTTGGCACATTGGACGGCTGATTTATTTCATCGCTGGAGGTGAAATTCTATGCTTTTGTTGAGTATTTCAAGTGGAGTTGGCTTGTCCGCCATATCGGCCGTTTATATCTGCTCACCTGCTTTCTACACACAAAAGGAGCGGCTGTAACCCCTGTAAATCCTAAAGGCTCCTAAGGCGTGCTTACAGATTGCACTAAGAGCCCAGCTTGGATTAGGCTGTGTGAACCGGGGAGTGAATATTGACTGCATGCCATATGTACAGTATGCTAATTACAGTGATGCTACAATTGAATTAATTACATTGAAAAAGTTGTCACTTTGTTACAATAGAGCTTGGTACAAACACGAGTGCGGTATTAACCTACTTAAACACATATACTATACAAGTTGCTACAATACCAGCATTCTGAAATAATCTGTTATCAAGCGTGAACTATACTAGCATTGTACATTCTTTTGCCTCGGAGCCTTATACATTCTACTGATAAAGGAGCCGCAAGGCATTGCATACATCAGATGCATAATTTCATTATTTGTGGTTTAAATGTTATGTGCATGGACTATAAACTTCTACTAATATATTGTCTATATCTATAAAAAAAAGTTAGCTTCAGTTCTATATGGATTTGAGAACTCTTCAATATCAGTAAGCCTATGAAATACAGCCATTGAGCTAGAAACTGTATAGCTCATACATTTTGAAATCCCATATCATAATAACCACTATCCCCAGGGAAGTAGATATACAGTACCTCCACTAGATATCCATATATATATATTATATATATCTAAATAGAAACAGCCTATAACAAAATCTAAATACTTATATATATTTGAAAGCTGAACCGGAACATAGGTAACAGTTTTTATTAGTTGCAGTGTGGCTCCAACTGAGTCTACTTCATCTGGGTGCAAAGTACAAGTTTAAAGAAATTACATAGTGACTCATTTTTCATCTATATGAAGATTAAACTCTACTAGCTCACAGGGGGTTCAGATCAATAGATCTTCATAGATTAGAGTTAACTGTCACAAAAAATGTTGGTGTTGCTAACGAGGTAGTGGTATGCAATTAGGGACATACAAAGGTTTTATACCTCTTTGATGATATAGAGAACCATGCAGGTACACCACAGTTAAACAAGATACGTAAATTTGAGTGCAATTAACATTAAGACTATAAACTGTCAGCATGTATAAATAGTATAAGAGAAAACTCTACTATATAAATAAGTACAACTCTTTTGTAAGGACCTGTGTTCTAGTAATAGAAAAGAATAGTTAACAAGTAGAGTGTGAAATAGCAATAACTATCATAGAGTCCACAAAGTCGGCTCTAAGTCACTACACTATATGCAGGGATAAGCAAATGTGGAACTTGCCAGATCTCTTGTCCTGAAATAGTTTATCAGCCCACTCTACATCTAAAGATTATCAGAGTCTCTCCTTGGGCGAGATTCAAAAGCAAACATCCAGCTAGCAGTCATCTTGCGAGGAGTTTGAAGTAAATACAATAATGATATCATATTTGTGTGCAAGAGAAGTGTAGTCCCAAAAACATACTCGGCTTCTACAATACCCTCCTGTGCACATGCAAGCTTGTAGGCTCCTTATTCTCCGGAAGTAAGAAGCTTGCCATTTTTTCAAGGCTGTACCATAGATGTTCCACTACGAGAGTATGGACAGTCTGTGGTAACTGGGCATCAACCCCTAGCAGCTCTCTCCAGCAATCCATCTACATTCAGCAGGTTAGTGGCATCTTCCCGGGAGTGTTGATCTGCTAGAGTATTAACATTCTTTGTGTTTTCTGATAGAGGTTCTTCAGCTCGTTCTTGTATAAGGTATGTACTTTGCTCACAGAGATCGGCTGCATCTCCCGTAGCAAGCACCTTTATAAATCCTCGCCAAGCGGCAGGTTCTTCATCTTCAGCTGAATCCACTTTACAAGTACTCGCCCGAGTAGCCTCAGTCCCACATCTAGCGAACAGACGGTCAAAGCTTTCCACCATTTCTTTTCCAAAATCATCCACAAGGATCTCTAATCTGAATGTTACATCCTCCATATTATCACAGTCTAAAGTATTGTATGCAAACAAATGTGGTCGTTCTTCAACTCAACTGGCTGGCTTGTCTGGGATGTCAGGAAAGTGTGGGGGTGAATGAGGTTCTAGGCCGTCATCAGGCCTCCACTGCGTACCTCATTGATTACGGATTGCTGGGCTTCCATCGAATATAAAAAATGCTCAGAGCAGCTCCACAGGTGTTAATTATCACCACATCACTTATGGGAGTCTTGGTGTGTGGGATATAGTAGTTGTAATCTGCAATTTTATCGGCTCCATTATTTAGCCCTAGTTAAAGAGCAGCCATCTTGGTCGCTGGTAGGACACGCCCCCCTGGACTTTCTTTTTTTTTTTTTTTATGATTTTACTATATATATTTAAATCACTTTTTTCCTCCATACACCCAATATAAATGTTTTTTTTTTATTTCTTTTTATTTTATAAAGTGGAAACAAAAATACAGTATTTGATCATAATTATACATTCATTTTGATTTGGAACCATACCACATTACTGAAACAAAATACTTTCCATCCCAAGTAAAAAAAGACATAGAGAAAAATAAAAAAACAGAGAAATAAATCCTCTTGTATGTCTTCTATAACTTAGGACTTGTTAGTCTAGGCAACCATATTAAAAACTCTTTTTCCTTTAATTACATAATTATATTCTTGTCATATAATTTTCCAAATAATGTATTAAATTACATACATTACTTTCAAGAGAATTACATTAACAAATCCCCAGATTATCTTAATAGTGTAAGACTGTTTAGGAGTTATAATATCATTTTTGATCTTTCTTTCTGCTAGTTCGCTAAATTCATTGAGGGAGGAGGGGGGAGAAAAAAAAAATAAATAAGAAGAGCACCCCACCACGTTTTTCACCATACCCCTAATAAAACTATTTCCGAATTTCTAAAGGGATAAATGAGATGATCAATTTCATTTGGGGGGAAAGTTTTAATGAAAGGAGACCATTTTTTAAAAAAAGTACATACTGTATATCTCGATCATTATTAAGATCTATGTTATATTGTTCTAGTATATACTGTTTTTTTAAATAATTCCTAACTTCCAGAATATTAGGGACAACTGGCTCTTTCCATTTCCTGAGAATTAGGTATCTAACCACCAAAATTATCAAATTAATCAGTTTCTTATATTGGCCCTCAGGAGTCCCCTCCCAAAGAAAAACTGTATGTATAATGTGAATGTTACTCATGGGCAGCTTGAGTCTCTTAAATGTCCAATATATTATTTTTTGCCATAGTTGATAAATTTCCGGGCATTCCCAGATCATATGAATCAAATTGGCCCTTGGGTAAGAACATTCAGGAACTAAAGGTTGAATTTCCCAATTTTCAGTCCTTCTCTGGGGTATAATAGGTTCTATATATTAATTTCATATGTTCTTCTATCCAGGTTGATGATAGTGTAGTTTGCATTACCAGCAGCCCAAGAGACCTTTGGACCATACTTGCAGTTATTGTTTCAGAAGGAATTAGATTACCCCACTGTTGGGAGATTTCTCTCACATTAAAATCACCTTCTCGTGAAATAAGCATCTGGTACCCAGTGGAGACAGACAAAATACAATTTCCAACCAAAGTAAGCCAATCTTCTATGCTGCCCCAGTCCCATCTCCAGCCGCGCTCCAACACTATCATTGATATGTAATGTCTGACTTCTAAATATGCAAAAAAATCTTTATTTGAAAGATCAAATTCTTGACTCAAAGCATTAAATGTTTTCACTGTTTGATTTTCTGTTTCTATTAGTTGGGAGATCCTGTTTAACCCTGAACTTTTCCATTTCTGAAACACCTCCGACTGGGTTCCATGTTGAAATTCTGGATTTCCTAGGATAACTTGATATTTAGAAATATTGGGTTGGATTGATAACATTAAAATAATCTTTCACCAGGCTAAAATAGGCGTATACACAGATTTTTTTTTATATATATTTTTAGGTACTATAGCGGATTCACAGTGTATCAAAGCTACTAGGGAGAGTGGGTACGTCGTATTAATTTCTAAGTTATTATTTGTGAAATAATCTAATTTTAGAATCCAATCACTCACTATCCATGCTAAAAATATCAAGTTATATATTCGTACATCAGATAGCGCCAAACCTCCCAATGTTCTTGGTAGGCAGAGCTTTTTTAAAGAGATTTGTGGCTTTTTTTTGCCAAATAAATCCACGGATTGCAGTATTTAAATCTTTCTAATCCCTTCCTCTCAGAAAAACTGGGGTATTTTGCATCACATACAATATTTTTGGAAGAAGAACCATTTTAAATAAAGCTATCCTCCCCGATATAGAAAGAGGAAAACATTGCCAATTTCTCATGGACTCTTTAACTTTATCAAGAACAGGAAGAATATTAAGATTGCACCAATTTTCTGGGTGAAGAGATATGTAAATGCCCAAATATTTGAAACACTTAGTTGCCACTTTAAAAGGGATTTTCTTAATAGATTCTCTATTCCTCTTGATCCAGAAAATTTCAGATTTTGAGGTGTTTATCTTGTAACCAGAAAGGGACCCAAACTGCTCGATAGTGTTTAATATTCTTGGAATATTTATTTTAGCATTCAACACATATAAAAAAATATCATCTGCATATAGATCTATTTTAAGTTCTTTATGCCCTACTTTAATGCCCTCCTCATATTGTCTAATCATAATAGCCAAGGGCAATATAAATGTTTATATGTACTATTAATATGATTTTTAAAGCAGAGTTTAATTCAAATTTTACTTCATACCATTCATATGATTTTTAGCTACTAACTTTTGAGCATGATACTGTTATGTAAGTGTCTTTATTTTGCATACAGAATGGTAGGATATGCCCCGTGGTGAGATGCACTGCTCTCATAGTAAATTTGCCCTTCTAGAATCCTGTGAAATAGTTAGAATTTATTATATTTTATATTGTTATAGAGTGCCAAGATTTGGTAGGCCAAATGCCAAATGCAAGCAGGTGTTTGCTTTTATCTTTATCTTTGACACATTAAAAAAAACCTGAAATATAAAGTAAAGTATTTAATCCCACTCACTCAGAAAATATTTTCAAAGGACAAAGTTGTCATCTATTTCATGTAAGGAAAACTTCAATATAACTTTTTTTTTATTAATAATGTACATGAAATATGTGCCAACATTTTGTTAAAGACTTGATTCTTCAGAGCTTTTAAAATGTACTGTGCAGGTAGACAAATAAAGGATATTAAACACAACAGACTGATTCATATCATTATTACAGAGGAAATGAAGAATGAATAACTTGTTAACCTAATAAACAGATATTTCAGGACGGAAGACAAAGCCGCTTCAAGCTGTGTATATCAAATACATTTGTACATTGAACTGCTACAACATAACAACATTATTGACGTTAAAAGATGTATTAGCGCTGGAAGCATAATTATTATAGTTTGAGAATAGATGCCTGTGGATTTAAAAAACAAAACAATTAACATGTATATTTGCATATTAAAAAAAATCATAAGCGGTCATTATGTAACAAAAAAGACCTGGGGTCAAGTATGCAAAGGCACAACCTGAATACAACTAATTATTATAAAAAAAGGAAATAATTATCATTATTTTTATTGTAGATTTATTTATAAAGTAAAAGCCTGTTCTGCAGTATTATGAAGGGTTATAATAGATTGTGAAGACAAAATACAACATAAATTAAAGAAGATTTGAGAGGTTGGTGAATATTGAAGGTACCATACGTAAGGAAGGTATCAGGGGGTGGAGTTACACTGCTGAAGGAAGTACATATAGTCCTGCCTTTGAAGTATTTTTCTTTAGGTGATGATAAGATGTATAAGAATAACAGCTAGATAAGAATTGGCTGACACAATATAGGACAGGACAAAAGAGGTATAGGGTTGAATTATAATGTTGGGTAACATCCAAGTTATTGAAATTCAAAGGTACTAATTAGCTTCTGAATAGAAGAAATGTAGATGGGGAAGTTTATAGAGTTTGGTACTGAACAATGAAGCATGTAGAGGCAATATAACGGAAGAGGTACTATGCATGGGTACTGTAAAGGATTTATAGGGAAATGAAATAAAGGAGTGGTCAAAACCAGCAGAGAAATCTAGTAGTATCACTTTGTTAGTTCAGTGGAGAGAAAGATTGCAGTCTAGTAAAGAGTTGAAGGAAAAAAGGGGTTAGTCAGCTATAGTAAGAGGTTTAAAATAGGTTAACGGTTGGCTTTTATAACAGGAGTGATTGTTACGTGTTTAAAAGGTAGTCACAATAATACCACTGGAAAAGTAAGTCAATTAAGCAGATAATTGAATATTTGTTTTTACTGTCAGCTATGTTTGGCTTTGGAAAAGAAGGTGGTGAATGCAGAATGAACTTGTGAAGATTTTAGTTATAAAATCAAGAGTAATTCTCAGAAGCACTTATTCACAAAAAGGGTGGTTGATTCAGTTCATTTGAATCTAGTTTAATATTGGGCATAGCATATTTAATCTATAATATATATATTATCTATTTTAGCATTGTATATCCTGAAGACTGTCTCATTAAGCACTCATGCCTAGTTAATCAAAGCTATGGGTAGTTCAGAAGAATGGGAGTACAAAGTTGACTGTTTATTGTAGGTAGGGATGGGCGAATGTGTAAATTTTCGAATTTCAAATGTAGAACGAATGTTATTACCGAAATTCGAATTCTAAATCCGAATGTCGATAAGAACGAATATTCTTAAAAATTCGAAAATCAAATGTTATTTGCAGTTTTCGAATGTCACTTTCGAATTCGAATGTTTATAATTATATCGAATGTCCACATTCGAAATTTCGAATTTAACATTCTATTTAACAAATACTATTCAGAAGTTCAATAGTTCATGTGGTAGGGCGGGAATCTAGTAAACTGATACATAATAGATACAAATATATCATTTTGAATGTTTCCATATAGAATATTGCATAATTCGAATATTACATATAAAGAAAGCATTAGAAATACTATTACAAACATATAAATTTGAATTTTTCAAATTCGAATATAAATTTGAATTTTTCGAATTCGAATATTGCATAATTCGAATATTACATTTAAAGAAAAAGCATTAGAAATACTATTACAATCTAAATTCGAATTTTTTCGAATTCGAATACACGTATTGCATAATTCGAATATTACATTTAATGAAAAAGCATTAGAAATACTATTACAATCTAAATTTGAATTTTTCGAATTCGAATATTGCATAATTCGAATATTACATTTAAAGAAAAAGCATTAGAAATACTATTACAATCTAAATTCGAATTTTTTCGAATTCGAATACACGTATTGCATAATTCGAATATTACATTTAATGAAAAAGCATTAGAAATACTATTACAATCTAAATTTGAATTTTTCGAATTCGAATATTGCATAATTCGAATATTACATTTAAAGAAAAAGCATTAGAAATACTATTACAATCTAAATTCGAATTTTTCGAAAATAATATTTTCAAATGTAATCGTAAAATTCGAAACCGAACATTCAAAAATTGAATGTTAGAATGTTATGTAAACATTTGAAATTCGATTCGAACGAACAAATGTGTTAAAATTCGTGCCGTTTTTCGAATGTTGCGAAACATTCGCCCATCCCTAATTGTAGGACATCAGTTTTAATGTTTGAAGGGACCTGAAGAAGTAAATTATTAAAATTATTAGAGCATTTTCTTATTACATAATGCCTTATCTAAACCTATGTGTTTAACCCAGTATACTGGTTAAATCCGTGGTTAAATTGGCTCTGGAAAACCCATGAACCACTCAACAGGTGCAGTATATACTACCTACATTGAACTCAGGATTAGTAGTGAATTGCCTAACTAGAGTTGACTTAACCTATGTATTTATACATTTAACTATGTATTAAACAATATTTTGTATGTATAAACAAGCAATAGTATAATAAAATATGATCTGAAGAATTTGAATATCTATTTAAAGTGAAAGTAAAGTTTGCTGTTTTGCTAACCGTAGTAACATAGTATGTTGCAAATCAATAGGACTTTCATTCATGGTTTTTTTTATACTTATGTGCAAATCAAGTTTTATCCTAAATAAAAGCAGAATTTTACCTATGATAAATTCAACCCGTTTTTTTTTTTATTCCTACTTCCTGATCACGTTTCTTTTTGGGCCAACTGAAATTCTGGCCGTTAGGCGGCCGTGAAGCGACGTCATCCGCCTATTGATGGATCTGCGCATGCGTCAAATCTAGATTCTCTACTGTTATGCTGAACGCACGTTCCCGATTCGTGCATGCGCATAACATTTGTGGCTGACAGCATAAACGATAGATAGACGCATGCACTTTGGACAAAGGTTGAACAGATAATCGCATGCGCATTAAAGTTAGAATTGTCGATTTGCGCATGCGCAATGGAACTGGTCCTTGTGAACGCGCATTTGTGATTTGTATAGAGCGGGTGGAACCGCTCTATACGACAAAACTGAAAAATATAGGAAGTAGAAGATGGGAGGAGTAAGCAGGAGAACGGTATTACAATTATATGATATAAAAACGGCACAAATCAATACATTTCATAGAAAAAAATATAGCGATTGTAATATTATACAGTTATACAATGCAGTGATGTGTTCTAATGGGACAAAATTTACTACTACTTTATGTCTTTTTAGCTGTTCTTTACTATATATTTTCATTTTTGCTTTCTTGGAGTCACAGCATTGGGAATTCATCTAATAAGCAATTAAAAGCACCAAAATGTGTATATTTAATAACACTATTTCCAGAAGCCTGCAAATGATTTTTTTTTTTACATTATATTGTTTATCTGACATTTATTGATAGATTATATTTACTTGTGAACTATTTTACTTTTATTATCACCTTTTCTTCATTCTCTTTTTATCCTTTGCTGAAGCAACAGCATTGCACTACTGGCAGCTAGATAAATACATTTAGCTAGCCAATCACAAGAGACAAATGTGTGCAGGCACCAATCAACAGTTAACTTCCACTAATTTAGGATTTGTGTGTATTCATTTTCAACAAGCGATACAAAGTGAACGAAGCACATTTGAAAATAGAAGTGAATTTAAAAGTGTTTTAAAATGACTTGCTCTATCTGAATCATGCAAGTTTAATTTTGACTTTTCTATCCCTTTAAGTTCAAAAGGATAGAAAAATAAATATCTTACTTCCTATTTCTAGAAAATGAATGCACAAAGGCTGTAGTTTGACCATATCTGTATGCAGATGGTATACTAATAAACCCTTTAATATTATTTAAACATTCCCAAACAATTAGTAGGAAATGCCTTATATAAATGAATGAGTTTTCAAGTACACAGACATAAACCCATAGGAGCAATATGTCAGATTGCACATAAGCTGTCAGTGACATTGAGAAGCTGCCAAGTATTGTATTAAAGAGGAAATCGATTAGCTTTGGTCTCCTTAGAATACAGTTAAATGAGCATGATGGAGAAATGAGGTCAGAACTTTATTACAGTTGTCCATGTGATAGACTATTAATTAAGATAAATGACTCCCTTCAGTATTAGGAAGACAGAGGTGGTTAATTATTACTGGGTTATATTAAACAAACATTTTAGATCATTTATCACAATTACATTAGACCAGATAGAACATAAGTTACATCATAAACCACAACAGCCATACATATTTGTGCAATAAAATGATTGTGTTCCTATATATGGTATATGCATATTTTAACTGTTTATTTGCTACAAGAAGTGTACAATAGGTATTCATTATATCTCTAGCTGCATTATTAATACATCTATTTATATTTTCTTTGCAGGACCCTCTTGCAAATCTGTAAAGGTACAGGAATACACTTTGAGATTGTAATGTAAAATAGTAAACTATGCATAAAAAAAAAGAAACATTCAAAATATAATATTTATTTTGCCTTCTTTTCCTTTAATTTATTTATGAAAATTGTGGGAAGTGCATACACCATACTTGACAAGCCAAACTCATCCAAAGTGATTCTTTAATAACTCTAGTAACTAATTTATATCTGTTTTTAATTTGAGTCAGTACATGAGATAAGGAAAGAAGATTTCTAAAAAGGTATTGTAAAACAATAGAAATTTGTTTCAATGCATTTAGAAAGTTTTCACAAATGTGGTAAGTTAATTAATTACAAGCATTTAAAAAAAACTTATAATTTGATGTTTTATATGAAAACATAAAGGGACAATCTACTCCAGAATTTTTATTGTTTAAAAAGATACATAATCCCTTTATTACCCATTCTCCAGTTTTGCATAACCAACACGGTTATATTAATATACTTTTTACTTCTGTGATTACCTTGTAAATAAGCCTCTGTCTGCAGACTACCCCCATATTTGAGTTCTTTTTACAGACTTGCATTTTAGCCAATCAGTGCTGACTCCTAGGTAACTATACAGGAGTGAGCACAATGCTATCTATTTTGCACACATTAACTAGTGCTATCTAGCTGTAATAAACTAATGTAAATCAAAAAGCATTGAGATAACAGGTGGCCTTCAAGGGCTTAGGCCTAGATTTGGAGTTTTGTCGGTAACGACCCGAAAAACTAACGCCGGCTTTTTTCTGGCCGCACCATAAAAATAACTCTGGTATTGAGAGTCCACATAAAGGCTGCGTTAGGCTCCAAAAAAGGAGCGTAGAGCATTTTTAACGCAGCTTCAACTCTCGATACCAGAGTTGCTTACGGACGCGGCCAGCCTCAAAAACGTGCTCGTGCACGATTCCCCCATAGGAAACAATGGGGCTGTTTGAGCTGAAAAAAAACCAAACACCTGCAAAAAAGCCGCGTTCAGCTCCTAACGCAGCCCCATTGTTTGCTATGCGGTAACCCTTCCTACGTCTGCACTTAACACTCTAACATGTACCCCGAGTATAAACACCCCTAACCTTACACTTATTAACCCCTAATCTGCCGCCCCCCGCTATCGCTGACCCCTGCATATTATTATTAACCCCTAATCTGCCGCTCTGTAAACCGCCGCTACTTACATTATCCCTATGTACCCCTAATCTGCTGCCCTAACATCGCCGACCCCTATATTATATTTATTAACCCCTAAACTGCCCCCCCACAACGTCGCCTCCACCTGCCTACACTTATTAACCCCTAATCTGCCGACCGGACCTGAGTGCTACTATAATAAAGTTATTAACCCCTAATCCGCCTCACTAACCCTATCATAAATAGTATTAACCCCTAATCTGCCCTCCCTAACATCGCCGACACCTAACTTCAAACATTAACCCCTAATCTGCCGACTGGAGCTCACCGCTATTCTAATAAATGTATTAACCCCTAAAGCTAAGTCTAACCCTAACACTAACACCCCCCGAAGTTAAATATAATTTAAATCTAACGAAATTAATTAACTCTTATTAAATAAATTATTCCTATTTAAAGCTAAATACTTACCTGTAAAAAAAATCCTAATATAGCTACAATATAAATTATAATTATATTATAGCTATTTTAGGATTAATATTTATTTTACAGGTAACTTTGTATTTATTTTAACCATGTACAATAGCTATTAAATAGTTAAAAAATATTTAATAGCTAAAATAGTTAAAATAATTACAAATTTACCTGTAAAAGAAATCCTAACCTAAGTTACAAATAAACCTAACACTACACTATCAATAAATTAATTAAATACAATTGCTACAAATAAATACAATTAAATAAACTAGCTAAAGTACAAAAAATAAAAAAGAACTAAGTTGCAAAAAATAAAAAAATATTTACAAACATAAGAAAAATATTACAACAATTTTAAACTAATTACACCTACTCTAAGCCCCCTAATAAAATAACAAAGCCCCCCAAAATAAAAAAATGCCCTACCCTATTCTTAATGACTAAAGTTCAAAGCTCTTTTACCTTACCAGCCCTGAACAGGGCCCTTTGCGGGGCATGCCCCAAGAAATACAGCTCTTTTGCCTGTAAATAAAAACATACAATAACCTTACAACCCACCACCCACATACCCCTAATCTAACCCAAACCCCCCTTAAATCAACCTAACACTAAGCCCCTGAAGATCATCCTACCTTGTCTTCACCTCACCGGGTGAGGTCTTCCATCCGATTGAAGTCTTCATCCAAGCGGCATCCATCCGGAGCGAAGCGGCAGCATCCTGAAGACCTCCACCGCGGAACATCCATCCTGGCCGACGACTGAACGACGAATGACGGTTCCTTTAAATGACGTCATCCAAGATGGCGTCCCTCGAATTCCGATTGGCTGATAGGATTCTATCAGCCAATCGGAAATTAAGGTAGGAATATTCTGATTGGCTGATGGAATCAGCCAATCAGAATCAAGTTCAATCCGATTGGCTGATCCAATCAGCCAATCAGATTGAGCTTGCATTCTATTGGCTGATCGGAACAGCCAATAGAATGCGAGCTCAATCTGATTGGCTGATCGGATCAGCCAATCGGATTGAACTTGATTCTGATTGGCTGATTCCATCAGCCAATCAGAATATTCCTACCTTAATTCCGATTGGCTGATAGAATCCTATCAGCCAATCAGAATTCGAGGGACGCCATCTTGGATGACGTCATTTAAAGGAACCGTCATTCGTCGTTCAGTCATCGGCCAGGATGGATGTTCCGCGGTGGAGGTCTTCAGGATGCTGCCGCTTCGCTCCGGATGGATGCCGCTTGGATGAAGACTTCAATCGGATGGAAGACCTCTTCTGCCCCGCTTGGATGAAGACTTCAGCCGGATCATGGACCTCTTCAGCCCCCCGCTTGGATCAGGACATCGGAGGAGCTCTTCTGGACAGATCGGTGAACCCGGTGAGGTGAAGACAAGGTAGGAAGATCTTCAGGGGCTTAGTGTTAGGTTTATTTAAGGGGGGTTTGGGTTAGATTAGGGGTATGTGGGTGGTGGGTTGTAATGTTGGGGGGCTTGGGTATTGTATTTTTTTTTTTACAGGCAAAAGAGGTGTATTTCTTGGGGCATGCCCCGCAAAGGGCCCTGTTCAGGGCTGGTAAGGTAAAAGAGCTTTGAACTTTAGTAATTTAGAATAGGGTAGGGCATTTTTTTATTTTGGGGGGGCTTTGTTATTTTATTAGGGGGCTTAGAGTAGGTGTAATTAGTTTAAAATTGTTGTAATATTTTTCTTATGTTTGTAAATATTTTTTTATTTTTTGTAACTTAGTTCTTTTTTATTTTTTGTACTTTAGCTAGTTTATTTAATTGTATTTATTTGTAGCAATTGTATTTAATTAATTTATTGATAGTGTAGTGTTAGGTTAATTGTAGATAATTGTAGGTAGTTTATTTAATTAATTTATTGATAGTCTAGTGTTAGGTTTAATTGTAACTTAGGTTAGGATTTCTTTTACAGGTAAATTTGTAATTATTTTAACTATTTTAGCTATTAAATAGTTCTTAACTATTTAATAGCTATTGCACATGGTTAAAATAAATACAAAGTTACCTGTAAAATAAATATGAATCCAAAAATAGCTATAATATAATTATAATTTATATTGTAGCTATATTAGGATTTATTTTACAGGTAAGTATTTAGCTTTAAATAGGAATAATTTATTTAATAAGAGTTAATTAATTTCGTTAGATTTAAATTATATTTAACTTAGGGGGGTGTTAGTATTAGGGTTAGACTTAGCTTTAGGGGTTAATCCATTTATTAGAATAGCGGCGAGATTCGGTCGGCAGATTAGGGGTTAATAATTGAAGTTAGGTGTCGGCGATGTTAGGGAGGGCAGATTAGAGGTTAATACTATTTATTATAGGGTTAGTGAGGCGGATTAGGGGTTAATAACTTTATTTATAGTAGCGGTGCGGTCCGCTCGGCAGATTAGGGGTTAATAAGTGTAGGCAGGTGGAGGCGACGTTGAGGGGGGCAGATTAGGGGTTAATAAATATAATATAGGGGTCGGCGGTGTTAGGGGCAGCAGATTAGGGGTACATAAGGATAATGTAGGTGGCGGCGCTTTGCGGTCGGCAGATTAGGGGTTAATAAGTGTAGGCAGGTGGAGGCGACGTTGTGGGGGGCAGGTTAGGGGTTAATAAATATAATACAGGGGTCGGCGGTGTTAGGGGCAGCAGATTAGGGGTACATAAGTATAACGTAGGTGGCGGTCGGCAGATTAGGGGTTAAAAAATTTTTTTCGAGTGTCGCCGATGTGGGGGGACCTCGGTTTAGGGGTACATAGGTAGTTTATAAGTGTTAGTGTACTTTAGAGCACAGTAGTTAAGAGCTTTATAAACCGGCGTTAGCCCAGAAAGCTCTTAACTACTGACTTTTTTCCTGCGGCTGGAGTTTTGTCGTTAGATGTCTAATGCTCACTTCAGAAACTACTCTAAATACCGGAGTTATAAAAATCCCATTGAAAAGATAGGATACGCAATTTACGTAAGGGGATCTGCGGTATGGAAAAGTCGCGGCTGAAAAGTGAGCGTTAGACCCTATTTTGAGTGACTCCAAATACCCTCGGTAGCCTAAAACCAGCGTTAGGAGCCTCTAACGCTGGTTTTCACGGCTACCGCCAAACTCCAAATCTAGGCCTTAGAAATTAGCATATGAGTCTACTTAGGTTTAGCTTTCAACAAAGAATACCAAGACAACAAAGCAAATTTGATGATAAAAGTAAATTGAAAAGTTGTTTAAAATTGCATGCCCTATCTGAATCATGAAAGTTTAATTTTGACTAGACTGTCCCTTTAAGAAAACTATGTGTTTCTAATAGATGTGAATGGCTTTTACTTCTAATGGATTTGAAGGCTTTGAATTCAATAGCTTTGTGAAAACTCATTGCAAGAGCTTTTCTAATGGGCTGGAATACAGGCCTGTGTTTTAAAAAACATTTACTAGTGGCAATATATGTAGCAATACTGCAAGTCTCTTAACTTTCAGCACACTAAATGTAAAATGATTAGAATATAGCAGCATGCAGTAAAAAGTTATCTAAAACAATGACAAGTTAAAACTCAGAATAATTAATTCAGGAACATTGAGAAAGCTTAAGGTGATATGGAAGCCATAAAATCTTTCTTGACTCAGAGAGTACAATTGTAACAGAGCTTTCAAATGTACTTACTGTATATTATCAAATGTACTTACTGTATATTATCAAATGTACTTACTGTATATTATCAAATGTACTTACTGTATATTATCAAATTTACTTACTGTATATTATCAAATGTACTTACTGTATATTATCAAATGTACTTACTGTATATTATCAAATGTACTTACTGTATATTATCAAATGTACTTACTGTATATTATCAAATGTACTTACTGTATATTATCAAATGTACTTACTGTATATTATCAAATGTACTTCATTTCTTGGAATCTTTGGTTGAAATGTGCCAATGAGGGAATACTAAAGTAGGCTCGGAAGCATGCACAGTATAACAATATACTTATATGTGAATCTACATGTGAATCCAACTTCTTCTGGTTCCTCTGCATTTCTTTTATTCATACCACTCCCATAAAGCACAAATCTGCAAATTGGTAAGGAAATTCCCAGAAAAAAAAGAAATAACAGAATATAAGCAAGAGGTTTTGTTTAAAGGGAGGGAAAAATAAACTAGAATTGGATATGAAGCAGAGTACTGAGAGACAGTGAACGTAGGCTAGATTAATTCCTCAGTCTGAACAGCACCTTGTGTTTGGGTGCATTCTGCTTTATACTACTGGGACTCTAGAGGATTGTGGGATAATGCAGTATAGTAGTATCCTTTTCTTTTTCTTTTTTTTTTGTCACTGAAAAATAAGGACAACTTCTTTATTTTTATTGGTGGGTTTGCCATGCTTATGCCTGAAAATGTCAGTCAATGTCATGAGTTGTAACAAAATTCTAGAATAAAAAAATACAAAATAATAACCAACCATCTATTTCAGTACATAATCTACAAAGACAGCAAAAACAAGGTAAGTATTACACTTGTCTGTCTTTCCAAAGCACCATGATTTGTTCCAGAACAGAAGGGGTTACATACAATGTTCTTGTTAAATGTTTTTTCTAAAATATTCCTGTTATGATGTATTGCTTGGTTTATACTATCTCTTAGATGAAGAACAAATTGCCAATAAACCAAGCTACACAACCTATAAGATTGATCTAAACAGTGTGTGGTTTTAGATTTTGCTGAAAATTGAGTCCTTATACATAAGTCAGATGTTGGACTCTATTGAAGAAACCACATTTACTGTAATTTATATTGAAATTTATTCAGATACTAGAAACAAAGTGATGTAAAATTCATTCAGCCAAAAGCTATTTGTTTGTTTTTAACAGCATGAAAAGAAGTTTGTGTGAGATATTCCTTTCTTGTGTAAAGACAAATGATTGCATGCTGCGAGGAAAAAAAAACTTATGTTTACAATACCATATCAAACATAAAAAAGAGCACAGAGAAATGTCATGCTTTAATATGCATTACATTTCAGATTAATGCATATCTCAGTTAAAAAACTGAACATTTCTTGAACATTAATAAATAGCTCTTGCACACATAAAATTCACATGCCCTGCTTTACATATTTATAAGTCATTCTTTATCTTCCTTTGATTCCCTGTGCTACAATAGATGGCTTTCATTAAGCTGACAGTCTTTTTGTCATATCATTTTATTTAAATATGATTTCCTTATATCAAAGAAACAGTTACAGAAAATCCACCTAAAAATAACAACTTTATCTTAAGTAAAATTTCTAGGTCTTAAAGAATGTACTTTTTTTTTTTACAATACACTCTGCATAAAGTAATCAAAGTATAAGTCTTTATTTAATCAAAGAAAGCAGACTTTTAATGCTTATCTGAACATTCACTGAAAACTTTGGAAATATTTTGAGGAAATGACATATTTTAACAAATTAGTTGATTGTAGTTAAGCTGACATCAAAGTAGCAATGTAGTTTGTTTTGTAAGTGAACAAGTAAATAATGTTTTGACTATACCATATCTAATAATAATAATAATAATAATAATAATAATAATAATAAAATACATTTTCGTATTTAAAAGATAATAATATCCCAGGTATGCATCAACGCTTGGACTGCTAAATATAAAATCAAAATAAATTAGAAAAAAATAATGTTAATTTTACAAGAGTTTTAAAGGACCAATCAATACAGTAAGTTTGCATAATCAATCATCTGAGTCATGGAAGTTTAATTTTGGCTTGAGGGTGCCTTTAAGTACTTAAAGGGACATACAAGTTAAAATAAAATATCCATGGTTCAGATATAGCACAAAATTTAATTATACTTTTCAATTTACTTGTGATACCAAATTTATTTTGCTCTCTTGGTATCCTTTGTTAAAAAGGACACCTAGGTAGGCTCAGAAGCAGCAATGCACTTCTAGGAGCTAGCTGTTGATTGGGGCTACACATATATGCCCCTTGTCATTGGCTCTTCAGATGTATTCAGCATGTCACAGTAGTCAATTGCTGCTCTGTAGGGGTTAAACACATAGGGATCTATCACAAAGGTTTAGAAAAACGTATTAAATATAATTTATCTACAAAAATTCATTTATACCTTTAAGGTGTTTTTCTTTTGAAAATCATAAGACATATTTTTTTTCTGAAAGGATTATGATTGACACTATAGTTAAATGAAAGCAGTAGTGCAATAATACAAAAAGACAAAGCGTATACCTGCGTATGCAAGTCATCTAGTTGTTTCTTTTCATACAAATGGTACATGAGTAAGCAGTTGTTATGTGCTCACAAACAAGGTCTTTATTCAAATGGTATTCATTTGAAATATATATTAACTTAATTTTAACTCTCCATTTGCTAATTCTCTAATTTCTATGGCCCAGATTACGAGTTTTGCGTTAGAGGCTGTGCGGTGCTAACGAGCAGTTTTCCTTCACCGCTCATTTACCTGCAGTGCTGGTATTACGAGTTTTCAGAAACCTGTCGTTAAAAGACAAGAAGTGAACGTTGAGCAAAATTTTGCTCATTACCGCACTGCAATACCAGCGCTGCTAAAGTCAGCGGTGAGCTGGTCGTACGTGCTCGTGCACGATTTCCCTATAGGAATCAACGGGGAGAGCCGGCTGAAAAAAAGTCTAACACCTGCAAAAAAGCAGCGTAAAACTCCTTAACGCAGCCCCATTGATTCCTATGGGGAAATAACATTTATGTCTACACTTAACACCCTAACATGAACCCTGAGTCTAAACACCCCTAATCTTACACTTATTAACCCCTAATCTGCCGCCCCCGACATCGCCGACACCTGCATTATATTATTAACCCCTAATCTGCCGCTCTGGACACTGCCGCCACCTACATTATACTTATGAACGCCTAATCTGCTGCCCCCAATATCGCCGACACCTATATTATATTTTTTAACCCCCTAATCTGCCCAATGTCGTCCCAACCTAACTACACTTATTAACCCCTAATCTGCCGCCCACAATGTTGCCACCACTATATTAAAGTTATTAACCCCTAAACCTAAGTCTATGGGTGGAACTATAACAGTAGGGGGTATGGGAGCTCTGCTACAACTATCCTGATTTACTAAGACCAGATTTCCATAAATTTGTAAGAAAAACATTAAACATCCTTTTATTGAGTAAGCTATCTTAAATATAGCTGGTCAAAACTACAAAATCCAAATGTAGGCAATCTCTAATCTTACAAAATAGCCTCTATATGTTCATGATCTCTGATCACTTTCTCACAAGTACCACCTAGAGGAATCTGAGTTTTTATTGCACACACCTCAATAAATTATAAAATATAATCAGTTTCTAACATAATTGTGCTTTGTTTCTTCTCTATTTTCCTTCTTTGGTTATATATTTCAAAATATCCACGGATTAAACAATTTGAATTGCTTGAAAATTGAACACAAGCATTGTGCTTTGATATGAAAAGAGCAACTTCACCTTTTGAGGTTTTGGTTTATTTGTTTTGAAAGCAATAAATGAAAGAACAAAAATTACTTTTAAAAAATAGAAGCAATTCAGATGTTCATAACCATAATAACACACATAAAATGTAAAGTAGCAAGTACATTTCTCCATTGCAGTGTTAAAGACCAAGTCAGAACAATTTATTATTTGTAGAGCACTTAAAATTTCAAAGATTCATTTTTTTACTCTCACTTTCCTTTCATTCTAACACCATAACTTAGCTGGAGATAGCTAATAACTCAATAGTCATTCTCGGGATACTGCAAAACACTGTAAATTAATTTTTGTGCATTTTCTTCATTCTTCCCTCTTCAGAAAGCTAAAGATAGTCATTTACAATCAATCTTCATTTGATATCCGAGTCATGGTGTGAAATGAGAGATTTTGAAAACATAAAGCACTTGATGTTAGAAGAAATTGCAGAACTATGTTTGGGAAATGGCTTAAAGAATGCTATTATAATAAACACATAGATACATGAAAACATTTTTGGCACGCTCTGCTTCTTTTCAGGCTGCACTATATTTAATAATGTTAGCTATTTAGTAAATTAAGTTGGATAATAAATTATATTAGAAATAAATCTCTTTTATTATATACTGACAGACAAGATGGTAGACATACCGAAAGATAGATGATAGATAGATAGATAGATAGATAGATAGATAGATACGCAGGCTTATATACTTAAAAGATTAGTAAATACAGTAGATTTGCATAATCAACAAATGCATGATAACAAGACAATGGCACTTAGGGACCGATTTATCAATGCCCGAATAGGGCCGTATACCTCTGTTTCAACGTGAGCCTTCAGGCTTGCTGAAAACAGGGGTTAAGAAGCAGTGGTCTTAAGACCGCTGCTCCTTAACTCGTCTGTCGCTTTTAAGGTGGCGGACATCAATCCGCCCGATCTCATACGATCGGTTGATTGACACCCGCTACTAGTGGCCAATTGGCCGCAAATCTGCAGGGGGCAGAATTGCACAAGCAGTTCACCAGAACTGCTTGTACAATGATAAATGCTGACAGCGTATGCTGTTCGCATTTATCGATGTCTGGCGGACATGATCGCTACAGTGGGTCATGTTCGCCAGACAATTGATAAATCGACCCCTTAGAGGCATATTTATCAATGTGCAAGCAGACATGATACAAAGTTTTTTTAGACCGCTGCTTCATAACTTCTGTTTCCGGCGAGCCTAAACAAGAGGCATCAAGCTCCCCTTAGGGTCATATTTATCAAGCTCCTAAAGGCTCGCCGGAGACAGAAGTTATGAAGCATTGGTCTAAAGACCGCTGCTCCATAACTTGTCTGCCTGCTCTGAGGCTGCGGACAGAAATCAAGCCGATTGACCGCGAATCTGCAGGGGGTGGCATTACACCAGCACCGTATTCGATCGGGTTGATTTCTGTCTGCGGCCTCAGAGCAGGCGGATGAGTTATAGACCAGCGGTCTTTAGACCGCTGCTTCATAACTTCTGTTTACAGCGAGCCTGAAGGCTCGCGGGAAACAAGGGGCATCAAGCTCCATACGGAGCTTTATAAATCAGCCCCATGGGGTGTTTCTGGGGAATGTTACTTTATAGGCTCAGTAAGAAAAAAAAAAGCCTGTGATATCTAGAGAGCCCTAATAAAGTCTACTTTATAGTAGACATGTCCCTCCCTTAACAAATATATGAATTTAGTCTGTTTAGCCTGGTGATCACTAATCACCGTTCTTTTTATTTCTCTACTGGCACAAAGGGGCCTCTCTAGTTTTATATTATAACCCAAAAGCCCTATGGGTCCCTATATCACAGGCTACCCTTGATGATTCACTGAAATTTGACTTAGAATAGTGTATGAATATATGTAGCAAAAAAGATCAAAGTCGGTTCAGCACAGGGGTGTGAAAAAGGCTTAGCAGTGAAAGGGTTAAATAAAGTTTTTTTTTTAATGTGGGTGTTTTGGGTTTTACGTTAGGGGAAGGTTTGCAATTAGAGTTAATTATTGATTGTAGGCTGGGACGGTGGCAGTTAGGGTTAAATGTTTTTTTGGGGGGCTGATATAGAAACAGTTAGTGTTGCCATTTGGAGTGTGGGATAACATCAGTTTAGGTTGATAGTAGTACAGAGGTTAATAGCTTTTACGTCAGCCTAACAGTAATTGTACAACTGCTCATAGCTATTGCATTCCAGGCTTTATAGCATGATTTAATTATTAGCAGGATTTGTGTAATAATAACCTTTAGAGAAACATTTTTGCAAATGCAAGTATGTCTACAGCATACAGATTTTACATTTCTTTAATAATTATGACCCTGCTCAGCAGTACACAAAAGAATGTGGCTACAGCGGAAAAGTAATCCACAATAAAAAAACATTTCAAAATGAATAGTACTCAAGTAAACAAAACAAGTGAATATGTGGGATTAATAAATCACACAGCACTTCTGTTTTAAACTATTTGCTCACTTCAATTGTTATCTTAGCAGTAAGTGTATCATTTTGAATATTATCCTTTCTTTAGTAAACTGTGTAGTTTTAAAATCAATGTATTGATGAAATATTTTGCCTTTGCCACTAGATGTCAGGGCAAGACAGCTACTACATTCATACACATGCACAGACGCGACAAACCTACAGAATATTATAAAAGTAATGCTTTGTGCATTCTACACACAGGTTTGCCCTCTGTGAGTGCTACAATCAATATTGCTTCTCCAGGAGTATTTTAAAGCAGTTTTGCTTCCTTGGGGATATTATGATGAATATAATGGAAGAAGTCTTCTGAGAATCACCAGCAGAATCTTCTAAATCTGCGACAAGCTATATATATATATATATATATATATATATATATATATATATATATATATATATATATATATATATAATATATATATATATATATATATATATATATATATTATAGCTTTTAATACAAGATTCTAAGGAAATTATTATTTTATTTTAACTTTTTTTCACTACAATCATAACCAGGATATAGTATTATAATACATGTCCATTAATATATAATATATAGTACAAATGGCATGATTTTAATTTGTGTGTGTATATATGTATACACATTTGTTTCTTGTATGTCTGAGAAAGGGGCTAAACCCCTGAAAATGTTCACAATCTAGGAAATAAACCTTTGAAAAGTCCTGGTGAGTGTACTCTTCTTTTGCTTCTACAAATTCTGTCTGGTGCACCCCCGGCATTTGTGACCTGTTATCTGGAGTGCTTGTCTTCTCTACTTATTATATATATTTATATATATTTGTATTTATGATATCTGTTCTGAATCAAAAGACAAGAAAATGGTATACCTTGGCTGGTTGCACAATATTTTTAATTTTATATATTTTTACGAATTAATATTTTTGTGCACAATATGTTTGTGTTTGATTATGATGTCACTCTGATGTTTTAGATGCAGTATATATATTTATATTTATATATAAAATATAAAAGAAAGATAGAAAAAAATACCAGGGTATATAAGATTACCCTAGAACAGCAAGGGAATAAACGGCACACATAGAAGACTTTCAAAAATTTATTTATAATAATTTCCCAAAAATACACTTAAGTATATAGCGATATCTTATCTGTCAATATCAGTTACCACTAAAGACAGCAAAATCTAAAACATTTTAAGTGCACTTAGACCTAATACTTTCCCTATGCTATAAATTACAAAAAGACATCATAAACAATAAGGGGTTAACCAGAAAACTCATGTTTATAACGAATGTTACATAGAATCTAATGTTTATAGGACATTTATAGTAAGTAGGCAAAATACATGTTAAACATATGGCTGCAGTCCAAACAGAGGTGAACTATATTATGTATCAAAAAGCGCTTGTTTTTCCTCTTTACATATACCAGGGAATCTTCTCTTAAGGCAAATAAATGTGCCGCAAGTAGTACTGCTGGATAAAGAGTCTCTAGCAAGTGTAATAATTCAGTTGGAAAACACAGCATATACTTAGCTTAAGTCCTCCGGTTTTTGTTGTTTCCACTTGTCTTCTGCTTGCAAGCACCTGTGATGATTACTTGGCGTGTGACATCAGCAATAGTGGGAGTGGTCTCTCGTCACCAGGGACTATGAGTGGCTATAGACAGAAGGATCCATTTGAATCAATTTTGCATTGTAAGTTTTGCCAAGAACTTTGACAAATGACTGTATCGCAAAGTTATGTATATGTTCACCTATCGTATAGGCACATCTTCCATTGCACTCCAATAGCACACTCCTCAAAACCACTTACTCCACTGCCGGAGTCACACCTGAAAGATTCGTAGCTCACTTTAAAGGTACAGCTGCATGTATAGAGCCAAAAATGTCTCTGAAGAAACAAAAGGTTCAGGGAATAGGCCTGGACAGGTGCACTAGAAATCCTGGCCCACGGTACATTCGACAGGTACCTGGGTTCTCATAAACACATAGTGCCAACGCACGTTTCTCCCCCACCTCCAGTATGTGTTACAGGGGATCATCAGGGCATGTAGAGTCCTCAGTGGACTTCCTCTTTTATGCAGATACCTAATTGCTTACAGGTGTTTTTTCCCAAGTATCCTTGCAACACCTTAAAGCTGTATCACTTTTAACCCTGTATTTCAAAAAAGCCTCTCAAAACTCAAAATTGTGTTAGAAAGTAATAGGTAAATATGTTTTGGTTCAACCTAATTCCTGGTTACCCCCAATACTTTCAAATACACAACAGAAGAGATAGAAATTACCCTCTTAAACTGGCGCACACTTCAAACAGATGTTTATTATATTTAAAAAAAATGAAAATTTATAAAAAGTGGACAAATTCAAGCTTATCGTTTAAACCTTTTGGGAATCTAGTTCCCAGTCTGTAGATCCATTTCGCCTCTTTTTGCAGGAGGACCCTATCATTATTTCCACCACGTCCATTTGTGATGCCTTTATCTATTATGATAAATTTCAATGAATCTACATTTTTATTGTGTACATTACAAAAATGCCTGGCAACATTAGTTTCTCTGGAGTGGAGAATATCGTCCCTGTGCTCCTGTACTCGGTCCTTCACCAATCTTTTCGTTTTTCCAACATAGAAAGCCGGACAGGAGCACCGCAGAAGATATATCACCCCCTCCGATTTGCAGTTAAAGAAGAATCTTATATCAAAGATCTTTCCATCCTGGACAGAGAATTGTTTAGTGCTATCCATGTGGGCACAGTATACACAGTGCCCACATGGAAAGCTACCCTTAATACCTCTGTCCTTTCTCAGCCAATCAGAGGCCGAAGGGCCCCTTGAGAATTGGCTCCTCACCAGTTTGTCCTTTAAACTTTGTGCTTTTCTAGCTGTTAGCAAAGGTGTATCCCCCATCACACTGTTCACTTTTTCATCAAGGGATAGGATGTGCCAATTTTTCTTGAAAACTGACCTTAGACTCTCCCATTGATTATTAAAATTAGAGATAAATCTAATTTTATTAGTTTCATTTTTAGAATTATTGCGATATAGTAAGTCATCCCTGGACATATTTCTTGCTTTCCAGAGAGATTTCTTGAGGCACTTGTTAGAATAACCTCTTTTTAGGAATCTCTCTTTCATTAGGGCTGCATGAGTGTCAAACTTGGAGAGAGAAGAGCAATTTCTCCTCAGACGGAGGAATTGGCCATACGGGATCCCTTTTTTAAGGTGGTTCGGATGGCTACTATCTGCATGTAATATATTGTTAGTTGCGGTCTTTTTCCTGTAATTTTCCGTCACTATTCTTACTCCCTCTTTTTTCAAAGTCACATCTAGAAAATTTAGTTCTACTGTATTGGTTTCTGACGTCAGGATGATGTTCTTGTCGTTGTGGTTAAGGACCGCAACGAATTCATTGAATTCTTCTGCCGTCCCATCCCACAGGACAAGAACATCATCCACATATCTAATCCATAGTAGCACTTTGTCCTCAAAGATCCTTGAATAGTACTCAAAGATCTCTGATTCCCAAAGGCCCAGATGTAGACATGCATATGTGGGGGCACAAACTGCCCCCATCGCTGTCCCACACAGTTGGCGAAATATCTGTCCGTCAAATGAAAAAATATTATTTTTCAAGACAAACTCTAACAGGGAGTAGACAAATTCAGTATGTTCAGCATATGTTGGTCCTCTGGTCTCTAAGAACCTCCTTATTGCTGTTAAGCCTATTTTATGTGGTATGGAGGAGTAAAGACCCTCTACATCAAGAGATGCCAGAATGGTCTTTTTATTTACTACTACTCCATCCAACTTTCTCAAAAGATCGGCTGTGTCTTTAACATATGATGTTAAGGTTAGTAAAAAGGGTCGCAGGTATTTATCAACATACTCCCCAATTTTTTCAGTTGCACTCCCTATTCCCGAGACTATAGGCCTTCCCGGGGGGCACTGCATGTTTTTATGCAGCTTTGGCAATACATAAAAGACAGGCATAACTGGATGCTCAGGATATAGGAATTTGAACTCATTTTGGGTAATTACCCCTTTGCTTCTTGCATAATTCAAAAGTTTAAAAAGGGAATTTTGGACATGGACCAGAGGGTTGCCACCAATTTTTTCATATTGCTTTTTGTTATTTAGCTGCCGTTTGACTTCATTCACATAAAAATGCTCATCAAGTAAAACCAAATTACCGCCCTTGTCGGCAGGCTTTATCACCAAACCTTTGGCCATACTTAGTTCTTTTAGTGCTATTCTTTCCCTAGGTTTTAGGTTATCAAAAGTTTGTTGGCTCGATATATCTTCTATATCTTTCTCCATTTGTTTTACAAAAAGATTAACCGCTGGAACCAGGGAAAGTGAAGGCATATATGTTGATTTTGGTTTAAAGGCATACTTTCTATCCACCAAAGATTCTCTCTGTGTGTCATTATCAAAAACAGCTTGGTTTTCAGCAAGAAGTAACTCTAAATCATTAAGGGCCACTTGATCAGTTGCATCTAACATATAGTTGTTATCTGATTTAGATTTCATAATGACAGACAGGACAATCTTTCTTGCAAAAAGATGTAGGTCTTTTATGACCTCAAACTTGTCAATTGGTGTATTGGGGCAGAAGGACATACCTTTTTTAAGGAGTTCGATATGAGCTAGGTTTAGAGGAAAAGAGGAGAGGTTTACTATCTGTAGTTCCTCATCCATTGGGGTTGTTAAAAGCCCCTGCGTAATCCCCTCCCTCTGTACCTCCCCCTGCTCTGTGGGGCCTGGTCCCCTCTCTCTCTCTTTTCTCTGGTAGGATATCTCTTTTCCTTCCCTTGCCCCCCATAAGGGTCTCTTCCTTTTTCCCCTTCTGTTTTTCCTCCTCCTTCTATTTGTGTGTTTGCTAGGGAGTTTTTTGAGGGTCCTGATTCTGAGTCTGACATATCAGTCCCGGAGTCATAGGTCCCTTTCTGAGATTTATATGTGTAAACCCTGCCATTTTTATAATCATCCTGATCTCTCCTTAGTTTCCTACATTTTCTTGATTTAATGTCAATTTTCAATTTTGAGATATTTGAGCTTGTTTCTCCATTCAATTTCTCAAATTTAGGGTCACATTCGAAAGAGTTAACCTTGATCATTGCTATTTCTGCTTCCCCCTTTACTTTCTCTAACCTTTTATTGTTTCTTTTGATCATCATTTCCATTAGATCAAGGGAGGTTGAGGAGAGTTTCTCATTCCATTCTTCTATGAAAGAGTCTCCCTCCTCATCCTCCCTTGTATTGGCACCTGGATCAAGTGACAATCTTAGTCCCCTAGGGATTATTTTCTTTTCAATATAGTTTGCCAGACTAGCATTTTCTGCCTTAATTTTCAATTGTCTACTCAAAAGGTATCTATATTTTCTGAAAGCACTGAAAATAGTTACCACTTCTTCATCATTTTCATCATTCCCCCCACTAATATCATTAGCCAGAGAATCTTTGAGTTCTGCCTCCCATAAATCATCTGAGAGAGTGTACGCCATGGTAGTGGCAGCTGAACAAAGACAGACAAGATTGTGGGAAAATGTAGGAGTTTTGAAACTAAGAACTCCTTAAGCAATCTACTCCAATCTCACCAGAAAAGGACAATTGAATCCTCAAATTATTATCCTCAAAAAGTAAAGACTAAATATAGGGGGTGTGAGAGAGTAGGTAATATTGCTAATTTGCTTTAAAAAACCCCAATGGATGAGGAACTACAGATAGTAAACCTCTCCTCTTTTCCTCTAAACCTAGCTCATATCGAACTCCTTAAAAAAGGTATGTCCTTCTGCCCCAATACACCAATTGACAAGTTTGAGGTCATAAAAGACCTACATCTTTTTGCAAGAAAGATTGTCCTGTCTGTCATTATGAAATCTAAATCAGATAACAACTATATGTTAGATGCAACTGATCAAGTGGCCCTTAATGATTTAGAGTTACTTCTTGCTGAAAACCAAGCTGTTTTTGATAATGACACACAGAGAGAATCTTTGGTGGATAGAAAGTATGCCTTTAAACCAAAATCAACATATATGCCTTCACTTTCCCTGGTTCCAGCGGTTAATCTTTTTGTAAAACAAATGGAGAAAGATATAGAAGATATATCGAGCCAACAAACTTTTGATAACCTAAAACCTAGGGAAAGAATAGCACTAAAAGAACTAAGTATGGCCAAAGGTTTGGTGATAAAGCCTGCCGACAAGGGCGGTAATTTGGTTTTACTTGATGAGCATTTTTATGTGAATGAAGTCAAACGGCAGCTAAATAACAAAAAGCAATATGAAAAAATTGGTGGCAACCCTCTGGTCCATGTCCAAAATTCCCTTTTTAAACTTTTGAATTATGCAAGAAGCAAAGGGGTAATTACCCAAAATGAGTTCAAATTCCTATATCCTGAGCATCCAGTTATGCCTGTCTTTTATGTATTGCCAAAGCTGCATAAAAACATGCAGTGCCCCCCGGGAAGGCCTATAGTCTCGGGAATAGGGAGTGCAACTGAAAAAATTGGGGAGTATGTTGATAAATACCTGCGACCCTTTTTACTAACCTTAACATCATATGTTAAAGACACAGCCGATCTTTTGAGAAAGTTGGATGGAGTAGTAGTAAATGAAAAGACCATTCTGGCATCTCTTGATGTAGAGGGTCTTTACTCCTCCATACCACATAAAATAGGCTTAACAGCAATAAGGAGGTTCTTAGAGACCAGAGGACCAACATATGCTGAACATACTGAATTTGTCTACTCCCTGTTAGAGTTTGTCTTGAAAAATAATATTTTTTCATTTGACGGACAGATATTTCGCCAACTGTGTGGGACAGCGATGGGGGCAGTTTGTGCCCCCACATATGCATGTCTACATCTGGGCCTTTGGGAATCAGAGATCTTTGAGTACTATTCAAGGATCTTTGAGGACAAAGTGCTACTATGGATTAGATATGTGGATGATGTTCTTGTCCTGTGGGATGGGACGGCAGAAGAATTCAATGAATTCGTTGCGGTCCTTAACCACAACGACAAGAACATCATCCTGACGTCAGAAACCAATACAGTAGAACTAAATTTTCTAGATGTGACTTTGAAAAAAGAGGGAGTAAGAATAGTGACGGAAAATTACAGGAAAAAGACCGCAACTAACAATATATTACATGCAGATAGTAGCCATCCGAACCACCTTAAAAAAGGGATCCCGTATGGCCAATTCCTCCGTCTGAGGAGAAATTGCTCTTCTCTCTCCAAGTTTGACACTCATGCAGCCCTAATGAAAGAGAGATTCCTAAAAAGAGGTTATTCTAACAAGTGCCTCAAGAAATCTCTCTGGAAAGCAAGAAATATGTCCAGGGATGACTTACTATATCGCAATAATTCTAAAAATGAAACTAATAAAATTAGATTTATCTCTAATTTTAATAATCAATGGGAGAGTCTAAGGTCAGTTTTCAAGAAAAATTGGCACATCCTATCCCTTGATGAAAAAGTGAACAGTGTGATGGGGGATACACCTTTGCTAACAGCTAGAAAAGCACAAAGTTTAAAGGACAAACTGGTGAGGAGCCAATTCTCAAGGGGCCCTTCGGCCTCTGATTGGCTGAGAAAGGACAGAGGTATTAAGGGTAGCTTTCCATGTGGGCACTGTGTATACTGTGCCCACATGGATAGCACTAAACAATTCTCTGTCCAGGATGGAAAGATCTTTGATATAAGATTCTTCTTTAACTGCAAATCGGAGGGGGTGATATATCTTCTGCGGTGCTCCTGTCCGGCTTTCTATGTTGGAAAAACGAAAAGATTGGTGAAGGACCGAGTACAGGAGCACAGGGACGATATTCTCCACTCCAGAGAAACTAATGTTGCCAGGCATTTTTGTAATGTACACAATAAAAATGTAGATTCATTGAAATTTATCATAATAGATAAAGGCATCACAAATGGACGTGGTGGAAATAATGATAGGGTCCTCCTGCAAAAAGAGGCGAAATGGATCTACAGACTGGGAACTAGATTCCCAAAAGGTTTAAACGATAAGCTTGAATTTGTCCACTTTTTATAAATTTTCATTTTTTTTAAATATAATAAACATCTGTTTGAAGTGTGCGCCAGTTTAAGAGGGTAATTTCTATCTCTTCTGTTGTGTATTTGAAAGTATTGGGGGTAACCAGGAATTAGGTTGAACCAAAACATATTTACCTATTACTTTCTAACACAATTTTGAGTTTTGAGAGGCTTTTTTGAAATACAGGGTTAAAAGTGATACAGCTTTAAGGTGTTGCAAGGATACTTGGGAAAAAACACCTGTAAGCAATTAGGTATCTGCATAAAAGAGGAAGTCCACTGAGGACTCTACATGCCCTGATGATCCCCTGTAACACATACTGGAGGTGGGGGAGAAACGTGCGTTGGCACTATGTGTTTATGAGAACCCAGGTACCTGTCGAATGTACCGTGGGCCAGGATTTCTAGTGCACCTGTCCAGGCCTATTCCCTGAACCTTTTGTTTCTTCAGAGACATTTTTGGCTCTATACATGCAGCTGTACCTTTAAAGTGAGCTACGAATCTTTCAGGTGTGACTCCGACAGTGGAGTAAGTGGTTTTGAGGAGTGTGCTATTGGAGTGCAATGGAAGATGTGCCTATACGATAGGTGAACATATACATAACTTTGCGATACAGTCATTTGTCAAAGTTCTTGGCAAAACTTACAATGCAAAATTGATTCAAATGGATCCTTCTGTCTATAGCCACTCATAGTCCCTGGTGACGAGAGACCACTCCCACTATTGCTGATGTCACACGCCAAGTAATCATCACAGGTGCTTGCAAGCAGAAGACAAGTGGAAACAACAAAAACCGGAGGACTTAAGCTAAGTATATGCTGTGTTTTCCAACTGAATTATTACACTTGCTAGAGACTCTTTATCCAGCAGTACTACTTGCGGCACATTTATTTGCCTTAAGAGAAGATTCCCTGGTATATGTAAAGAGGAAAAACAAGCGCTTTTTGATACATAATATAGTTCACCTCTGTTTGGACTGCAGCCATATGTTTAACATGTATTTTGCCTACTTACTATAAATGTCCTATAAACATTAGATTCTATGTAACATTCGTTATAAACATGAGTTTTCTGGTTAACCCCTTATTGTTTATGATGTCTTTTTGTAATTTATAGCATAGGGAAAGTATTAGGTCTAAGTGCACTTAAAATGTTTTAGATTTTGCTGTCTTTAGTGGTAACTGATATTGACAGATAAGATATCGCTATATACTTAAGTGTATTTTTGGGAAATTATTATAAATAAATTTTTGAAAGTCTTCTATGTGTGCCGTTTATTCCCTTGCTGTTCTAGGGTAATCTTATATACCCTGGTATTTTTTTCTATCTTTCTTTTATATTTTATATTTACTATAAGGGTGGCACCATTTAAAGCAAATTAGCAATATTACCTACTCTCTCACACCCCCTATATTTAGTCTTATATTTATATATATATATATATATATCGCAAAAAGGAAGGCACTCGCCGGGTTTAATAAGGATAACATTTTATTCCTTATGAAGTCAACTTCTTATCCGTATTAAACCCGGCGAGTGCCTTCCTTTTTGCGATATGTTGGATCTGTGAATTATGCAGGATCTCTTTGATGTGCACCCTGGTGGTTCAAAGGTTACCGTGAGTACTAGGCCATGCTATAAAGACTATATATATATATATATATATATATATATATTTTTATATATATATATATATATATATATATAATGTCCGACCAATCTCTGTTTGTGCTCAATCAAAAGACAAGAAAATCGGTATTGAAAATGCATATTGGTATCACATGACTAATGTCCACAGATGACATAAATAACATAAGTTAAACTCTGTATTCCTCTGCATGACTGCGAAAAGACTAAAACTTATAAACAACCATATTAACTGTGAAAAGAACATAATGAAAGTGTTTAATTCCTATATGTATCTAAATGGAAGATAATTTTTTTAGGCTTAAAACAAAGACAAATTAGGTCTCGAAGGGCCCCATGTACTAAGAGGCAGACGGACAGTGTCTCAAGTTGCAAAGCTGTCCACCTGCCTTCGTTACATACGGCAGCGGATCTGTTCGTCCACTGGCCCGTATGTATTATCACATACTCATTATGGTTTGTAATGCCTGCCCCTTCATTCATGTGACCAATCACTTGACTGAAGGGGTTGTCAATCACCGAGAGCAAACAAGCTATCTGTGATTTTCCATCGCCACCTCAGAGGTGGTCTAGGGTGTTAAAAGCAGTGGTCTAATGACTGCTGCTTCTTACATTGCGAGAATAAGGCTAGCATATGCAAACCTGCCACGCAAGGGCTCTGGAGCAGCTCTCGCTGCTTTGTATATGGAGCCCTTAGTCTAAGAATCCATTAACTTTACATTTTCAAGGTCCATAACTATCATATTTAGTTGATAAAAATGTATGCCACTAGTAAAAGCTTCCAGGAGTGGAATTCCTTGTTTCTCTTGACTAGTGCAGGCCATGCAAAATGTATAAGGAGATATATACTGTACTGTGATAGACCTTTTTTTGGTTTATATATACGGAAGATCATATGTGTCCCTATGTCTGAAAATCCATTGAATCAATTAATTTCAGATTTTCAATGTTTAATTTATAAGATTTAAAGTGTCTGTTCTGCAAGCACTTGAGATTAAGGGTCTACAAAAGGTTCTGTATTAATTTTTTCACAAATACATAGGGACATATTGGGAGATTTACCAAGCTGTGGAAGTTTGTGAGACTGCACAGAAGTCTGCTTAGATAGCTAATAATTCCAGGGAAAAGGCATTGTTATAACTGAATTCTCAAGACACAAGAATAACAGATTCCAGTGGTATTTTCAATTGATACAACATACATATATTAGTATGGTTAATAAACCCCAGTGGTTCTTCTCCAAATGTATATATTTATTTAAGCATAATTGTCCTTATAATTTCTGTGTTTAAGCACAGTAGCCTGGAATTTAATACATATTAAACTTTAATTATTGGCTGAATGTACATTAACCACACTAATGACCTACTTACATAACAAGAGTTTTTTTTATCTCTCATGGTTCATTTTTATTCATTTTGAAATCATTAGTAGTTGTCATATGTTCAGTTAACCATAGTACATAATTTCCCCTGCTGATATCCTCCAGCATTAAAGTATTGTTTCTTTGCAACGTGTATTAACAAATCTTAGATAAAAGGACATTTCACAGCATTCAGTAATGCCAATAAGTCAGCTTGAAGCATTTCATCAAATAAGCCTTTCCGAAGGAAATAAAATAAACATATTTCAGCATAGCCTGCAGAGACAAAGAACACATTTATCAAACTGATTTGGCAAATATTGATTGATTTTTGGAGGTGCACACTCAAAAAGGCATAATCTTTTTTCTCAAGCTATTTTGTGTTTGCTGGTTCATGGTTTTCAACAGTACTTGCTGTCTTCGAGAGATTTTGAATTTAATTTTCACAAACTATAATATAATTTAAATAAAAGTAAATCTTAATCAATCAAATTGTGAACAATGTGTAAAACAATGGTTGTTGTGCTGTCCTTTAAGTACATTAAAGGGAATGTAAATTTTCTTGAATCAGTGCCCGGTTTTTAAAAATACTATTATAAACAGGGGCACTTTCATTCATGAAAGTTTACATTGCAGCATATTTTAGAAATACCTTTTTTCTTCAGTAAAGTTGGATCGCCGATCCCCCGCCCGCAGTTCCTCTGTCCTTACGTCACCAATGATGAAACCGGCTTCCTCCAATAATGGCTTCCCCCCCAGAGCGTCCATCTTGTGAGGCCACGCCATGATTGAAGGAAGCCGGTTTCGTCAATGCTATGTGAGTACAGCAGGAAGAAGCAGGCGACGGATCGCCAATCCGGCTTTGGTGAAAGTGCACCTGTTTTTAATAGTATTTTTAAAAACCAGGCACTGATTCATGAAAATTTACATTCACTTTAAGTACATTACCTATTTACAACTAGATTACAAGTAGAGTGTAATTAATAGATCCGGGTGCATTATCTTTTGCACAAAACTGTACAATTTAGTATTATAAGTGGATGGTTAAATATTTTTAGTACACCCTGTGCTTTTAATGGATAATACTTAGTGCACTCATATTACGTGGTGACTTAAAGGAAATTAAATCTATTTTTTTTTCTTTCATGATTCAGATAGAGCATGCAATTTTAAGCAACTTTCTAATTTACTCCTGTTATGCATTTTTTTCTTTATTTGAAAAGGCAGGAATGTAAGATTAGGAGCAGGATCGTTTTTGGTTCAGAACCTGGGTAGTGCTTGCTGTTTGGTGGCTACATTTATCAAAGCTGCTTCATTCTTTTGTTTTACTTTGTTGAAGGAACAACAATGCACTACTGGGAGCTAGCTGGCCACGCCAGTTGAAGCACATGCCCCCCCCCCCCCCCATAATTGTTTTAGCATTTGTAGATCAGGAAACTCTTCAATAAATTGCTGGGATCAATCATGAATTTCATTTATGCAATTTGCTGTTTTCAAGAAATGATCACTTCCTAAATGACTACAGAAAGATACAGTCAATCTCGTGAATTTGTTCTCTGACCCTTTGTTTCTTCTTTTACTTTAGAATATAAATCCACAGACGTAAACTGCTGATCCCAAGCCCAAACTGCCAATGACCCAATCAACAGCACTAGTTGCTTGACCCAGCTATGCAACTAATGCTACTAATTGGTTAGTGTCAGTTTCCACTCGGGACCAGCAGTTCTCTGAGGTTCCCAAATGCTACTTTACATATGTGTTTAACTACCGCAAAGGGATTTTGCAGGATAGATAGTAGTAAAATGACATGCTTTAACAAATGAGATCATGTAAGTTTTTCATTATAATGCCCATTATAAAATGTATTTCAATATAATAATAATAATAATAATAATAATAATAATAATAATAATCAATCCTATACATACAAGGATCCACTAAATATGTGGAGGCTTAACAGGGGTACTTTGACTCAAACAGTTTACAATCACTAATTTAACCCCTTGACTACCAGATACATCTGCAAATTATTACTGTTCATTTATAATTATATTTGTGCCTACCACATCTCTCAACCATCTTATACCTATTAAATTCCTAAAGTATTTGTTGTTGGCATTGTGCATTATACTACTCAATGCAAACTTAATTAACATTTTCAACCACCAATTATTTTTACTGGAATTAGTATAGATTTTCATTCAGCTGAATACAATTACAAGTGACCTAGAATACATTCTGGTTTAAATGCAATTGTTATACCTATAAATAAATATATTTTGTCTTAAATTGCTTTGTGCATCCTAAAACCAACAACATAGACAAGAGAACATTTAAATTATAGGCTTTTGTAGCAAATGTATAATATGGTTGTAGTAAGACTTACATTCAAGACACATTTTTTTTTTAGCCATTCCATATTTTTAGCATTATACACAAGTAATATGCAGTCTACAAACCTAAGCAGGGGAGGACTGATCAGCCGGGCAAATAGGACCTGGACCGAGGGCCCAGCATGTAGGGGGGCCCTCAAATGGCATCTTGATGGCTCCTGGTGTGCTGCTTAAGCTGGGGTTGACAACTTCCCTATCAGTAACTAAGCAGTGGGTTTAGTAGGGACCCTTGCCCCAGAGTGGAGGCCTTGTGCCTGAATGTGGGGTTTGTTGCTCTAAGGGTCCTAGAGTGTGTGTGTGGGGGTCCTGTTTGGGGTCTGTGGCTGTGAGGACCTGGAATGTGGGGTCTGGCCCTGGAGGTTGGGGGGTCCTATTTTTAGTCCTTGATGTTGAGGGCCCTGGCCTTGGAGGTTGGGAGGCCTGGTGGGGGCAGGGCAAGTAGGCTACCATGTTAATTTGCATATATTTGAATAAATCTGGGTCAGTGTGAGACAGTGGGGGCCTTTCCCTAATTTTTGCCCGGGACCCTGATTGGTCTCAGTTTGAACCTAAGTTTCCTTTAACTGGAAAAATAAATATATTGTCTATATCAGTTCTTTCCAAACTGTGTGTCATGACACGTAAGTGTGTCAGCGGCAGTGTGTAGGTGTGTCCCTGCTTCAGCACTTATTTCTTTTAAGTTTACATTTTTTAAAACATTTTTGTTTTTTTTTTCGACTTTCGGCCTGTCTGCTACGCATATCACATGATTATCACGTGATTGATACCTAGTGGGTCACAGATCATCTTAACCTATTGGCGCAGCTCAGTGGGAACTGAAACTATTCCCATTGGCGGCACATTGGCTCCTGACTGCACGTGTAGTCTCCTCAATCGGCTCGTGACTGCACGTGTAGTCTCCTCAATCGGCTCGTGACTGCAAGTGTAGTCAGTGAGTGGGACAGCAGTGAGTTTGCAGCGCGGGCAGTAGTCAGTTGGACTCGCAGAGCTCTGAAGGCAGCAGCTTAAACGCTGAGCTGAAGCTCCCAGTAGTGCATTGCTGCTCCTGCTCTTGATATATGGATAGGAAGTGGAAGCTTAAAAATGCTTGATGATGAAATGCGAGTGTCTTTATCTAATATTCCACCAAATATTCAGAAACTGTGTTCATCCCATCAACCTCATACATCCCATTAAAATAGTAGGTAGCTATTGGTGTTATTAAACTTTTTTTAATTCTTGCACATACTTACTGTTACTTGTAAATACATTTAGTTATTATATCATTCATGTATGTGTCCGTATCTCTAAAAACAAGTTAGTTTAACCTCCTGTTTGCTAGTACAACTGAATTACTGTGTCGCAAAATGATGTAGGTCTAAAAAGTGTGTCACCAACATGAAACGTTTGGAAAGCTCTGGTCTATATGAAAGAATAATAATTAACCATGTAAAAAAAAAAATACAAGCTGTTTAAACTGAAACTGAAAAAACCTTGAAATGTCTATTTAACACATGGGTATTCATTAATTACTGCTTATATTACTGCTCCACTCACTCAGTTCTGCAATCATAACACACCGATTTGATATTAATAGTATAATTTCTGCTAATCTAAAGTTTATTATACCAATTACAGCACCAAGCTTTTACACTTACCCCATAATATTGACAATACCAGTCTCTGGAACACATTCTGGCCATATGGTTTTTGTTGCAACACCGCATCAAAATTAGGCAGACAAATAATATGTGAACCCATTTAAGAATAATAACAACAATATTCCAAATTTTGGGCACAAGAGGTAGCATTTTATATGGCTGTCTAGCCAGTAGAGGTTTAATAACACAGCAATAAAAAAAAGTATTTATGTATACCATTTTAAAGCTTCCTGGACAGAAAAGGTATTGCAAATACAGACATCTCCCAACCATAGAAAGCACAATCCTGCCAACTTTCATAATTTGCAATAATTTTTCATATTCAGTGATATCACAGTAAGAGATGTCATAGGAAGAGATGTCACATAAAGGGATATGCAAAAACAGGCTAATAGCCAGCATTAATGCTTCCTAAGTTATCCTGGACTCCTAATGACACTCTGAGGGCAAAGGTGCGGGGGAGGAACTAGGCTGCACTGTGTCAAATTGCTATAAACAGGAGGAGAGACACAGCAAACACTTTAGTGCAGCTAATCTTACTGTGTGATTATACACAGCACCGGACTGGGTTTGCTGTTTGGGGCAAATTGATTTTTGTATTATTTAGTCGACAGTAATCTTTATATTTTTGCACTGTGTGTAGGAAGTGGTGTGTGTTTAAAACTCATGCTAAAATCAGTAAACTGCAGATGATAGAGAGTGCTAAAATATGAGGATTACTGTCAGAATAAATAATGCAAAGATGCAAACAATATATCATCTACAGTAGTAGCCTAGTAATTCCCCCTTCTTTTACAACAAATCAGCACAGCTTGTTACCTAGTTTGGAGGAGCTGTTTGTGAGTGTTTTTTCTACTGGTTTGTGGCAGTTTAAATATCGTTCACTCAGAGAAGGGGCAGAAAAGAGTCCCTGCCTAGACCTGCTCTGAGGGATCAAGAGACTCCTACATGCCCCCCCCCCCCCCCCCAGCTGCAGTCCTCCTGGAGGGGTATTTCCAGGGACAAAAAAAAACATACAACAAAATCCAGGGATTGTTGGAAACTATGAGTATATATATATATAAGTGAGTACACCCCTCACATTTATGTAAAATTGTATTATATATTTTCATGTGACAACACACAGCTATTAATGTCTAAATCGTTGGCAACAAAAGTGAGTACGCCCCTTAGTGGAAATGTCCAAATTGGGCCCAATTAGCAATTTGGTGTTATCACTCTCACACTCTCTCATACTGGTCACTGGAAGTTCAACATGGAACCTCATGGCAAAAAACTCTCTGAGGATCTGAAAAAAAGAATTGTTGCTCTACATAAGGAAGCCTAGGCTATAAGAAGATTGCCAAGACCCTGAAACTGAGCTGTAGCACGGTGGCCAAGACCATACAGCGGATTCACAGGACCAGTTCCACTCAGAACAGGCCTCGCCATGGACGACCAAAGAAGTTGAGTGCACAGGCTCAGCGTCATATCCAGAGGTTGTCTTTGGGAAATATATATATGAGTGCTTTCAGCATTGCTGCAGAGGTTGATGGGGTGGGGGTCAGCCTGTCAGTGCTCATACCATGCCCCGCACACTGCATCAAATTGGTCTGCATGGCTGTCATCCCAGAAGGAAGCCTCTTCTAGAGATGATGCACAAGAAAGCACGCAAACAGTTTGCTGAAGACAAGCAGACTAAGGACATGGATTACTGGAACCATGTCCTGTGGTCCGATGAGACCAAGATAAACTTATTTGGTTCAGATGGTGTCAAGCGTGTGTGGCGGCAACCAGGTGAGGAGTACAAAGACAAGTGTGTCTTGCCTACAGTCAAGTACTTAGAGGTGTACTTATGTCACGAAACGTCACAATTTAAAATATCTTTTGTCACAGATGCCAGAAGACCAGTGAGTGCTTATTTCTACTTCAGTTTATATATATATATATATATATTGTGGGCTTGTAACTTTTAAACACTGACTAGTAAACTATAGGGACACTTTTATACACACACACACACACACATATATATATGTCTCAGATTTTTTGGTTCAATTCCCCACACATAAAACCTTTACATCTATCTATCTATCTATCTATCTATCTATCTATCTATCTATCTATATATCAATCTATCATCTATCTATCTCATCTCTATACATATACAATATGTCTAGATAGATAGATATATCTAGAAAACAAGAAACTGATCAACTGTATACAGTCCAATAAAGAAGAAAATATTAAACTCTAAGATAAAAATAATGGATATATTTTTTTTATATTTCTCCATTCTTTTGGATATTTTCTAATCCATTCGAAAATTCCATTTTAATAAATTTGAAAACTTGGTTATTGTATTGTTTTTGCATCATGTTAAAGAGACATGAAACCCCACATTTTTCTTTCATGATTCAGACAGAGCATAACATTTTTAAAAAGTTTCCAATGTACCTCTATTATTAAATTGACTTTATTCTCTAGGTATCCTTTGTTGAACTCGTGTAAGGAAGGTTCATGCATGTGCAGGTATCTGCAGCACTACAGTATATAACAATGTTATACATTTGCAAGAGCACTATATGGCAACAGCATTTACTCCCATACTCCGCCCCATAAATGTGCATGCTACCTACTAGGTATGCTCTACAACGAAGAATACAAAAAATTAAGGAAATTTGTTAATAGAAGTAAACTGGAAACGTTTTATTTAAATTGTAATCATGAGAGAAAAATGATTTTATTATTTTTACCAATACTTTACACTGAATGAATTCAAAAGCAGTATTCCAATCCACCAGAAAAAAACAAAACTTTAAAGCAACTTTTCAAACAATTTTTGAAATGACCTGATTCTTGACCTATTGAAAGGTCTCCCTTTGCTTGCTTTGTACAGCATATTGTGGCTGTCCCTACAGCCTTTTTTATTTTGCTTTAAGTGCATTCTTAGTTCACAAGTTCATAAACTTTTAATCTTTTTCTTTTTCCATTTTTTTGTTTTGTTATTGTGTTCTAGAAAAAACATGTGATTTGTAGGCATGGTGTATATTTAATTTTTCTGTTTTATTTGTAAAGATAATTGTATTAAAGGGAAAGAAAGGATTTGCATGGGTGCATTTTAGTTTGAATTATAAGCATTTGACATTTGTGTCATACAAGCCACTGCGGACTGTCTGAGAAGGTGATTTTGTTTGAAAACTGGTACACAGGACTTCACAGGATATGTGCATATGCAGCAGGAAACCGTTATAGCTTTTACTAGAGGCATTATTGATAATGAAATGCACCCTAGCACATTTCAGATTTGACCTTTCTATACCTTTAATAATAAGTTAAAATGTAATTAATTATATCTTATTATTTCCTCCCTTCATGGTAATCTTTATTATTTCATGGTTGAATTTAGAAAATCTTTGAGAAACTTATTATCTAAGAGACTCTTTATGGTCAGTTGAATATATATTAAATTATTCAGATGACTATTTTTGTAACTGTTTTATATTAAAATGATATGCTATATATATGTTCTACAGCATAATTTAACATTTTATAATTATTTTAAATCAATAACAATAAAAAGAGCAACATAACAGCATGCAACTTTATGGTCACTAGAGGGAACAATTGCTTAGATTTCTTTTTTCAAAATGGAGATTTGTGTTTTGTTTGTCTTTTTTAATATAATACAATATTATAAACAGGTGAACTTGAAAAGTGTAAATGGAAACTTTTTTACTAGCTAAATAGGCTAATACCTAACTTTTGCTGTTGGTGATATTTCTAGTATTTGTGGGTATAAATATATCATAACTCAAACAGAAATAAACCTTTTCATAAAACATACACAATATTTTGTGAATCACTTCTGTGATAAAATAATACTTATGTAAACTGCATTGCTTATTTTTTTAAATTAAACAAATGCAGATATTTAAATAAAATAGATTTGCTTTGCATATATCTCTGATTTTAAATCATTTAATATACTGACATTGACCTTTAAATTTAAATCAATGTGAAGTAAAATTTGTCAAATTAATCTACTGAGTATTCATATTTAAAGGGACACTGTACCCAAAATGTTTCTTTCGTGATTCAGATTGAGGATGAAATTTTAAGCAACTTTCTAATTTACTCCTATTATCAAATTTTCTTCATTCTCTTGGTATCTTTATTTGAAATGCAAGAATGTAAGCTTAGATGCCGGCCCATTTTTGGTGAACAACCTGGGTTGTCCTTGCTGATTGGTGGATGAATTCATCCACCAATAAAAAATTGCTGTCCAGAGTACTGAAACCAAAAAAAAGCTTAGATGCCTTCTTTTTCAAATAATGATAGCAAGAGAACGAAGAAAAATTGATAATAGGAGTAAATTAGAAAGTTGCTTAAAATTGCATGCTCTTTCTGAATTACAAAAGAAAAAATGTGGGTACAGTGTCCCTTTAAGTATTCTGTCATACATCAGTTGAAAAATAATGTTTTATTATCAAATTTAGACCTAGATTTCACTTCAATCAGTAATACCCGCACAAACATATGTGCACGGGTATTACAAGTTAGGTTAGGTGCAATGTGAGCACCACCTCACGTTTGCATTGCCTGGAAGCCTTGCGCTCACAAGAGTGAGCTTCCACAGGCTCCAATAGGAGCCTCGTTCTCATGCGGTGAGACAAAGTACGTAGCATAGCACAGGGTGCAATTTGCGCAGTGTTGGGCCGCAAAATAAAAAATATATATGTGATTACATACATATATACTGTGTTTATGTGTTTTTATCTGTATATACACATATTAACATAACTATATATGTATATAAGCATATACATTTATATTTACAGTTAAATCACAGTCACCCATAGACCACAATGTAAAGGGACTTTTAGTTAATTTTTTTTTCTCCAAACACCCCACATACCCTCACTTTAACCCCTTATAACTGTTTTGTGCAGTTTAAAAATAAATAAATATATATATATATAAAGATTCTCATCATTTTATTTTATAATTAACTATACTGTCCTCTTTATTTGGGGGGCTATTGGGGCACTTCTGTTTAATTAAAGGGACATGCCACCCACATTTTTTCTTTTATGATTTAGAAAGAGAATGCAATTTTAAACATCTTTCTAATTTATTTATATTATCTAATTTGTTTATTCTCTTGATATTCTTTGATGAAAAGCATATCTAGATATGCTCACTAGCTGCTGATTGGTTGCTGCACATAGAAGCATCGTGTGATTGGCTCACCATGTGCATTGCTTTTTGTTCAACTAAGGATATTTAAAAAATGAAGCAAAATAAATAATGGAAGTAAATTGTAATGTTGTTTAAATTTCTATTCTCTATCTGAATCATGAAAGAAAGGTTTTGGGTTTAGTGGCCCTTTAACCAGAGGTCTGACTTCTGGTTAATTGCGCTAAGTGCAAAGTGCTCCCGCAAGCTTGAGGGCGCATTAACTAGCCACTTCTAATGGCTAATTATTTAACGTGAGCCCGTAAATGGGCAAATTTGCCCCTTTATGGGTGCACGTTAAAATAGTGCTCCACTTGTAATCTAGCCCTAAACGGTTTTCTGTATGTACTGTAAAATAGTAACAAATATCAAAGGCATTTTTTTCTTTCTAAAAGAAGTTATTTAGATTTTAAAATGTATGTAAAATTTAATGATAGTTAAAGGGACAAAACTTTTCTTTCATGATTCCGATAGAGAATACAATTTTAAACAACATTCTAACTTACATCTATCATTTAATTTGCTTTTTCCTTCATATATCCTTTGTTGATTAAATAGCAATGCACATGGGTGAGCCAATCATATAAGGCATCTATGTGCAACCACCTTTGAGAAGTTACTGAGCCTATTTAGATATGCTTTTCAATAAAGGATACCAAGTGAATGAAGCAAATTAGATAATATAAGTACATTTGAAAGTTGTTTAAAATTGCAGGCTCTTTTTAAATCATGAAATAAAAAATTTAGGTTTCATGTCCCTTTAATCTTGCAGCATCAATTGTGCAAACATAAGAATTTCCTGCTGGTTTTAATATAAATGTATTTTTACCTAGATTTTTATGTATTGATAAATAGCTTTGTTAATTGTTAATTTTAGTTTTTTTTTTTTGTGCTACACTTAGAAAGTTAAAGGGATATGAAACCCAATTTTTTTCTTTCATGATTCAGATAGAAAATGGGATTTTAAACAACTTTCTAATTTACTTCTATTATCAAATGTTCTTCGTTCTCTTGGTATCTTTTAGTGAAAATTAGGGACGTATGCTTAGGAGCCGACCCATTCCTGGGGCACTAAATTTAAGCAGCTTTGCAAGAATGTTATCCATTTGCAAGAGCACTCGATGGCAGCACTATTATGTCCTGCCATGTAGTGTTCCAGATGCATACCTAGGTATCTCTTCAACACAGAATACCATGGGAACAAAGCAAATTTGATAATAAAAGTAAATTTTAAACTTCTTAAAAATGGTATGCTCTGCCTGAATCACAAAATAACATGTTTGGGGTTCATATCCCTTTAAATGTAATGCTACACTTATGTCAAAAAGGCCACTCAGGTTAAATTAAAGTTTCATGATTCAGATAGAGCATGTAATTTTAAACAACTTTCCAATTTACTTCCATTAAAAAAAATGTGCACAGTCTTTTATATTTACAATTTTTGAGTCACCAAATCCTACTGAGCATGTGCAAGAATTCACAGACTATACGTATATGCATTTGTGATTGGTTGATTGCTATCACATGGTACAAGGGGAGTGGAAATATACATAACTTTGAAATTTGTTATAAAAAAATCTTCTACTCATTTGAAGTTCAGACTAAGTGCTATTGCATTGTTTTGTTATCTTGCATTTGTTGATTATGCAAATCTAATGTGTTGACTGGTCCTTTAATTCTTAATTTATGTTCTCAAAGCAGATCACAATATTCCTAAATACATTTCAGAGCATGCTCGCATCCACTGATTTAATCACATATGAATATTTATTTTAATTGCTTTTTCAGTGGTGTAATGCAACAAGAGACATACAAAGAAATGCACAAAATTGAGGCAAATAGACAATTAAGAATTCTACAGGTTATCTTTTTATACCTAAAGGAAATATATTGTTTATGGAATCCAATAAATATTATTATATACGTTCTGTAGATGTTCATGATGCTAAATTATTATGTGTATTAGATAGAGGTACTTGAAAGTGATTTATTTTATTTAAAAAGCTGATATGTTGCAGTGCAAATGCTGAGCTCTCTAGGGTGAGCAACATATAAACTAATGATCTGTAAATTAATATCAATGTTTTTAAAGCTCCAAGAAACGTATGCAGCAAAATACGTAGGTACAAAATGGCAATTCATGTTAAATAAAACATGCATAAGAGGGGAGAAGAACCCTACCTCTGAGCAATACTCATTAGATGAATAAATTTCATAAATGTTTGCAATCTAAAGAAAAGAAATGTCAGTAATAGGTTGTGAGTTAAATTAGGTTTTGGAAGGAAAAATTCTATAGGGAAAAAAAGGGTGACGGAAAGAACACCATATACTATCAAATGTCAATATATATTTAAGTTCCTTGGATAAATATTCTGAGTAGATAGATAATGGCCGCCATTTATTATGCTCCAAACAGACAATGTTCCCAGCCAGGGAACCTACTGACTCGGGTTTGGGACGAGCAGCATCTGCTGCATGTGTTTATTATTGCACAAGCAAATGTTTATGCAGACCACCCTGCTCTTGCACAACAAATTGAGCAAGGGCAAAGCTTATTTATCATCCCTGATGGATATGTCTGGTGTAAATATCACCTCTACCTTTGAGGTGGCTCAGAGAATAAGAGGACTGTGGCTTCTTTTTCTTACAATTGCAGGCATGTGCACGCATGTACTTCAAGAACACCAAAAGTGCATCTATAGCTTCATAAATGGAGCCCAATGTGTTTATATTCGCTTACAACAGATTTGTGAGAATATGTTATCCTATTAGTCTGAGCTATATCAATTACAGATTCCTGATTAAACACCCAGTGATAGATATTCATATTTATAATCCATTTGTAACCCAATTACTTAACACATTTAATGCCAGACACACATAAAACAGTGAATTAACCCTTTTGCTCTACAGATAATGTGATGCTGATATTGCTGGCTAAACTTAGCAACTCACATATGCTTATAAGTGGACAAGGACAATGCAGAACAATCATATAAATATGTTATAGATGACATAGGAACATCTACTCAAAAATGATTTTTTTAAATACCTTAAAGGGACAGTCAACTCAAGAAATGTTATTGTTTAAAAAGATAGATAATCCCTTTATTACCTATTCCCCAGTGTTACATAACCAACATCGTAATATTAATATTCTTTTTACCTCTCTGATTAACTTGTATCTAAGCCTCTTTTGACAGCCCCCTGATCACATGGATTTTTATTTATTATCTATTGACTTGCATTTTAGGTGTGTCGTGCAGAACCCATGGGTGTGAGCACAATGTTATCTATATGGCCCACATGAACTAGCTGTCTCCTGTTGTGAAAAGCAAATAAAAAAGCATGTGATTAAGAGGCTGTCTATTGTGGCTTAGAAACAGGCAGACATTTAGAGGTTTAAATGTTATAAAGTATATTCATATAACAATGTTGGTTGTGCAAAGCTGGGGAATGGGTAGGAATGGGTAGTAAAGGCGTTATCTCACTTTTTAAACAATAACAATTTTAGTGTTGACTTTCCCTTTAAGGCTGAGAAAAATGTTGCAGCATATCAATGACTTTTTACTACACCTCCCTTTCATAGATCTGATGGGAAGAAGCTGTGTGCCGGTGCCATCCAGCTGGGATGGTGTCAATATCGAGAAAGCCTGATTTAAAACTTCCAAAATAAGCAGCAGGATAAATATGAGTTGTTTACTATCTTTTCTTCAAAGCAAAACGGGATAATACGCCTATCTGATGCTCTCTTTATGTTTCCTTTGTTAATTACATATGACTGGGTATCCTGAGTATTTTACAAAATTAACAAATCAGGGGAGGGTTAATGGATGAGAGGGAGAGTGGCAGAGTAGGTGTGAGTTTTGAAAGAGCTTAGAGTGCTTGGGAGAATATCAAATGATCAATAGTATATGTGGCAAGGATGTTTTATTAGTGATTTTTTTAATACAACAATGAAAAAAAAAAGCTTTGACTCTCGAAAGCTTTTTTGAAAAACTTTGTTGGAAAGCAGGTAGATAGGCTCAGGAGGATGCACGTGCACTATATGACTGCTGTTTTTCAACAATGAGTTTAACAATGTTATAAATTTGTTAGAGCACTCAATGGCACCAGTGTGTAATGCCATGTATAGTTCCAGACACATGCACACTACCTATACAGGTATGTGCATAAAAAATGATTATAAGTACAAATAAAATGTAATAATAGAAGAAAATTTGATTATTTTTTTTAAAAAATTGTATAAGCTGCCAGAATCACAAAAAGTAAAATGTGTAGTTCATTTTCCATTAAAAGTGTTAGAGAGATAATAATACAAGACAAGCAAGGGTTCAGCAGCACAATCTACTTGCAAAGGAATCTCTCTTTTAACATAAAAGGATGGCAAGATACAAACAAAAGACTACATTTGGGATACATGCCCTTAGTCATGTCATGTGACTCCTACAGCGTGCATGATCTACACACTGGAGTGCTGGTTGAACTGAACTTGCTTTTATGATAAACCATCAAGCATACCTTAATATGCTTGATGGTTGCTCTAATTTCACATTTCTCCCTTCTTTCTTCTAAGCTATACATATTAAGGTAAGGTAAAGGCTGTATCTGCTCAGCAGTTCTCTGCAGATCCCTAACAGTACTGTACTTTAACTATGTGTTTAATCTCTTTTCAGGATTTAAACACATAACACTGTAGGGTTGCTAGAGCTCAAAATTATCTAACAATTTAGAAAGTCATTTGCCCTGTAATTTCCCTTTTAAAATTTAAAATCTGAGTTCCAAAAAAATCACTAACAATTTCACTTGTGGCAACTAGATTTTTTGCAATACAGGCTTATTCTCAGGCAATGTTTATCATCTGTATATTATCACAATGAGCGATCTGATTACAATTGTGTATCGCTCATTTTTATCATCACGTTCATTTTATTTCTTTTGCTCTTTCATCCTATTGAAAATACCCAATTTCATGTGTTTTTCATTTATTGTTTGTTATCTGAGATTTCATCGCCCATTTAGCCTTCTATGACCTGAAAATAGTGGTTTCAAACCCTCAGAGAAAATCCATTTTGATGTATCCTCTTACTGCAGGTATTCTTTCTCTAAAGCACATAGAAGCCTTTGGCATCTATATATTGGCAAACCACAGCTCTAAAACCCTTTCTATGCACGTCAATTAACTTGTCACCTTATGAAATGAAAGAGGCAAGCTATGGGGCATGGTTGTCAGCTGTTTTTGAACTGCATATAGTGACAATAACAAAGAATGTTCCATGAATTCCATGAATTCTATTCAATTTAAGCATTCCACAATCATAATTCCTGTCTCAGTTTCCACTTATAAAATGTTATGAGTTTTTATCTCTGTAGAACAACAAAGAAATGATTTAATGTAGTATAACTTTTGCAAACTTGCGAACATTGTTACCCTATAACTTATCAATATTCAACAGCACTAGATCATTGTTTTATAATTGACTAATGTATAAAACACTATACCAAGAATTGACAGAAGCAAAAGGAGTATATTTAATAGGATAAATGATCATTGTGTCTATTGTGAAAATGACATAGATCAAAAATAATATATCCATATGTCAGTAACAAACACATATTACGCATTTTGCGTAAGCTTTGTCTTATGATAAAAGATACACACAATTGTTAACCTCATAAAATCTTAAGAAAAATGTTTGGTTGCTGCAGTCTAATACCGAATTACCTTCTCCTCCTATACTAACTTTATTTGTTTAGTCTGTTATGTATTTGTATCTTGCCCCAAAGCTTTGTAATTGTGTATCCCTCAACATGGAGCTAGCTAACTGATGATAATAATAATGAATACAGCTTATTGTCTGAGTGCTACATTATGCTAACATGTATGATACAAGTTGGCCCTGAGCATTTGGCTAGTCAAAGGTAAGGACCCCTAACTTGATAAGCTTAAAGGAATCTTAAATGCAGCCAACAATCTGCAAGCGCTATCCAGGGTGCTGAACCAAAAAATGGGCTGTCTCATAAGCTTACATTCCTGCTTTTCAAATAAAGATATCAAGAGAATGAAGAAAAAATTATAATATGAGTAAATTAGAATGTTGCTTAAAATTGCATGCTCTATCAGAATCATGAAAGAACAAAATTGGTTTTCATATCCCTTTAATGATAGCTATGGGGTGGATTATTTATCATCAAAAGTAATGCAAAAACAGTACTTGGGCATATCATGTGAATATCCTCAAAAAAAATAAAAAAATGCTAACAATATTGATAAGCAAATAGTGACAAAATCTACCTAAAACTAAAATATGTAGAATGTTTTTTTTTTTAAGTTTATCTTTATATTAAGGTTACGAAACATACCAAGAAAAACAAGGTTACATTGTATACATATCCAGCATTCTGGTGTGATCATTAGACGTCCAACTGATGTATTAAAAGTCTGACACATTAGAGAGTATTCTTGAGCTTAAACAGCAGATTGGGATAAGATTCCAACAGACGTATCATGTGTATAACATGAACATTTTAATAACCAGCAGTTTTGAACTTAAACACGTACAATTACAAGTAACTAATCTAAAAAAGTAAAGAAAAACCTCTTTTTATATTTTCGTTTTGCTATTTCCCATTGTATTGAATGGCCACTCTTGGCCCGTAAATGTTAAAAATAATAATAATATTTGGGAATAGGATTATCAGGGTTAGGGTGATAAGGGATGAACTTTAAAGGGACAGTCTAGGCCAAAATAAACTTTCATGATTCAGATAGAGACTGTAATTTTAAACAATTTTCCAATTTACTTTTATCACCAATTTTGCTTTGTTCTCTTGGTATTCTTAGTTGAAAGCTTAACCTAGGAGGTTCATATGCTAATTTCTTAGACCTTGAAGCCCACCTCTTTCAGATTGCATTTTAACAGTTTTTCACCACTAGAGGGTGTTAGTTCACATATTTCATATAGATAACACTGTGCTCGTGCACGTGAAGTAATCTGGGAGCAGGCACTGATTGGCTAGACTGCAAGTCTGTCAAATGAACTGAAAAAAGGGGCAGTTTGCAGAGGCTTAGATACAAGATAATCACAGAGGTTAAAAGTATATTATTATAACTGTGTTGGTTATGGAAAACTGGGAAATGGGTAATAAAGGGATTATCTATCTTTTAAAACAATAAAAATTCTGGTGTAGACTGTCCCTTTAACATAAATAAGCAACTATCTAAACATTAGAACTGGTAGCAGGTTGTACATTAGAACTATGAAAAGCACCCAAAAACAATACCTTTATATGTAAACAAATATTATGGGTTACCTTAGGGTGTAGTCAAATTAGTTGCTTCTCAAGTAGCAAATTAAATAATAGTTTGGGGATATAAAGTACGGGATACAGTTTCCCAAGTTTACAAAGTAAACCATAATGGTGGGGGGAGAACTAGTAGTACAAGGGTTAGATTCCCTGGTGGGAGAAGAACATATGACTAGGATAAAATACAAGGACAAAAGTGATTATCCTCCAGGGAACACTAGTATGTCAAGATAAAACCTAATTAAGCCTTCACGAATTAAAGTACAATAAACAACAGTTACTATCCTCCTTGAACCTTCTGTAAGTTAGTCTTCAAAAAATATGCAATATCTATTTTACCATCTTTAGATATATTACTCAGATCTCATACCAAAGTGTAGCCAACAGCATGGTTCCATTTAAATTCTGAATCGTGAGGAAATCTACGTGGGGGTAGCTAGAAAATAGCATGCCTAACATAGTCCATATAGGTATATGAAAGTAGATACAGGCAACTATGGATTTGTCTAACAGTAACAAATATATAAACTTTAGGAGGGCCTAATAGAAAGCCAACCCATACTAATTTGACTGTTGGTATTGGAGCCAACTATAGTGTATATGCATAATCAGTGTTATAATATGAACTTCTACACTAAGTGAGAACTATAGGCAACATAAAAGCCTCCAACAATTCTAGAAACATAGACATATATTGATGGTCAATCGTCTGCAATCTCTAAGCATTACAAATAGGGGATATATCAATAATAAAAAAAAAACAGAACTATTATTACATGTAACATTGGGATATTTGGATATTTTTCAGAGGATATCAATAAAGATCTGGATGCAGTCCTGGAAAAATATATCTGTATAGCCAGGGGATAAGGGAAGAATGTTTATATCCTATTCCAATGTCCTGATCCCCATAGGTGTGAGGTAATAGTCCCTGAGGTTATTGTTCCGGGCAAAGAAAATCCCAATATGGAGATTGGCAGGGAGGTAGTATGATCTCGAGCCAAAGTTCAGCATCAGTCATCCATATGGTAGGTAAAAGCATGAACTCCTCAAAGTATGCAGCTGGGGCCGGGCATAAAACTATCTCGCTACCGTGAGTATCTTAGAGCTTAGATGGAGCACCATCCAGGATACATAGAGGATGTTGTTGTAAGTTATCCTGCAGGTTGAAGTCCGATGGCGTCCAAACACTGCCACTGTTAACCAATGGTTGGGGTTTCCAAGGGGTAGAGAACATAAAATCTTTCTGATGGCCCACTCTCAGCAGCTTCTGCTCAGCAATCAATGGATGGTCCTCAGAAGGATACACCAGTGCTTCTGCGACAACAATATGGGTGTCAGCAGTCGTGTCAAGTGGAGTTTCTGATATGCTATGTACTCCCTGACCCTGTACGGCACAAATAGGTGGCTGTTGGTAAGGTGTTATCTCTGTTAGGGCAGTGAACAGGTGTGATTCTAGGAGCTGAAAGGAAGTCTCGATGAGATTCAGAGCTTTTGTTTACCAACTATCCATGGCCACCATTATTCTTTGTAGGGTGTTCTGAACTGGACACAATATAATGTCCAGAGCAGCTCAGTCGGCTTAATGCAGCAATAGAGGTGAAAGATCTAGAGAATGACTTGGGTAGTGTGAGTTGTTAATCACGCTTTTGCTGTCCCTGAACTTTTAGCAGCTGGGAATGTATCCTATAACCTTGTGGTCGTTCTGATGGACTTAAAGCAGAGTTAAGTTCCCCTCTGAGGTTTCTCAACTTGATAATTGGCGTTGATAGTGTAGAAGTCTTATTGGGGTCCTCAGTAAAGCTTCTGAATCATGTATTAGCTATTAATTGTACCCCTTATAATGGTGGTAATAGCCGGAGCTCATGTATTGTGCATCCGACCGCTTCGGCAGTTGACTCTGCCCCCTCAAATGTAGAATGTTTTATTTTTAGACAAATTACCTTCTTTTATTATTTGATAAAGTTTTTCAAAAAGGCTAAACATGTAGTTGGAATTTCACTCCTAGATCAACCATAATCTGCTCCAGTTGAGGATATGGCCAGTGATCAAAATAAACTTGACAAATGGTCCTGATCGGTTTACCGGCTGTATTCACATCTGGAGTGGCAAGAGAGTATCGATTATATGCAAAGTTAAATTAAGGAGTTAAAAAATGTTCTAACAAAATAGAGGATTACATTTTTACACCAGAATGCCCAATTCATGACTGTGGCTGTTTCATGACAAACAGTAAGAACATGCTGACAGAAAAAACAATGGATTAAACAAGCCAATTAACAAAACAGGACATGCTTATATGAAAAAAATAAAACATAACAAATATAATATGGTACTGAGAGATATGCATTCGTTACATTACTTGGAGAGTTTGACAAGAGAAGAAAAACCAAGCAGTAGAATCACATAAATGTTGAAGGGATACACAAAATGTAACTAAATGATAAAATGTTGTATAAACGATAATTTATGCAACAACCTAAAGTCATAATGCAGAATAGCAATAATTTCTGTTCTGTGAAGGGAGTAGTACACACCGTTATACAAGATCTACAGATTCTTGGCAATTTCTCGCATGGAATATCCTTTGTATCTCAGAATAAGAATAGCTTAATGAGTTTAGGAAGAAAGTTCTTTGTTTCTTGCCATCTTGAGGCTTTAATAAAACCCACAATTGCTGGTGATCTAGGTACTTAACTAGTCTAGTGAAGAAAAGTTTTATTGCTTCTTAATCAGCACAACGTTTTCAGATGTGCTAACATAATTGCAAAGGGGCTTTCTAATGATCGATTAGCCTTTTTTAAATGATATACTTGGATTGGCAAACACAATATGCCATTGGAACACAGGACAAATGGTTTCTGATAATAGGCCTCTGTATGCCTGTGAAGATATTCCGTTAAAAATTTGCTGTGTCCAGCAACATTAGTCATTTACAACATTAATAGGTCCAAAACATTTGTATTTATACAAAGTACCTGTATGTGTAAATATGGCATACATCAAGTTCATACTGTAATAAAAATCAAAATGGTCATATGATAAGACTAAATAAAAGTAGAATAAAAACCAGCATCACAATCACCCATTTATGTTAAAGCTAATATTAAATCACAAACACAGGTCAATTGTGTTTTACAACATACATACAAGCTGCTCAGTCCTACCTATAAAAGATTTTACATTTGTTAAAAGTAATAATCACAGAATGGATTACAACCATTTAAATCCATAAAGGAACAGTAAGCATCTTGTAATTACTAGACATTTCTGTTGTGTAATACAGAATAACATGTCTAAGGGGGATATTTATCAAAGCGTCAATCTCGGTGCATTCGCCGGCGTCAATACGCTCGCCAGACATCGCTGCCGTGGATCCACATACGATGCCCTTATTTATAAAAAACCCCATCAAAAACACGTGCGTTGAGTACGGCGCAATGAGCATCGGACTGTTGTTAACTAACAGTTATCGATGTTGCAGTTATTCTGTTTTTTCTCAACTTTATTTATATAATTTCATTACTGTCCATGAACAAGAACATTTCACATATTTACATGTCCCTAAATTCCTTTTTTTGTTCTTAACAATGTTGTCTTTCATATCTCTGTGTTTATTTATACCACTATATGTATATAGTGTAAATGTATTATTATTCTGAGCAGGGATAATTGCGAATATAACATGTAATCAGGGTATCATATGTATTTATTTGCAATCAATGGATATTTTAAGAGCTGGGCCAGTTTTCTCTCTGTACCTGTGTAACCCCTCCTGATTGCAATCTAGTTTTAAAAACCACCCCTACACAGGTGTTATAAAATAGGCTGGCATATAAGATGATATTTCTTACTGAAAAAGAAATTCAAAAGAAGGAAGAAATACACTGAGGGGGATATTTATCAAAACGTCAATCTCGGTTCATTCGCCGGCGTCAATATGCTCGCCAGACATCGCTGCCGTGGATCCACATAAGATGCCCTTATTTATAAAAAAAAGTTAAAAAAAAAAAAGTGCGTCAAGCATCGGACTGTTGTTAACTAACAGTCATCGATGTCACGGTTATTCTGTTTTCCCCCAACTTTATTTATACCATTTCATTACTGTCCATGAACAAGCACATTTCTCTAAAGCTAAACTTTTATTTTTCATCTGTCCAAGAAATAGCTACATTTATACCTAAACAAACAATATCTCATAGATTTTTATATTTATTTGTTATATGATACTTTCACATACATTAATGAGTATTTGTTTTTCTAGTAGTCATAATATGCTTTTATCTCATGTTTTTTTTTAATAAATGATTATTAATGCTAGAATTTGTACATATATCTTTGCATATACTTGTATAAACATCAATTTGCATTTTAAAATCATTGTCTAAATATTACACTGAGTGTCCTAATGTCAGCATCAATGTTTATCTTTAATACTAATTTCACATATACATACTTTCAAAGTATAATACACAATGTAACAAATGGCACTTACAAGTTCTGATGAGTGATTAATGACACAAGTATCAAGCAATTTGATTTGTTAGTGATTGTTTAAAATCTATATTTGAATCAGATTGGCCAAATTTGGAACAATAATATTGTTTGATTTAGAAAGCGTATACAATTTTAATAAAGTTTCTAATTTACTTTTATTATGTAATACACTTCACTCTCTTACAGGATCGAACATAAGCTTTCTGTGTTTTCAGACTCCCATTAATTTCTATGGCATCCGCGGCCTCAAGGGTGGTGGATTGAAAACTAGGTATGCTGCGTCGGAATAGATGCGAGCGTACCTGTTAAATGTTCGATAAATTGGGAAAAGGGTCAAATAGAGACGAAAGCATCGATCTGCATTGAATTGAGATCGCAGGAGAGTATATTTCGTCACACATTTCGTCAAATACGATACGGGATTCCGGGGTATTATCAGTTGACGCTTTGATAAATATCCCCCTAAATATTTTTAAAACAAATGAACATCTTGTTGGGTGCAATTTGATTTTTAAAGAACGTTAAACACTAGTAAATAAAAAAATAATGAAAACAAAATTAAATTCAACAATATAAAGATTCATAGCATAGAAAAATCATATCCAAAATATCAGAAAAAAACAAGCAATTCTTTAGGTAAAATAAGAATTCAAAATGTATAGAACTATATAATAATGAAAAACACTTTAAATGGACATTAAACATTAAGGGCCAGATTACAAGTGGAGCACTAAATATCGCTTTAGTGAACGCAAAATTTGCACTCCACTGTGTAATACCAGTGCACGCTAATTGCTGGAGAGCACTCTTACATAGGGGAGCCTCATTTTCATGCATGAAAACCTTGCACAGTGAAGGGGGAAAGTAGCACAGCGATGGCAGCAAAGTGTAAATATATATGTATATGCTTATATACATATATATTTATGCGTTAATATGTGTATATACATGTATTAACACATAAATATATATCCATATAACATATACATATAAATTTACTGCGAACACAGTTCCCATAGATCGCAATATAAAGGCACTTTTCAGTGACCTATTTTTTTCTCAAATTCACTCCCGCCAACTTTAGCCCTAAAATACTGCCTAGTGCAGTTATTTCATTAAAAAATAATGAGATGCTGCTATCTTTATTTTTTAATAAAATACACTACACAGTATTTTGGGGGCATTTGAGGCACATTTATAAAATTAAAAAAGATCTGGTTAATTTTATAAGCGCTGATTGCTACCGCAAGCTCAATATTTTGTCAGTCCACTTGTAATCTAGCCCTAAATAAATACTAGATATAAAGATTAGGCTGAGAAAAACATGTAAATGTATTTTTTCAAGTTTCAATAGCTGTTTAAAAATTGGCAAAATAAGTATAAAGTTTTAGCATCTGTAAAACAATGGGAGCTGCCATGTTGTAACTTAGACATCTCTCCTCTTTCTCATCTCTCTCTCCCCTTTCTCCTCTCTCTCCACTCTCTCTCCCCTTTCTCCTCTCTCTCCCCCCTTTCTCTTCTTCTCCACTCTCTCTCCCCTTTCTCCTCTCCTTCTCTCCACTCTCTCCCCTTTCTCCTCTCTTTCTTCTCCATTCTCTCTCCCCTTTCTCTTCTCTTTCTGATAATAATTATGTGTGTGTATATTTGATTGTGTGTGTGCATGTTTATGTATGGACTGTACTAATTCCATTGTTTAATACAATACATATAATAGGTATTACTAAGGGAAGGTAGAGTGTGGAACAATATATAATAAAGATATTAAGCCTCTATTGGGTTGGTGGTGGAATTGGCAGAAAATATCCTTGGCTCACCCCTGGAAACTGCCCTTTACTCAGGTACTCTAACTACACAGGTTGGTGTGCATTAAACTTCTATTTTTTTGTAAACTTCAATAGCTCCAGGTGTTGGTCTGTGTGTGTGCTTCTGTGCTTGTGATTTGTTTCTGTGTTTGTGTATGTGTGTTACAACAACAATATGACTACACACAAGAAGAAAGAGGGCATGCATTTTAGTTACTTGGCCAATAACTGCAAAAGTCAAAAGGTGGGGGCCCGACTAATGGCAGACAAATGCATATACACACACAGACATAATACAGGCATGCACACACACACATATACTACTAACACACTGGCACACACACAAACATCCAAATGGGGAATTATTTTCTCTATAATTATAAATAAAGTGGTTCTGTAGGTTTTGTTAGCACATCTCTGTAACAGTTTGTCAAAGACTAGAAATGGAGTGGTAATGGGGGGGGCGGCAAAATGTATCTTCGCCTGTGTGGCTAAAAATCCTAGCACCGGCCCTGCATATAGTAAAACAATTGTTCCACAGCACCGAAATATCTTCATATAAATCTTTTATTGGAGCATTTCAACAGACAGGTATGCAATGTTTCAGGATCACAGTCCCTTAATCATGCATTATTAAGGGATTGTAATCCCAAAACGTTGCATAACTGTCTGTTGAAATGCTCCAATAAGAGATTTATATGAAGATATTTTGGTGCTGTGGAACAATTGTTATATTGTTACTTAGGATACCTTCTCTGCTGTGGCCAATTAGGGACAGTTATAAATAGGTCATTATTGTATGCAGCCAATGGCGTTGTAGAATATAACAGTGTTCTGCACTTCCAATTCTAACAGGAGCTGAAAAACTCACAATTTCAGAATGGCATTACAGGAGAAAAGGACAAAATAAATAATGAAAGTTTATTGCAGAGTTGTTTTTATATATAGAAATTATCATTTTATATCTCAAAGTGTTCAATGTCCCTTTAAATTGCACTTATATATTGTATATCTTTGTATATAATATAGCAATGCTCTTAATTTACATTCAATAGGGAATTTTTGGGCTACAATAATTGTTGTGCAATATTTTTTTACTCACAGTATTTTTTTATTTGGTTTTTGTATTTAATCATAATTAAAATTGTGCACCATAATTGATGTAATACTAATTTACCAATAATAGACTAATGCACAATAAACAATATTAATATTAGGGATGCGCATTTGGATCTTGCATGAGGATCCAAATATGGAAGTAAGCAGCGCTTTTGCCTTTCAGATATTTTCATAGCCGGATTGATTCCTGTAACAGATCCCCAAACTAAGATCTCTGCAAATCCTGATCTCAGAGTGGAGATCTTTTACAAGAATCAATCCGGCTACGAAAATATCCAAAGGGCATGAGCCACTGCTTACTTCTGCTTTCAGATCCTCACAAAATATCTGAATGCGCATCCCTAATTATTATACTCTGTAATTTCCGTACTCTATAATAAACAAACACATGTAACACTATTTAACACAATTATTAATATAATCTTTTTCTAAAACATTATGATTTTTTTTTAAGTTGTGTACTGAGAAAATTGAGCAAGACCCTTTTTAAACAATAAATTAATACTTAAAAAAAAAGAATTAAAAGAAAAACAATGGCAACAATGTATCAATAATGTATGTACGGCAATGAGCATTTCTATTCTGTGGTTTGCAATAATTACAAGTATATGTATAGTAATATATTGATATAGAAATATATTTGTCATATCTGAAACTGTAATTAATGGTCCTATTTACAAGCATGATAACTGTGAATCAAAGTGAAATTCAGTAATATAAAAGACTGAGCTCAGTGTTGGACAATATTTTATATTACACACATAAAATTGGCTTCAAACCATTAACACATTGTTAAGATGTCTGCTAATGAACACTTTGATCAGCAATACTGTATCTACATGCATTTTCTAAGTGCGTAAGTTAAACTTAAATGTTTCATTGCAAAGCTACGTAAAATGTAATGTAATGTTATATTTTATTTTTGTAATCCATTTAATCAGAAACAAGGGAATTAGCCAGCTGTTTGTAATTCATGTTAGGGTGTAATTAAGCATCTCATTGAATTTCTGTGCATATCAAGTAGCGGTGAATAGTATTTACACACAAGATATATCTCTTTCATTAAAATTAATATCTCCTTAACAACTCAAAGATGTCTCACACTGATGACTTGCCTAAGAGATATCCCCATTTTAAATTGTACATGTTTGAGTGGCATGAACTCTCACTTCTAGTGTCAATCACACAAGCGGGGATCTCTATTGAGTGACACCCAGCATTACCTTACATCTGTACTGCACAGTGGTGTTATACACCAAGGAATTGCCTGTCTTAGAAGTCTAACCAAAAAAAAAAAAGGTTTTCACAAATTATCAATTACTTCACTGTGGAAATGGGCTTTGCTGCCACCTGTGCTTGCTTTTAAATGGCTCACTGGGATATCCATTTCTAAGCATCATTCCCTTGCATTATTTAAGCTGTAGATTCATTATATGCCAAGATAATGCATTTTGTGTGCCTGAAGAATGTATTTTGTAGTGAATAAAGCAGAAGCTATGCCACTATATTTCAAATTACACTAGGGTAATAAAACAAAACATATTGGCTCAGAAAAAAAACAATGGCCAATATTAGGCAACTGCAGATCATAGCCACCAACTGTCTTTGTTTTGTGCTGGCTTAGTAGTGTTATGCAAAGTAATATCTCTAAACACAAAACCTATCCAGTATTAAGAATTTTGTCAAATGTAATATTTACTAAATAAAGTCTGCCTTTGGGCTAAATTAGACTTTATTTTTGGCTGTAAGGAATGTTTAAAACATAGATTGTGTTTAATTTTAGGCATTAATTTATGGATTTAGGTCTGTTATTGATTAGTAAATTAATAAATGCCTCTTTTTATGTAAATAAAGTTAATATTGATAATATTTTTTCAGAATGAGTTTTTTTAATAACAATTATTTTTTTAAAGTCTAAGGGGCATATTTATCAAAGTGCGAGCGGACATGATACAATGTAGCGTATCATGTCCGCTGCACATCGATAAATGCCAACAGCATATGCTGACGGCATTTATCATTACACAAGCAATTCGGCCCCTAAGGGTTTAATTCTCTAATTTCAGTAACCCTAGCATGGGCAGCCTTTACTCAGTTTTCTAAAAAAAATAGTTTAACTTGGAAGCCCTATTGAGTGGCAAGCTGCCTTCTATAAAAAGTAATGAAGCTTTCTGGCACTGATTACAATTTAAAAAAACAAAAAAACATACAAATGAAATTATTCTGTGTTCAGTGTACTTTACCTTGCAGTCACTTTTAGTTTTGTATACGTGTCGGTTTTCAGTGTAATTTACCTTACAGTTGCTTTTAGTTTCGTATACGTGCCTGTTTTCACTGTACTTTATCTTGCAGTCGCTTTTAGTTTTGTATACATGTCGGTTTTCAGTGTACTTTACCTTGCCATCGCTTTTAGTTTCATATACGTGTCGGTTTTCATTGTACTTTACCTTGCAATCGCTTTTAGTTTCGTATACGTGTCTCTTTTCAGCGTACTTTACCTTGCAGTCACTTTTAGTTTCATATACGTGTCTGTTTTCAGCGTACTTTACCTTGCAGTCGCTTTTAGTTTTATATACGTGTCTGTTTTCAGCGTACTTTACCTTGCAGTCGCTTTTAGTTTTGTATACGTGTCTGTTTTCAGCGTACTTTACCTTGCAGTCGCTTTAAGTTTCGTATACATGTCTGTTTTCAGCGTACTTTACCTTGCAGTCGCTTTTAGTTTTGTATACGTGTCTGTTTTCAGTGTACCTTACCTTGCAGTCATTATTAGTTTCGTATACATGTCTGTTTTCAGTGTACTTTAACTTGCAGTCACTTTTAGTTTCGTATATGTGTCTGTTTTCAATGTACTTTACCTTGCAGTCACTTTTAGTTCGTATAGGTGTCTTTTTCTATCATTACAATCTGTGCATTTCAAATTTTGAAACAAGCTTGCCATTTGGTAAAATAAAAATAACCCAAGGAACACCCTTGTTAAGCCCTACCACCAAGGCTGCTAGATTCATTTGACAATAAAAATGAAGTGCCATTTAAATATTAATTTTTTTTTTCCAATTTAAAGAAAATAATACATTAAATACATTTTTTATGCATCATTTAAATTCAAATATATTATTATTTTTAAACATATGCATTTACTTCTCTACAAATGCTCATTCATTAACGAAAGATGGATATTCGTCTCGCTTTCACAAAACGAATATCTGAATGAATGCAGCACAAAATTTATTGAAAATTAATTTGTTTCCTTTAAATAGTTAAAATACTTACCTCTAGCGCACTGGATAGTCGTGCTAATCCTGCTATTGTACCTGCTGGCTATTACCTATTGCGGTGTTCCTGCTGTCCTTTATCTGCTATTGTACCTGCTGGCTATTACCCATTGCAGTGTTCCTGCTACCTTTTCCTGCTATTGTACCTGATAGCCATTGTCTATTGCTGTGTTCCTGCTGTCCTTTACCTGCTATTGTACCTGCTGGCCATTATCTATTGCTGTGTTCCTGCTGTCCTTTACCTGCTATTGTACATGCTGACTATTACCTACTGCAGTGTTTCTGCTGGCCTTTATCTGCTATTGTACCTGCTGGCTATTACCTACTGCTGTGTTCCTGCTGTCCTTTACCTGCCACTCTACCTGCTGGCTATTAACTATTGCTGTGTTCCTGCTGTCCTTTACCTGCTATTGTACCTGCTGGCTATTACCTACTGCTGTGTTCCTGCTGTCCTTTACCTGCCACTCTACCTGCTGGCTATTAACTATTGCTGTGTTCCTGCTGTCCTTTACCTGCTATTGTACCTGCTGGCTATTACCTATTGCTGTGATCCTGTTGTCCTTTACCTGCTATTGTACCTGCTTACTATTACCTATTGCTGTGTTCCTGCTGTCCTTTACCTACTATTGTGCCTGCTGGCTTTTGCCTATTGCTTTGTTCCTGCTGTCCTTTACCTGCAATTGTACCTGCTGGCTATTGTCTTTTGCTGTGTTCCTGCTGTCCTTTACCTGCTATTGTACCTGCTGGCTATTATCTATTGCTGTATTCCTGTTGACCTTTACCTGCTATTGTACCTGCTGTCTATTACCTGTTGCTGTGTACCTGCTATCCTTTACTTGCTATTGAACCTGCTGGCTATTACATATTGCTGTGTTCCTGCTTCCTTTATCTGATAATGTACCTGCTGGCTATTTCCTATTGTTGTGTTCCTGCTGTCCTTTACCTGCTATTGTAGCTACTGGATATTACCTATTGCTGTGTTCCTGTTGTCCTTTACCCGCTATTGTACTTGCTGGCTATTACCTATTGCTGTGTTCCTGCTGTCCTTTACCTGCTATTGTACCTGCTGGCTATTACCTATTGCTGTGTTCCTGCTGACCTTTACCTGCTATTGTATCTGCTGGCTATTACCTATTATAGAACAAACAAGATGCATACGGAGGTAAATGAATCCAAAATAGTTTATTTAAGGCATTCCCTAACATATGGTTAAAAACATAGTGGACAGACCAAAATAGTCTTACGCGTTTCGGTAGTATAGCATCTTACTCATAGACTGATGTCTGTCCATTTAGAGAGTCCAACCTTTATTCACATCACTGCAATCTCATAGGTTACTCTGAGTCACATAGATTTAAAGCTATATACACATATTCTACATAATAGAAAAACAAAATGGAAAAGGAAATGAAAATGAGAAAAACCCAACCAAACACAAAGACAAAAACAAAGATAAAAATAATAAGCAGCTGATTATACATCATTTAAATCATGTTTATCAACATATTATACAGGTTTAATGAAAACCAACAGATCACACATTTTTGTGCACAAGACCCAATTAAAGTGCATGCATATCTATATGAATGTATAGACAGGAAAATGGTCTTATATATTTGACTGAATCTCAAATACAAGGGAAAAGAACATGACATAGATCTTTTTATGGTGCAATATATAATAAGCATGCTGTAACATTTTCATATTTCAGGGACCACAGAGCACTAAACAACTAAGAACTCTAAACCAGAAATGTAATTTAAATGATATATTCGTTGTTGTGATTTATTTCACTTAACAGTATCTGAAACCCTATATACATAACTAAATTTACCAAACATTTATAATATCAGTTTCAATATTGAAACCTTGGGGGACCCTAGTTTTCAAGGTGAATATCCAGAATGCTTCTCTCTTATACCATTTCAATGTTTGTGTTTGACCTTGATGTTCATTTATAAATGGGATGCTAAAGCTGAACAATGTGCTAAATTATCGATATCATTAAGATGTTCTTGTATCCGTTCCCTGGTTTCTCTAGTTGTTTGACCCACATATTGCAATTTGCATGTATGGCACCATGCAAGATACACTGCATTTTTAGTTCTACAATTAGTGCAAGAATCAAGTGAATATACCTTCTGTGTCGAATGAGCTTGAAATGTCTTGCATATCACAGTATGTGTACAAGCTTTACATGTTTGGCCACTGCACTTGTAGTGTCCCTTGCAAATGAGCCATGAGGACCCGTCCAATTTCTTTGTATTGGACCCGGTCATGCTAGGAGCTAGCATATTACCCAAAGTTTTATTTCTATGAGTCACAAATTGGCAACCCTCTCTGACACTAGAAGCTAAATAATCATCTCCTAGAAGAATAGGGAGATGTTGTTTGACAATATTGCACACTTTGGTGTAGTGGGATGAAAAAGTAGTTACAAAAACAAAGTTATTTGTTTGTTTCTCTTGTACCTGTGTTTTACTAGTAAGTAAGGTTTGTCTTTCTATGTCCTTAACTGCCATGTACACTTTGTCTATAGTATGTCTAGGATACCCCCTTTGGAGTAGGCAACTTTTAAGATCATTACTTTCTCTTTGAAAGTTTACATTATCTGTGCAATTTCATTTAATTCAGACAAATTGTCCTTTTGCTATGCCGAACTGGCAATGTTTTTCGTGAGAGCTTTTGGCATGCAGGAGAGTATTAGATTATATAGGTTTTTTATATAATGAGGAAGTGACAGCACCTATTATAGAGTCAACTTTCAATACAATATCTAAATATGGTATCTCATTCTTTTCTACAGTATATGTGAATTTAAGATTACACTGATTATCATTTATATATTGGACGAATTTAATTGCTTGATCTTTATCTCCTGACCATACAAACAACAAATCATCAATGCAGCGTTTATACATGACAATTTGAGTCCAATGATGATTACCATCTCCAAAGACATGGGACAGCTCCCACCAACCCATAAATAGGTTAGCGTAGGAGGGGCCAAACTTCACCCCCATCACTGTCCCCTGTCTTTGGAGATAGAAATCATCATTGAACTGAAAAAAAATATGATTTAGTAAAAACTCCAAAACTTGTAAGATAAATATTTTAAGATCAAAAGAATAGTAGGTAAAATGATCCAAAAAGTGTTTAACCGCTTTAATACCCAGGTAATGCAGTATAGTGGTATACAGCTCTACAGTAATTACTGTAAGACATATGTTTGTGGGGTCCCATTTAATTTGTTGAATTAAAGACAATAAGTGTTCTGTGACTTTAATCAGAGAGAGAAGTAAGTCAACTAAAGGTTTTAAGAGGGTATCTAGCCAATTAGAAAGGTTCTCAAACATAGACCCAATACCAGCTACGATCGGCCTGCCTGTAACCTGGACTAGGGACTTATGCACCTTAGGGAATAAATGGAATATGGGCATAACTGGATTAGGGGTAAATAAATAGTCAAATGTGGATGTATCTATAACATTAAACTCCAAGCCATCTTCAAGAAGATCTTTAAGTCTATGTTTAAATGCAGGTGTTGGATCTGTTTTAAGTTTAACATAGGCTGTGACTTCAGACAATTGTCTAAGGCCTCAGTATTATAGTCAGATCTATTCATTACCAATATATTACCGCCTTTATCGCCCTGACAAATAATTAGATTCTCACAAGCTTGTAAAGATTTTATAGCATTTCTTTCAGCTGCAGATAAATTCAATACTGTGCTAGTATTGAGTTCAGAAAGAGATATCAAATCTTTCTCAACTTTTTTTGGAATGTGTCTAAGAAAATACCTCTAACTCGTGTAGGATAAAACTGAGACTGAGGTGCAAAACCTACATGTGAATTTTTTAGTTCTGAAGGAGTAAAGGATTCAACTTCTAATTACAATAATGAAAATGTATCTGCAGTTGAAACAAAATCAGCCCTATATTGGATATTAAATGGTATGCCCGTATTTTTAGTAGATAAATCCCAGATTTTAACTGGTTGGTTTTTATTGGTGTAAAACTTTCTCAAAGTGAGATTACGGCCAAACGATTCAACTCCAATATGGTTTCGAAAAGATTAAAAGTGTAGTTGGGACAAACCCCAATCCATACTAGAGTACTCTAATTTCAATGTCTGACAACCCCTCATTAGAAAGATTAACCACATCTAGATATTGTATTTGTTCTTTGCTCTCGTTTGTCTGCAGGGATATGCATTCCCTCTGCCTTTTCCCTCGTCTTTGTGTCTCCTTCATCTCGTTTGCTGATAGCGCCCTTGTGAAAATCCTTCGAGAGTCCATCTGAATAACAGGTAATCTCTCCGGAATGGGTGCTGATTGTATATGTATACTCTGAGGGAGTGGAGGAGGGACAACTAAAGTGTGATGTTCAGATACCAAAGAATTAAAGTAGGCATATGTATGCCCTGATGTCATATCTTGAGTAATGGCTGTTGCATTTTTCAAAATTGGTTTGTATATTAGTTGTGCAGTACTTAAATTAGGTAAAATCTGTTGTGTTTTGGAAATTACATTTGAAGCCATATTATTCAGACCTTCTTCTGTAGAATCATAGTCTGTATCAGAAAATGAAACTTGTTTCCCATTATAATGTGAACTAGATCTACCTCTACGTCTGTTGCGGCCTCTCCCCCTAAAGAATTGGAACCTCTTCCTTTCAAAATTAGGCCATTTATTAACATTATTGGAAGAGTAGTCATTAGTATCTCTATCGAATTTATTTAGTTTCATAGAATCAATTTCTACCTTAATTTTGGAAAAGGTTGCTTTAAGTGAACTTATTTAGTTTAGTTTTCTGTAGTTCGACTATTTGTTGTCTTTGTGTATCAAAGGTCTGTGTCTTATATTCAATAACAAGTTGAATTAATTTGATCGAACAGTCAGTCAATACCATTTCCCATCTATGTTTAAATTCTGGGTTATTAACCAAAAAAGTAGGACATTCTTCAAACGTAAACCTCTCGGTACCATATTCTCAGCTACATATTTTCTAACAATCTTTTATCCCACCAGGTTTTATATACAGATAAAAGTATATTTTCCATTTTCTGAAATACATCACTAATGGTATATGTTCTCAAATTAATATTAAATAAATCTTCCATAGAAGGGCGAGATACATCAAAATTATCTATGAACTGCAGTGAAAAAAAAGTAGAGGGCTCAATGTTAGGGTGCTGCATAATTAATATAGTTTGATTCAATAGAATAAATATATATATCTATAATTTCTAGACAAAGAATGTAATACAAATAATTTTAAATGTTCAGAGCATAGAGGTAACTAAATATTTGTATTTTTAGTACATGTTTATATATATATCCATATGTTTAAGGCAATAACAGATACGGGTGTTCAGCTAAAAGGGAGAGAGGGTTAATCAAACAAACAAATAAATATAGCTGAACTCCAGAAAACTGACAACGTTGCCTTATTAGGCTGAAAAACGCAATAATTGTAAGTACCATACAAGGTGAACTGTTCAAAGTCCTTTAGAAAAAGCAGTTATGCTAAAACCAGTATGGACCCTCGAGTATACACCTGCTATTGTACCTGCTGGCCATTATCTATTGCTGTGCTCCTACTGTCCTTTACCTGCTATTGTACATGCTGTCTATTACTTATTGCTGTGTTCCTGCTGCCTTTATCTGCTATTGTACCTGCTGGCTATTGCCTATTGATGTGTTCCTGCTGCCTTTACCTGCTATTGTACCTGCTTTCTATTGCCTATTGCTGTGTACTTGCTCTCCTTTACCTGCTATTGTACCTGCTGGCTATTACCTATTTCTGTGTTCCTGCTGTCCTTTACCTGCTATTGTACATGCTAGCTATTACATATTGTTGTGTTTCTGCTGCATATATCAGCTAATGTACCTGCTGGCTATTACCTATTGCTATGTTCCTGCTGACCTTTGCCGGCTATTGTAACTGCTGGCTATTACCTATTGTTGTGTTCCTGCTGTCCTTTACCTGCTATTGTACCTGCTGACTATTACCTATTGCTGTGTTCATGCTGTCCTTTACCTGCTATTATACCTGCTGGCTATTACCTATTGCTGTGTTCCTGCTGTCCTTTACCTGCTATTGTACCTGCTGGCTTTTACCTATTGCTGTGTCCCTGCTAACCTTTACCTGCTATTGTACCTGCTGGCTATTACCTATTGCTGTGTTCCTGCTGACCTTTACCTGCTATTGTACCTGCTGGCTATTACCTATTGCTGTGTTCCTGCTAACCTTTGCCGGCTATTGTAACTGCTGGCTATTACCTATTGCTGTGTTCCTGCTGTCTTTTACCTGCTATTGAACCTGCTGGCTATTACCTATTTATGTGTTCCTGCTAACCTTTACCTGCTATTGTACCTGCTGGCTATTACCTATTGCTGTGTTCCTGCTGTCCTTTACCTGCTATTGAACCTGCTGGCTATTACCTATTGCTGTGTTCCTGCTGTCCTTTACCTGCTATTGTACCTGCTGGCTATTACCTATTGCTGTGTTCCTGCTGTCCTTTACCTGCTATTGTACCTGCTGGCTATTACCTATTGCTGTGTTTCTACTGTCCTTTGCCTGCTATTGTACCTGCTGGCTATTACCTATTGCTGTGTTCCTGCTGTCCTTTACCTGCTATTGTACCTGCTGACTATTACCTATTGCTGTGTTCATGCTGTCCTTTACCTGCTATTATACCTGCTGGCTATTACCTATTGCTGTGTTCCTGCTGTCCTTTACCTGCTATTGTACCTGCTGGCTTTTACCTATTGCTGTGTCCCTGCTAACCTTTACCTGCTATTGTACCTACTGGCTATTACCTATTGCTGTGTTCCTGCTGACCTTTACCTGCTATTGTACCTGCTGGCTATTACCTATTGCTGTGTTCCTGCTAACCTTTGCCGGCTATTGTAACTGCTGGCTATTACCTATTGCTGTGTTCCTGCTGTCTTTTACCTGCTATTGAACCTGCTGGCTATTACCTATTTATGTGTTCCTGCTAACCTTTACCTGCTATTGTACCTGCTGGCTATTACCTATTGCTGTGTTCCTGCTGTCCTTTACCTGCTATTGAACCTGCTGGCTATTACCTATTGCTGTGTTCCTGCTGTCCTTTACCTGCTATTGTACCTGCTGGCTATTACCTATTGCTGTGTTCCTGCTGTCCTTTACCTGCTATTGTACCTGCTGGCTATAACCTATTGCTGTGTTTCTACTGTCCTTTACCTACTATTGTACATGCTGGCTATTACCTATTGCTGTGTTCCTGCTGTCCTTTACCTTCTATTGTACCTGCTGGCTATTACCTATTGCTGTGTTCCTGCTGACCTTTACCTGCTATTGTACCTGCTGGCTATTACCTATTGCTGTGTTCCTGCTGACCTTTACCTGCTATTGTACCTGCTGGCTATTAACTATTGCTGTGTTCCAGTTAACTTTTACCTGCTGTTGTACCTGCTGGCTATTACCTATTGCTGTGTTCCTGCTGACCTTTACCTGCTATTTAACCTGCTGGCTATTACCTATTGCTGTGTTCCTGCTGTCCTTTACCTGCTATTGTACCTGCTGGCTATTACCTATTGCTGTGTTCCTGCTGTCCTTTACCTGCTATTGTACCTGCTGGCTATTCCCTATTGCTGTGTTTCTGCTGTCCATTACCTGCTATTGTACCTGCTGGCTATTCCCTATTACTGTGTTCCTGCTGTCCTTCACCTGCTATTGTACCTGCTGGCTATTACCTATTGCTGTGTTCCTGCTGACCTTTACCTGCTATTGTACCTGCTGGCTATTACCTATTGCTGTGTTCCTGCTGACCTTTACCTGCTATTGTACCTGCTGGCTATTGCCTATTGCTGTGTTCCTGCTGAGCTTTGCTGGCTATTGTAACTGCTGGCTATTACCTATTGCTGTGTTCCTGCTGTCCTTTACCTGCTATTGAAACTACTGAATATTACCTATTGCTGTGTTCCTGCTAACCTTTACCTGCTATTGTACCTGCTGGCTATTACCTATTGCTGTGTTCCTGCTGACCTTTGCTTGCTATTCTACCTGCTGGCTATTACCTATTGCTGTGTTCCTGCTAACTTTTGACTGACATTATAGATACTGGTCATTACCTGATATTGTGTTCAGTGACCACTACATGTTAGCCTATGTGTGTCATTATTATTTGCATTTTTTATGCTAATCATTATCTGTCTCTTCAGGTCCTTCAGTTTTTGGCTACTGTGTCTACTGACCATTACTACAACTTATGTTGGTCAATTCCTAAAAGTTCTATCTAATGACCGTAATCAGTATAACATCTGCAGGGTATTACTTTTAACCTTTAACCTTCCGGCCTGCTTCTAGTTTCCTGTTGTTCATGTCTCATTACCAACAGTCATTACTGCTCTGCTGATCTGCTTCTGTGTTCTGCTGACCATCTCCTGCATTTTAGTCCTCCAGTATTAGTGACCTTTTCCTGATAATTGCCTGTACTAGTATATTGTTAAGAGGCAACTTAACAGGCTGAATCTTTTTTGGACTCAAATATAAGATAACTCTTGTCACAGTCTTAGCTCTTCACATAATTTTGTGTGAATGTTTTTGTTTCTGTGTTACATGTACATACTTTATTTTATGAAAAAAGTGGAGGCTATTACAGTTATCTGTAATCTCTGACCACTTCATAACATACCTCCATATACCTCAGATGTTATTATTATTATTTTTTTAATGAATGAACAGAACAAAGTGCCATCTATTCAACATCGAAGGGTGAACACTAGTCATAAACTAATGAAGCAATATTAGCTTTACCATTGGAATTAGAACTTAAAAACATAAAAATAAAGAAAACACAACAAACACAATTATTTAATGCATAATTTCATTTAATTAATGTTTGTGATTTTTTGTTTTAATTAATATAAAATTTGACTTAAAACTCAAAAAAGCTTATAATATTTCATAAGATTATAACAGTTCTCTTTCACATGTTTGAGGAAAAAAAAAGAATGTTTTTTTCTGATTCCAAACAAATAAGACTCCAAATGTTTTTGGATTAAAATTAAAAAGAATCAAACTGTAGTATGTGATATGAAGTATATCTTAGAGCAAGGTTAATCCTGGATTGTTTACTAAAACTGTAATTTTAAGAGCCCCATGTGTGAAGCTGGGAATGCAGCATCTTTGCCTGAGCAGTTCAGGCTTGTGCAAGCAGGCCTAACCTGCTAGTTAAAGGGATACTAAAGACAAAATCTTTCTTTAATGATTCAGATAGAGCATTTTAAGCAACTTTCTAATTTACTCCTATTATACATTTTTCTTCGTTCTCTTGCTATCTTTATTTAAAAAGCAGGAATGTAAAGCTTTTGAGCCGGCCCATTTTTTATCCAGAACCTGGGTTATGCTTGCTTATTGGTTGGCTGAATGTAGTCACCAAAAAGCAAGAACTATCCAGGGTGCTGAACCTTAAATGGGTTGGCTCCTAGGCTTTAAATGAATATAGCAAAAGAGCAAAGAAAAATTGATAATAGGAGTAAATTATAAAGTTGCTTAAAATTACATGCTCAATCTGAATCATGGGGGAGGGAGAATTTTGGGTTTAGTATCCCTTTAACCCCTTAATGACCAAGGACGTGCCAGGCACGTCCTAGAAGAAACGATCCTTAATGACCAAGGACGTGCCTGGCACGTCCTCAGGGGTTTCAAGCGCTGGAAGCGATCGTGATCGATTTCAGTCAGTTTCAGGGTATTGCAGTGATGCCTCAATATTGAGGCATCCTGCAATAACCTTTTTTTACCCACCAATGCAGAGAGAGACACTCTGTGGCCCTCTCTGCATCGACCCGCGATGTTGCCAATCGTTGGTGGGTGAGAGCCATAGCAGGGCCGAATGATGGTGCTGGGAGAGTGCACGGGTTCCTGGGAGTACGCACGGGGGGGGGGGGAGTGCGCGTGCAAGCGGGTGGGACTGTGAATGAAAAGATTTAGAACACCAGAAAAGTGTAAGGGAAAGAGGGAGAGGGGGTAAATAAATTCAAAGGGATCTGGGAGGGGTTAGGGTATTGAGGGGGGGGCAGCTACACTGCAGAAAAATTGATATTTTATTGATTAAAATATATATATATATATATATATATATATATATATATATATATATATATATATTTTAGCAAACTATATACTGGCAGGCAGCTGCCAGTACCCAAGATGGTGGCAAATAGGTAGAGGGGGGAGGGTTAGAAAGTTGTTTCGGGGGGATCAGGTAGGTTGGGGGCCAAGGGGGGATCCAACACTGTAGGATAAATATATAAAAAAAAAGAAAAAAAAACTTTTATTTTAGTACAGGCAGACAGCTGAGGAGATTGTGAGGTATAATATCTTCCTTTTTTACATAGAGATGCTCAGGTGATATTTTCCTGTCAGCTTTTTACAGTTATACTGCATCAGTTTCAAGTGATTTAGCATGAGTATTATGTCCCTTTAAGATGGCGGTGACAATTGTGAGGTGGGGGAGGGAAGAGAGCTGTTTGAGGGGGGTCAGGGAGTGATCGGAGGTTGGTATGTGTCAGATGGGAGACTGATCTCTACACTAAATCTAAAATTAACCCTACAAGCTGCTAATTAACCCCTTAACTGCTGGGCATAATACAAGTGTGGTGCGCAGAGTCATTTAGCGGCCTTCTAATTACCAAAAAGTAACGCCAAAGCCATATATGTCTGCTATTTTGAACAAAGGGGACCCCAGAGAAGCATTTACAACCATTTGTGCCATAATTGCACAAGCTGTTTGTAAATGATTTCAGTGAGAAACCTAAAGTTAGTGAAAAAGTTAACGGTTGTTTTTATTTGATCCATTTGGCGGTGAAATGGTGGCATGAAATATACCAAAATGGGCCTAGATCAATACTTTGGATTGTCTAGTACACTGAACTAAAGCTAACATTAATCCTACAAGCTATCTAATTAATGCCTTCACTGCTGGGCATAATACAAGTGTGGTGCGCAGCAACATTTAGCAGCTTTCTAATTACCAAAAAGTAATGCCAAAGTCATATATGTCTGCTATTTCTGAACAAAGGGGATCCCAGAGAAGCATTTACAACCATTTGTGCCATAATTGCACAAACTGTTTGTAAATAATTTCAGGGAGAAACCTAAAGTTTGTGAAAAAGTTAGTGAAAGTTAATGATTTTTTTATTTGATCGCATTTGGCAGAGAAATGGTGGCATGAAATATACCAACATGGGCCTAGATCAATACTTTAGGTTGTCTACTAAAAAAAATATATACATGTGAAGGGTTATTCAGGGATTCCTGACAGATATCAGTGTTACATTGTAATTATCGCTTGTACTTATTGCCCTATAACTTGCAAAAAAAATGTAAACATTGGGTATTTCTAAACTCAAGACAAAATTTAGAAACCATTTAGCATAGGTGTTTTTTGGTGGTTTTAGTTCTGTAAGATATTTTGGGGGTCAAAGTTAGAAAACGTGTATTTTTTCAATTTTTTTATCATATTTTATATATTTTTTATAGTAAATTATAAGATATGATGAAAATAATGGTATCTTTAGAAATTCCATTTATTGGTGAGAAAAACTGTATACAATATGTGTGGGTACAGTAAATGAGTAAGAGGAAAATGTCAGCTAAACACAAACACAGCAGAAATGTAAAAACAGCGCTTGTCCTTAACGGTAAGAAAATTTAAAAATGGTCTGGTCACTAAGGGGTTAAGTAGCTGGCTAGCTGCTTTACCCTCTCTTTCACCTCAATGCTCGCAGAGTTAAATCATCCTGATCTGATTAGGCTGATTTACAAATCCTGAACTAGAAAAAATGGTTGCGCTAGAGCAGGGGGCATCGCTAAACAAACAATTGCTGGTGCAGACTTAAAGGGAGACTCAATCAAAATTAACTTTCATTATTCAGATAGAGCATGCCATTTTAAACAACTTTCCAATTTACTTCCATTAACAAAATGTGAACAGTCTTTTTATATTTAAACTTTTTGAGTCACCAGCTCCTACTAAGTGCTATTGCATTGTCTTGTTATCTTGCATTTGTTGATTTTGCAAATCTACTGTGTTGACTGCTCCTTTAAATGCTTGCTGCAATGCTTAGTTCCCAAAAGCAAAACTTGTCCAACCGGCAATTGACAGATGAGGTTCTAAAACTCTAAGTTCTCACCAAAAATTTAATTACACCATAGGTAAATTACAAACTTACTATCATGGTATTTTTATTGTAGATATAGTAATGTATTAACCACAAAGATTGATATATACAAAAAACGTAAAACCATTAAAAAGCAATATAAATGTCTGAGAATAGAGGTGTTACAATTTGCAATGTTTAGTTATACATGTCAATATAATATATACATATTAATGCTACAAATACCCTAAGAAAAAAAAATACATTGAACTTTTATTTATAGGTAAGAACCTTTCTAAAAAATGTATTTATTAAAAATGTATTATTTTTTTGAGCAATAAATTTTCCTATGCTAAATAAGGGCTAGTTTATAAGTGGCACGCTAACAGTTACTCATAATAGAAAAGGGGTTTAGCACAGCTCTTTGCACGTGTCAGAAGTAGTGTGCTCATTACAAGTTGAAAGTTAATGCTTTCACTCAAGCGCAATTTAACGTGCATCAAGGTAGCGAGACTTCAGAGCTCTGGTTACCTGTTACACTCTACAAAAGAGTAGAATAAATATATACAGTATATAGACATATAAACACATAAATACACACATACCTGTATACATATATGTCTATATGTATATATATATATATACAGACATATAATTACAGACATATATACATATAAACTCATAAATACATGTGTAGAAAAAAAAATGTATATATATATATATATATATATATATATATATATACATATATTATATAAGTGTATTGGAGCCCTTTGTATTTAAGTAGCTTAAAAAACATGTAAAACCATATATTAATATTTAATAAAGGTTCTAACTATGTATTTACTGTAAATATTTCACATTCCAATGTTCTTTACATATGGATGGCCAACAACAATTTTACGAAGTGGTGCTCTGCTTTTTCCATCAAACGGTTTATTGATGCATAAAGCTCAAGAGGAAAGTATTGTCTGCTGATCATTGGATATATATATGTATTTCCAAAAAACATCAGATAAATATAGAAATATGTATTTATGAATAAATAGAACATATTCTGCTATGTGAAAAACATTAGAATGTGAAATATTAATATTTTACATCGGGTTAGCGCACTTGAGAACATGCAATTGGGTTTGCGTAAAAGTAGGATGTTAGGATTTCCACTTTTGGCACTCCTTTAAAGTCTATGGGTGAAAATGTAAACGCGGTCACTATTGTTTGGCGTGTGAGCAAAAAACGTTTTAATTTTTAACTTGTAATATGTGTGATACCCAATGTGTGCAAATATCGTATACTTCTAGCGAAGTTAACACATGAGTGGGAGAGCAAACTACCGCTCCAATCATAATCTAGCACTAAATCTTTTTTTACTTGTCAAACTTTTGGTTTATTTCTGTATGACAGTTATAAGTGGGAGTTGAATCTATTGGCTAGAATGAAGACTAAAATCCATTTAAACAGATTTACTTTTTTTTTTAATGCAACCATGCATTTAATTGCTGCTTTTTCATCTGCTTGATGGAAATGTTTTGCCAGCAACATCCCTTTAATGATAAAGTATTGTATTTTAAACTGGTTGGGAACAAAGAGATTTATGGCTTGTCTGTCAATATTTTAATGAAAAAAAACTCTCCAAGGTTCTTTCATTACTTTACCTCACAAAACTTTTACACACATTCACACCTCAGTGACTGTAGTTAATAAAGTTGTTTTTTAATTCCTAAAGTAAGTTAAACAAAAATCTATCTATTTCTTATAGTTTTTTCTTCTTCTTGTAGTTCTGAACCAAAGTCTTTATAGATTAAAGGGACATTATACCCAAATGTTGAAGGATATGAAAGTGACGCAGAATAGCTGTAAAAAGATGAATAGAAAATATCACCTGAACATCTCTATGTAAGGTAGATTTTTTACCTCAAATTTCCCAAGTATTCACACCCCACTGTAAAGAGATTTTAAGCAGCCAGTCAGGATGCTTGTCCCAGGACTTGCAAGGGAGTGTGCATCTGCATGTGCAGGCACAATCATGTTATTTTTCTATTTAGTTTAAGTAAGTTCTAAGAAATATCATGAGATTTCATTGAAATATTATGATATTTAATTGAAATCTCATAAGATTACAGCAAACGTAAAGCATTACCTCAACTGATTCTAATTGGCTATTGTTTTGTTTTTTTCCAACTTGCAGCTGGACAGCAGCAGAAATATAAATGTTTACACTTCACTTTCTCTGGTGAGCTGAAGAAATTTTGAGGTAAAATATCTTCCTTTTTTCACAGAGATACTCAGGTGATATTTTCTTTTTACAGCTTTTTACAGTAATGCTGCATCACTTCAAAGGATTTAACATATGTGTATTATGTCCCTTTAAATCAAAATTTCTCAGAAACACTGCAGCTTAAAGTGATATAAATGTGCAAACAGATAATATTGTCATTTGTTAGATACTTTTATTATTGCTCTTTTACTTGTATATAACTGTGTGTTTAACCTCTGCAAAGGGGTTAAACACCCAGTTTAAGTCAGACTTAGAGCAGCAATGCACTAGTGGGAGCTAAGCAGAAAAAGTCTTGTGAGCAAATGACAAGAGACTAATGTGTGTATCCACCAGTAAACAGCTAGTTCCCAGTAGTGTAGGATATGTATATATTATTTTTCAACAAAGGTTACTTAGAGAGCAAAGTCAAGGAACATGAAACCCACTTTTTATTCATGATTCATATAGAACATACAATTTTAAACAACTTTCCAATTTACTTCTATTATCAAATATGCTTAGTTCTCTTGGTATCCTTTGTTCAAAAGTATGCCTAGGTAGGCTCAGGAAGTGGAAGCTAGCTATTGATTGGTGACTGCAATGTTTCAGCTTGCTCCCAGTAAAGCATTGCTGCTCCTTCAACAAAGGATAACAAGTGAATAAAGCAAAATTGACAATAGAAGAAATTGGAATGTTGTTTAAAATGATATGCTCTATCTGAATCATAAAATAAAAAAATGAGGTTTCATGTCCCTTTAATTTAAGAGTACCATAAAATGACATGCTCTATCTTAATCAAGTTTAACTTTGATTTCATAATTGCTTTAAAATGTTGCAAGTTAACAAGGTTTTGATAGATTTGCTTTATATTTGTCTACACTCGTAACACTACTTGTACTAAATGAGATTACTGTTGAAATTATTATGTCTGTACAGCAACTATCTTTCTTTTTTATAAATACTTTGTATTTAACAAGTTTATGTACAAATCAATTTTAATAGCTACTACACTGTTATGGTTTGCTGATTATTTGAATTAACATATTACTTAATAGTAGCATGTATAGATTGTATAATTTGCATGGCTTAGTAAATGGATGAATTAACCAAGCGGCTTTGATTAGTATGGATATGTCAGGATCAACACTCCCAGTGACTTTGAGTCTATGGAGTATATTTAAAGGGACACTGAACCCAAATTTAAAGCATGAAAATTTAAGCAACATTCTAATTTACTCCTATTATTAATTTTTCTTTGTTCTCTTGCTATCTTTATTTTAAAAGCAGAAATGTAAATCTTAGCAGCCAGCCCATTTTAGGTTCAGCACCATGGATAGCATTTGCTTATTGGAGGTTTACATTTACTCACCGATAAGCAAGCATAACCAAGGTTCTCAACCAAAAATGGGCCGGCTCCTATGCATCACATTCCTGCTTTTTAAATAAATATAGCAAGAGAACGAAGAAAATTTGATAATAGGAGTAAATTAGAAAGTTGCTTAAAATTGCATGCACTATCTGAATCATGAAAATAATTTTTGGATTTAGTGTCCCTTTAACATAGTAACATGTCCACTGCACATCAATGCCGCCCCCTGCAGATTTGTGGCTAATCGGCCGCTATCAGGTGGTGTCAATCAACCTGATGGTATTTGATCAGGTAGATTTCTGTCCGTGGCCTCAGAGCAGGCACAAGTTATTGAGCAGTGATCTTTAGACCGCTGCTTCATAACTTCTGTTTCCGGTGAGCCTGAAGGCTTGCGCGGAAACAGGGGCATCAAGCTCCATACGGAACTTGATAAATCGTCCCCTATGATTGTGATTTACATTTAAAATGCATTAGACTATCATAATCTAGCCCTATAGGGCAGGCGAATCTATTGCTCCAAAAGTAATATATTTTAACATTTTCTTTTCTACAAAGGTTCTAACCTATAAATAAAAGTTCAATTTAAAATTATTCTTTTTTTTTCTTTTAGGGTGTTTATAGTATTGACATGTACATACAATATTGACATGTATTGCTGTGATGACTTGATGCTTTCCCAATCAATGGTTTGCTTGCTATTTTACCTACTTCTTTGGTTTTAAACATTCTAATAAAGCTTTATTTTTTACATAGGATAGAAATGGTGTGGGATTTCTTTATGGGGTTTCACTTTGGAGGACTTTTTTCCCATAAGGCTCTACTGTTCATACACTATTCCTCTATAGCACTGGTTTTCAAACCTGTTCTCAGGCCTCCCTAACAGGCCACATTTTGAGGATGTCTGAACTGGAGCACAGGTCCAAGGTAATCCTGAAAACCTGGCCTGTTGGGAGGCCTAATGATAGGTTTGAAAACCAATGCTCTATAGTGACATAATCAGAGGCCTTGGCACTCTTGAAATAGCCATTTACAAAGAATGCCAGTTTGGCAAGCTCATCTCTTTCTTAAGGAATATTGTTATTATTATTATAATTTATTTGTATAGCACCACAACATTCTGTAGTGCTGGGTACAGAGATAGGGGTATACTCTGACAAAGACTTGTGGAGAGATACAAAAACATTAAGGAATAAACAAATCTAGTACAGGAGGAAGAGGGCCCTGCTTCAAAAAGTGTACAGTTTGAGACTGCAGAGACATAAGGTTTGGGGTAGCTTGTCACATGGATTGTATCAGTGAGTCAAGGCACCTCAAGATGTTTTTTGGGTAGGATTAAAAAGTGGGTTTTTAAAGAGTACAAAACACACTGATTAAACAGCGCTAACTGCCAGGGATGATTCAATATTTCTATGATGTAAAGCAATAAACACAGATTCAGAGAAGTAGATAAGAATAATAAAAAATTGATAAAAGATTAATAAAAAGAATTTACGTGTATTATTTGAGAGCCACTTGTAATCAATGTCTACTTGTCTTTCTTAGCAAGCATAGATGAGCATATACATACAGCACATATAAAAAATAGACTAAACAAGTTAACAAATAAAAATTCAAATACAAAAAAGGTAGAAGCAATAAAAAACACATAAACTCCTGAAGACAAACAAATGTCCTAAAGAAAAAACAAAAAATGCAAACAAGTGCAACTATATAGTAATGTTTATACGAGACCTGCTGCTGCAAAATGACCAAAGGTGTCCTGCGTGCCTCCCGGAGTAAAGTAGAATCCCAAATCTCTGAAACACATAAGCGCAAACAGACTCAAGTGTAGGTAAGTAAAACAAACACGCCACACTTTCTGAATTGTACTTACAAGATTGCAATTTATTCAGGCGGTTGTTAACAAAATATGAGATGACCAAGAAAAATCGTTCTAGATCACTTAAGGTGCAGGTTATTGATTGGATTCCCCCTTCCATCCCTAACAGACTTCTTACATTACGCAAACGTGAGACATTCTGGATACAGAAGTGGAACTGTCTGTGTCCGGGAGGTCTCAATGTTGACTTAGATCTAGCAGCCTTCATGTATGTTTTCCATTCTCTAGCTAGGAGTAAAGGATAGGGTTTTTTAGTGTACAGTTCTTAAGAGATTATTTTTTGGATAGGTGTATATATATATGTGTGTGTGTATATGTATATATACACATATATATGTATGTGATCAAATTAATTCATTTATGTATGTCATGTCCTTGTTTTAAATATTTTGAATATTTTTAATATTGTAATGTCTTGAATATTTCAATATTTTTGATAAGTTTTAGTATATATTCTATTGGTAGAGTTTATATGTGCTAACCGTTATGAGGTAGGTAGGACACAATGGCTGTTCCCTGTGTACATCTTCTATTTTATATTCCCATTGTATCACTCTCTTTCTCCCTTAGTTTTATTAATACTTTGTTTTATTTTTGCTCATATATGCATGTAACATGAGTGTATATAGATTATATACATTGGAGTTTCAATTAATTATTATATTATTTCAGGTATTGATTTATGCATAAAATAATATATACCTTACTCATATGGTGTATATATATTTTTAACTTAGTTTATTGTAGATGATATGATATTATATGCTTATGTTCATCAAATAACGCCTGATAAAACATTGGTAATGAGTTATTTTTCTTTTATATTTTAAAAAGATTTCTTGCACTAATGTTGTTCTCTCTTTGTCGTTTGTCTAACACTGTCTTTCAACATTTCATAAATAATGGGCAAAAAAGTCTATGAAAATATATCAGTATATTTCAATTTATTAGTGACATTTTTTGTGGTATATTAATTCATACCTTTTAGAATAGTTTATTAATTATGTTTTTAATAGTATATAATTATGTTTTTATTATTAGAAAATTAAAAATATGTGTTTTTAGCTTCTTAATCTATCATGTACATGGATCTGAGTTCGCTTTACATAGCAGACATAGCAGACAGGCTAGTTACTTAACAAGATGTTTCTTCCCCTCCAATGAAATAAGCCAGTTGGCTATATATCAGCTTGTACTGTGAGAAGAGGCATCGACTTCACCTCTTGAGAAAGACCGCACGTTGGCGATTGAAACGCGTTGAGGCTTTTTGGACTGTTTGAGGATCCGTACTTTGTTCCAGTGACGATACCGGCTTTGACATTGACGCTTTCAAACACAGCGTTTATCTATCTGAGTCACTACTATGGACACTTGTTAAGGACGCACACACTGGTTCCAGTATTCCCATTTGGAGAGACTTATGTTTTAATTCACCCTGTATGAACGATCTTTCTTGGTCATCTCATATTTTGTTAACAACCGCCTGAATAAATTGCAATCTTGTAAGTACAATTCAGAACGTGTGGTGTGTTTGTTGTACTTACCTACACTTGAGTCTGTTTGCGCTTATGTGTTTCAGAGATTTGGGTTTTTAAAGAGTGTCTGAAGCTATACAAGGTTAGAGACAGTCTGATGGAGTAGGGTACAGAGTTCCAGAGGACAGGATCAGAAGTCTTGAAGATGAGAGAGGGATGCATATATAATAGGAGTGAAGAAACATAGATTAGATGTTGAGCGAAGAAGACGGGTCGGGGAGTATTTGGAGAGGAGAGAGTAAATATAGTTGGGAGTGAGGCTGTTGAATGCTTTATAGGTTAGGGTTAATACTTTAAATGCTATTCTAGAGTGTATGGGGAGCCAGTGTAGAGACTGCAGCAGACTATGTAGATTAGCAATTTAGGTGGCTGAGTCTATCTAAAGCATTCACAATAGATTGGAGGGGGGAGAGGTGGGGAAGGCCATTTAGAAGTAGATTACAGTATTTTTGTAGTTTCTTCAGAAAGTAAAGGTTGGATTCTGGAAATATTGCGTAGGTCTGCATGACAGGATTTGGTGAGTGCTTTTATATGTGGAATGAATGTTAGTTTAGAGTCAAGTGTGACCCCAAGACAGCAGACCCCGGATGAGGTGTTGAGAATAGAGAGTCTCCAACCCTAAGAGAAATGTCAGGTGTTGAATGTCTTGATGAGGCAATAAGAAGCAGCTCTTTTTAGATTAACTTGGAGATAGTGCATGGGCATTCAGGAAGACAATTGCAGGGAGACAGTTGTTAATTTGAGTAAAGATAGAGAGCTACCAGGAGAGGAAAGATAGATCATCAGTGTATAAGAGGAACTTGAACCCAAATGAGGATATAAGTCTTCCAAAGGAGGATGTATACATAGAAAAAAACAAGGGACCCAAAATAAGAGCCTTGCAGTATTTATGTAAATTCTCTTTTGATTATAGACAAGATTGTGGAGGCCTTTCAGTGATCTGGAGCTAAACACTGTTGTATATAGTTTATTGAGTTTTGTGAAAATATAATAGCAAGTAGCATAAGGCAAGTTAATTTCTTCTTTGTTTGTGTTAAACCTAAAATTACCAATGAAAATATCCCAACAATTTAACTTTATTCCTTACCTTACACTTACCTTGTCTATATACTTAACCCTAGCTTTGGGACTAACCAATTCTTTAACTTTAGTCCTAATCCTGATTCTAGATTTACCACTAACCCTAACAACAGGCTTAACCTTAACTAAGCAATATTTAAGGTTAGTTTATATTCTAGTGTACATTTTGTGAATAGGTAGCAGTATAACATATCTCCAGGGAGTTGTTAAAAATATTATTGAGAAATTAATTTTTTTAATCGATTCCTTTTATTTGTATTTAAATATTGGATGCTGTAAAATCACCTTTTCATATAAAACAAACATTATTTAGTAAAGCAAATTTGTATACAATTTTATTTCATGATTCTGATAGAGAATACAATTTAAAACAACTTTCCAATTTACTTCTATTATTTAATTTGCTTTCTTCTCTTGTTATCCTTTGCTGAAATGTTTATCTAGGAAAGCTCAGGAGCAGCAAAGAAGTTCTAGTTGCTGATTGGTGGATGCATATATATACCGATTGCCATTGGCTCACGCATGTTATCAGTCAGCAACCAGAAGTGCATTGCTGCTCATTGAACAAAGCATATCAAGAGAACGAAGAAAAATTGTTTATAGGAGTAAATTAGAAAGTTGCTTAAAATTTCCTGCTCTATATGAATCAGTAAAGAATAATTTTGGGTTTCATATCACTTTAATTGTACTATGCTCATTAACAAACAGAGAAAAAATCAATTGCCATCACTTCTTAATAATCTTACGGTTTAAAATAAAGGACATGATGATTTTCTGATAGTATTCATAAGTCAGCACTCATAAATGCTAACACACCATTACTTATATCAATAATAGAAAAACTAACTATTGTTTTGTTCATTATTAATATAGATTATATTTTTATTGTAAAAAAAATCCATGATTAAATCTAGGTGTGTTTAGTCAATTGTGTTTTCAAATTTGACAGCTTTCCTGAGATACACAATATATTTCAGTATTTTATTCCCATGTTCCCATGCATCATTCCCTCCCTGGAATTGTCAGTTGGCAATTAACTAGCTTAATTATCAAAGTTACCAGAATCTCAGACTTGCTAATTTGCTGCTTCAGTGTGTTAGAAAACAAAGCAACCATCAAATTGCTCATGTACTTGCCACACTTCATCAATGTATTCCAAACCGTACGATATATCAGTCACCTTGACAACCAACATTTTAATTTATTCAAAATACGCTGCCCTTTTGATTTCTTGATAAATGTGCATTTGATAACAATTCCATAAGTTTTGTGTATCAGATATATATTCAATAATTTCAGTTGTAAAAACATAAAAATATGTTTACAAACTCTTTTAAAAAAAATATATATCGCAAGTTATTTAACTTAAAAAAGGACATCAAGCTCAAAATGAAAAATGCTCTAATATGTTATGTATTTTATTATGGCACAATTGCTTGCATATTTCTATGGGTTTAATCGCTTCACTGCAGAGAATTTCAGAGAAAAACTAGGCCAAAGTACTGGAGAATTTTCAGCATTTTTGCTATCACTCCATTGCAATATATATATCTATATATATATCTATATCTATATCTATATATATATATATATATATATATATATATATATATATATATATAATATATATCTATCTATCTATCTATCTATCTATATATATATATATATATACACTGTATACATATATATTATTTTTGCATAAAGAGAGCTTTCAGGGGATGACAGTTTATATGTATATATATATATATATATATATATATATACAGTATATATACAGTATATATATATATATATATATATATATATATATATATATACAGTATATATATAATATATATATATTAGTCTCCTCAGGATGTGCACTCTCACCCATCAAAACAACTGCCAGGGTGCCAGCAATTCATAAATCCCCCCCCAAAAAACAACAACGTCACTACACAAGTAAAGAGATTTAAAGGACCAGAGAGTGAAAGCCTGTGTTTATTTATAGACATGTGAATGGTGAAAAAATTTGGTTCGGTTCGGATCGATTCAGATTTTTGTAAATTTTGGTTCGGATCGATTCGAATTCGGAAAAATTTGAATCAATTCAGATCGGATTCGTTTCGGATTCATTCAGATTCTAAAAAAATTTGTCTGGATTCGGTTCGGTTTGGAAATTCGGAATTTCGGTAAGTGTTAGGTGGGATGTGCTGTGTATTAGACTAGTATTATGTACTGTATATTAGGTGTAACCGATAGCAGAGTGATATAACCTAATATACTGTACAATACTAGTGTAATCCATGGCCATCCGAATCTACCGAATAAATCCAAATAAATCCGAACAAATTCAGATTTATTCGGTAGATTCTGCACTATTTTAATTCGGAAATTCGAATCGATCCGAATCCCGAATTTTAAGAATTCGGCCGAATTTCCGAATCGATCCAAAACGAATCGCACATGTCTATTTGTTTATATATACAGTACATATATATATATATATATATATATATATATTATACCATAAAAAGGAAGGGCTAATGCAGATTTATAACAAAAGCCAAAGTGTGACACAGGCTGCACCAAAAACATATACTTTATTTACAGCTTTATAAACTCAGTGGAATCTCTCCTAAAACAGAGTGCGGCTGTGTAGCTAATACATAGACAGAGGAAACATGTCAAAATAAAGATAATTCTAAACAGACGTCTGTTAAATTATTTAACACTTTTTTTACCAAAATCTTAGCTTTATCTGTGAAAAACAGGCACTGTTTGATTATTCTTTCTATGCTGGATTGGAGCATGTAGTTGCACTAAGTGCTCCCCACACCAACAAACTTTCATTACATTTAGCTGTCTATTCTTAGGACAGTACAAGGAGCGTGCCTAGGCACTTATGTGCTCCAGTTTATAACATCATTTGCGATTTGCATAGTGTGTTTTTTTCTATATTTTTCAAGCTTGTCCCCTTTCGCTCTTAGACATGCCTTTTTTGAAGTTAAAGTTTACTATATGGTGTTAAATAATTTAACAGACGTCTGTTTAGAATTATCTTTATTTTGATGTGTTTCCTCTGTCTATGTATTAGCTACACAGCCGCACTCTGTTTTAGGAGAAATTCCACTGAGTTTATAAAGCTGTAAATAAAGTATATGCTTTTGGTGCAGCCTGTGTCACGCTTTGTTTTTTGTTATAAATCTGCATTAGCCCTTCCTTTTTATGGTATATTATTATAATATTTAGTGACTGCTTGCACAATCACTTTCGGTGATTTACACCAAATAGCCCATACAATGAGTGCCACCAACCCCATTATTAGTTTTATATATATATATATATATATATATATATATATATATATATATATATATATATATATATATATATATATATATATATATAGACAAACTGGTCCTGAGACATCATGAAAACAACTTTATTCCAAAGTAACAATTTGGACAGCTCTTTGCTCCTCTTCAGACCAAATACAAATCTGCCTGATACCAGCCTTGTTGAAGGACCCCCAGATCATCACTGATTCTTTACCAAATTTTACAGTGGGTGCGAGACACTGTGGCTTGTAGGTCTCTCCAGGTCTCTGTCTAACCATTATACAACAAGGTGTTGAGCAAAGCTTAAAACTGGACTCATCAGAGAAGATGTCCAGGAATCAGGGAGATTTATATTTGTGAAGGACGCATGAATCAAGACACATACAAGGTTACCTTGGAAGAAAACCTGCTTCCTTGCTCTGACAAGTTCCCCAACTCTGACAATTGTTTTTTCCAGCAGGACAATGATCCATGCCACACAGCCAGGTCAATTTACGTGTAGATGGAGGACCACCAGATCAAGACCCTGTCACGGCCAACCCAATCTCCAGACCTGAACCCAATTGAAAACCTCTGGAATGGGATGAAGAGGATGATTAATGGTCACAAGCCATCAAACAATACTGAGCTGCTTCAATTTTTGTGCCAGGAGTGGCATAAAGTCACCCAAGAGTAAAAGACTGGTGGAGAGCATGCTAAGATGCATAAAATCTGTGATTGAAAATCAGGGTTATCTAAATATTGAATTCGGAACTCTTGCTAAGTTAAAACAATAGTATTGTGTTGTATAAAAATGATTATGAACTTGTTTCCTTTGCATTATTTGAGGTCTGAAAACACTGCATCTTTTTTGTTATTTTTTACCAGTTTTTTTGCAAATAAATGCTCTAAATGACAGAAAAAAATGATGACAGTAGTTTATACAATAAAACAAAAATGTTTATTTTACTCAAACATATACCTATAAATAGTAAAACCAGAGAAACTGATATATATATATATATATATATATAGATATATATATAGAGAGAGAGAGAGAGAGAGAGAGAGAGAGAGAGTATATATATATCAATATATATATCAATACAAAGAGAGAGAAGGGAGCAAACTAATTGGTATTTGCTTAAAAAGCAAGGGGAATAAGCAGTCTTTTTCAATTTATCAAATCAGTATTGCATTATTTATTACAATGGCTATTGGACAATTGTAGTCACGTGCCCCGCTAAGGAAGTTTGCACAAACTTTTCATGCAGCCTGATGTTTGTGTGGAACAAGCTCTTTACCTGTGGATTACCTGGATGAGCTTGCAGTCCAAGGATACTGTGCAGTGAGATGCAGTAATGGACTACCGCACACGTGAAACACAGATGTAATAAGAGAAGCGTTAACGTAAAAGGAGGCTACAAAGCAGATGCTGCCGAGTGCACCCAAGTATTGATGCAATATACTATCAGACTTGTACTCCAAGTTAATACTGACACTTCTGGTTTTGCTCCTTTGCCACATATATCCTTGAAGGTTCTGTCAAGCACTGCATATATGTCTGTGACACATATTTCATCCTGCCATTTAAGCTGCCAAACAATTGTACTTTAAGGACTCCACAGTCAATTTAATAATCACGCTCACATGAACTTTACTGGGCTATTGGCTTGTTCTTATGTATGTGTGCATGAAGTGGACTTGTTTACATTTTACTAGGTTATAAACTGTCAGCATGGTTCTTAGAGACTGCATAAACTTTTATTGTTAGTTAAGGTGTAATATATGAGTAGTTCTTTGTTTATAGTTATTTTCTATGCCATATTTTATGCTGTGGTGGCGTGTGTGATTGCCATATACACTTGTGTAATTAATAAAGCAATATTGATTTGATAAATTGAAAAAGGGTGCTGATTCCCCTTGCTTTCTGAGCAAATACCAATTAGTTTGCTCTCTTCTCTCTCTTTGTATTTCTAGATGCATTAACTACTTAAGGGTCTACTCCATATAATGCATTGAATAGGAATACTACAGTACAAGGGCTATTGCCTGTAGGAGAAATGAAATGAAGTCTATCTAAATTACTTTAGGCAAAAATAAAACTCCTCACATCCTCTCTTTGAAGATACATATATATATATATATATATATATAGATAGATAGATAGATAGATAGATAGATAGATAGATAGATAGATAGATAGATAGATAGATATACAGTATATATATATATATATATATATATATATATATATATCTGTAAGGTCTTTTTCTGCATGTCTAAAATGATGCAATGGGGTAACTCTCATTTGGTATAAGAACTGCCCAAATTCTCAAATTAACCCCATGCCCTTGGTTTTTGGTAAATTAAAGGCCACTAATTGCAGCTGCACACCACACTTCTAAAACACCAAGAAATATGGAGCATCTTTACCATAATATAACATACAGTTATTTATAAACCTCTGTTTAAAACATTTAAATCCTCCATGTTTATTTTAGGCCACTCATTCGCCTTCAAGTCTATAAATATAGTGAACTAAAGGAGGGAAAGTAACAGATAAAGTAGCATTTAGAACCAAAACTATTAGAACTGGGGATAAAGGAAATTAAAAGAACAGGAAACGGGAGAACTGAATAACCGATTGCTACTTTTCTTAATATTAAAGTCACATGAAACACAATTTTTTTCATGATTCACATAGAGAAAACAATTTTAAACATTCAAATTTATATCTCTTGTCAAATTTGATTTATTCTTTAGGTATCCTTTGTTGAAGAAATATCAATGGACATGGGTGAGCCAATAACACGAGGCATCATAGCATACTTAGATATACTTTTCAACAAGGGATACCAAGAGAATGAAGCAAATTGGATAATATAAAAATGGGTTTTATGTCCCTTTAAAATACCTGGTATTTATTTAGAACCAATAAATATATCCACAATTCAATTATGGACATATTTAACAACATTTTCTTAAAAAATTGCCTATTCCCATATTTAAAAAAAATAAAAAAATATATGATATGTAAATTTCATATGCAAAATTATGAAATAAAATATTAATAAGGTGCTAGCTATGCCAGGCATTAGGGGCTTTGCTTTCACAAACCATTTGGGAAAGAGCATGGCTTGTCAATTGATGAATGAGTTCAGGATGTTTGTCCTCTGAGGTTGTAAAGAAGCGACTGTCTTAGGACCACTTTTAACTTGGGTTTACAAGCTTGCAAGGACTATGATGCTGCATTTGCAGATTCATAAATGGAGACCAACTTTAAGTATGTAAATACTGTGTCTTGAATAGTAAGAAAGTAGATTGATAAAGCAGAAAATAACTTTTTCATGATTACCAAGACATAAAAACACAAAGGTCTTTAATGTTCAGTGGGTTAGTTAGAAATGATAACTTTGTCAAACAAAGAAGGAAAGGTTGAGTTTACCCTGCTAAAATTAGAATCTATAATCCAGAAGTTTGGACTTTACAGGTAAACAACCAAGCCATGCAGACATTTTCAGAAATATTGGCCAATTATTAGTATTGACTAGTCCACATCCATATAAGAACATAGGAAATGTCAAATATGTTTACCAAATAGAATGAAAAATATTTTCAATGTTGTATATACTACTAATGTTGATTCATCCTTTGAACGAGAAGCTGTGAAATATCCATACATTACCATTTATATATATATATATATATATATATATATATATATATATATATATATATATATATATATATATATATGTATGTATGCAAAGGTTAGAAATCACAGGGTCAATGCATAACACGTAAATGAGTCCATTTGTCATAACCTGGACATTACAAGTAAGAACATTGTGTACAAGCACAGTAATACATCAACAAACTAATGTGACATTGACCCCTATACTTTGGAACAATATATCAACACTTAAAGTCTACATCAGTTTTTCTGCCTAGTGGATAAAATAAAATATTACTGTTACATAAAAGAAAAATAATGATAGAAGCTAAACTGATAAACTATCATTTATGATCACAACTGGTTTATACATAACTGGTAATAGACTTTGTAGCAGTTTTTACAACATATTTCATTATGACAACATACATTTCAAACTACAAGTCCTTGATATGTCATTGTTTTGATCAATATCAGCTTAAATTATGGTAGATATATTGCTTTCTTTACCAGAGGTCATAGCAATACAAACAGAGATTGAAACAAAGCAAGAAATCACACATTTACTTTTAGATATAATGCCTCTGGTAAAAATCATAAGATACAGGTCAACGTTATTACTTACTGACAAATAAGTATGAAATAGTGTACATTAAAAACAATGAAAAATGTGGAACAACTGTAGTGTTTGCAAAATAATTTGCAAGGTATAATATACGATGACTAGGAAAATGACAAGGTTAAGTATATATATATCAACAATGCTTTTATTTTTAACAGATTAAATGTTTGTGTAAATATGTAATAAAAATAAAACTAATAGTATTATCAACTGTTTATATTTGATAATGTTTACAGTTATGAATAACCAACATAGTTATAAACTCAACCACTTTAACATCAGGTCTAAAGATTTTTATATTTCTCATGCTCACTCACTCGCTTACTCACTTATTCGTTCATTCATTTGTTCATTCATTTATTCGTTAATTCATTATTTCATTCATTCATTTTGTTATTCATTCAATTCCTCTCCATGATATGCTGTTATCTTCTGATACACAGACTACTGCTTACAAATGTTTTCCCTAAAGATTAATAGGTATGCAAATTATTATTTCATCAACCTCAAAAATATGCAGCATGAATTTCCCAAGGGCTTACAAATAAAAATATGCCACCTATGTGGTACTTTTACAGGAACAAAACCGAAATCAAAACACAAATTTTATTATCAATGGCTCCATAGATTAAATTTTATGTGGGGCAAAGACCACGTACAAAGGCCAAAAGCTGGAGACAGAGGGCCCAATTCTACAAAGCTTTCTGGCTTGTGAGATTCTATACAAATTTGCCAATACAATAAAGCCTATGTCCTAATTCCATAAAGGCAGTTTTTACCTTGAGAAAAGTGTGTATTGCAAAGGGGTGTTCCCTGCTCTTAAATATGGGAAGGTGATGCATACATTACAATAGCAGTCACAAAAATTTAATTTAAAAACAAAACAAAAAAAATGAATAAAACAAATAAATTAAATATTGAAATAAAAATATGCAGAAAAAATTGTTTTGTTTAATCCCATTAAAATTTTTAACCAGGAATGTCCCAGCACCTGAGGAGATTATAGGTCTACACGCCACAGGAGTTCCCAGATCTAAAACTCCAACAGAGTTCCCTTCAAAGAAAGATTGTAGCAGCACCGCCATGCATTAAAATGTTTTATTCAGCCAAAACATATAGAAACATAGCAACATTTTAGGTTTACACCCTTAGTCATGCTATCTCACAATTCATTGTTTAATACATTAATTAGCCACAGCCTCAGGCAATGTAGCCATTGCCTTGATCAAATTAATTACAACAGGCAAAATCAATAATCCCCATGTCTACCCCCCACTAGAGGTCAAAGATTTTTTTCAAGAAATATACATATGCTTTTTTTAAAAAGAGTGACCAATTCCATTCCCTATTTATACCATCTGGGATACGTGCATTTAGTCTAAAAATCCACACAGCTTCCCTTTGTTTTAAAATGAGTTCTCTATTCCCTCCCCACCTAGGGCATCTAACCTGTTCCAAAGATGAAAAGGTAACTGACTAAGATTGTAACCTGCTGTAATAGGGATGTGCGACTGGTGCATCCAAAAGTTTATTTCTGCTATTACTCTAATGTTGATTTATTCTTTCATTGACCCTCTTAGTTGTCTCACCAATGTATATTTATGGTTACAACCGTTTTTCTATATTTGCGATACAAAATTAAAAGCATATTATTTTCCTGAATGTAAAATGAGTTTATCTGCCTCTGCTAGTAAGCTAAACAAGGGTATTCCATTGGCATTGAATTTTCTCCTCCAGGTGTGGCATATTCTGTAAACACTTTCCCTCTACAGTTCTCCCTGTTTTTTTCTCACAATCTAAAAGCTGGGACAGACCATTTTTTATAGAATTCCCTGAGGACAGACCTTGATTTTTAATGAGATATCTAGCAATTTTTTTAAAATCAGACCCTAAATCAGGAAGGCCTGGGGGTAGCATGGGTTCTATGGGAGGAGTCACAACAGATAGATCTGTAGGTGTTTAAAAGGACAGAGCTGCCTGATATGGGGCATGGGAAAATGGTTGATAATAGAGCTAAGTGGTATGGGGCATGGCTTGATGTGAAGATACAAAAGCAGGAAATACCTATTTTCAGCCTCTCTTTCAGCCCAACTGGCCCAAGTGGGGTAAAAATAAAAGGCTGGGGAACTTTTACACCCCATAGAATGACTACTGGTTATCAGTATGAATATCTTATATTCTCTTCTTGCTTGTATGTCTTGTTTTATCTAACAATTTAACATGTTCATCTTGTATTTAGAGATATCTTTGCAAGAATAATAAAGATATTGGGTTCTGCAGACATAAAGAACTTAAAGGGCCATGATACCCAAATGTTGAAACACTTGAAAGTGATGCAGTATAGCTGTAAAAAGCTGACTAGAAAATATCACCTGAACAACTCTATGTAAAAAAGAAAGATATTTTACCTCAAAAGTTCCTCAGTAGCCACATCCCATTGTAAAGGACTTCTAAGCAGCAAATCAGTATGTCTGTCCTGGGACAGCTAAGGGAGTGAGCTTACGTGCACTCTCATGTTATTTCCCTATTCAGTTTAAGGAAGTTTACTATGAAATCTCATGAGAGTTAAGTGAAATCTCATGGGATCACATTCATGACCTCAGCACTGTTGATGCTGATTGGCTGCAGTACATTTCTTCATTATTATTTTTTTACCTGCAGCTGAGCAGCAGCTGAGTATAACTTTTTACACAGAACTTACTATGCTGAGCTGAGGAAATTGTGAGGTAAAATATCTTCCTTTTTTTTTTTTATTTAAATATTTTTATTGAGGTTATGAGGATTATACAATAGAAAATGAGACATCATAAAACACAAATTACAAGAAGACAGAAACTCTTACAGGTAACCTTTTACAAGAGTAGAGTAGCACAGTGGTTTTTTATGAACTAGTATTTGAAACCTCTTTTTTATATTATTTCAACAATTGATTCCTCTTGACTGAGAAGGTCACTTTTGGACCTATGGAAACTAATGAAATCTATAGGGAGGAAATTAGCTTCTGGGATGGTCACTTTTGGACCTTAGTGTTGGAAGGTGGGGGGAAGGGATATTCAGCAGGCAAAAGCTGCTCTGTATGAAGGTAGGAAAGGGGAAATAGGAAATAGGGGCCTTAATATAATACTCAGCATTAGGGGCAGGATGAAGTAATTTTAAACAGAACTCTATAACATAGGGCTAGTAAACTCTAATAGCGATATCTAGATAGATGGATAATAAGTAGGTCTAAGAGGGGATCCATGGGGTATCGAGGCAAGTAAATTAGTATATCTCTAACAGAGAGGGTATCTTTCTTTAAAGTAGTGCTTAATATGGAAATTGGCAGTTATAGGGACTCACAAAGAGATCATCATCAGGGTGCATCGCTACAAACCAGTGTCTTGAACCTCTAATTTTATAAATTCTGATATGCACATTTCCAAGAGCTTAGCTATTTGTAGAGCAAGTGGGTGATACAAAGTGTGTGGTAAGTATGATAGGGAGTGAGGTATGTTAGTACATTAAAGTCTTGGGGAGTATGTTGTCTAGTTTGGTATGGGGGAACTTGCAGGGAAGGTCTCTTCTAATGAAGGGGGGGGGCATGGACTCATTTAAGATAAATTAAAACACATATTGGGCCATGTTAGTCCTTAATTAGATGCTAAAATCAGGTGGCTATGGGAAAGCATATGGATCAAAATATGATAGGGGCTTCAGAATGGAGCATGAATATATTTACCTGTAAGGAACAGTATCATGTAAGATAGATGTCCAGATCACAGGTCACTGTATTAGCAAAATAATATACTGTCACACAGCACCTGCAGCAATTGGAAGAATATCTTCCTTTTTTACATAGAGATGCTCAGGTGATATTTTCCTGTCAGCTTTTTACAGTTATACTGCATTAGTTTCAAGTGATTTAGCATATGAGTATTATGTCCCTTTAATAAATATGGTAAGAGCAGCAAGCACACTTCCAATACAATAAAGACATGAGGTATTCTGCCCAATTACTGATTCTATGAGATCCATTTGCATTCAATACTAAATATAATCTCAATATTTTTTAAAGGGACAGTAAACACCTTGTGATTACAAAATATGTCTGTTGTGCTGCTAAAAAGTGACATATCAGTCAAGACAACAGTTTTAAAGCAAAGTAGCATCCTTTTTTCTGCAATTATTTTTAAATAGCCAAACTTCACCCACCATTTGCCTTATTTGAAAGAGCCAATCTGGGTCTTAGTCAGCAGACAACCAGGCTAGCCAATGTCATAAAATTAGTATAAAATACATTTATTTGCAGTTGTTATCAGTCAAAGCCAATTAGGGATGACATACAGTATATCTAGAAGAGCTAGCCCTGAGAAGTTCTGAGTTTTAGAAATAGCTAAATTATATGAAAGGGGGCAAAATAAACAACAAATATATATTGCAAAATATTTTGATTATGCATAAATAAACATTTTATATACAAATATCAGATGTTTACTGTCCGTTTAAAATGTTTTTCTAAATAGGGTATTCTACAAATATACAAATATTAAAGTTGATCACATTAGTTTAATGCTATATTGTTTAGTAGTAGCTTTCTATCCAAAATGTTGAGAATTTCCCTTAATGAGATCAGAGACCTTACTGAGCCTTCAGTTCTATACTTTCATTTACTGAATTCTATAGGGGACCACACACATCTGTTGAATCTATCAATTAGCTTTAATAAATATGGACATATGTTATCCTCTTGATGATGTAACTATTCACACAAAACACAAGTAACGTATCTTCTCTAATGACTGGAAGACACAAAGGACTAAAGATGATTAGCATTACTGAGAGCAAAGAAATAAGAAATTAAAGGTATATTTTAAATATCTAAAGAAAAATTTGCATCATAGCATTGTAATTTCCACCAAGGTGTATATTAAACCAATAAACAGAGAAAATATTAACCAATTTTTCCAGTTTCTTTTTTAAACACCAACCAACAAGCAAACAAACAAATGAATTGAAATATTTTTATACATTTAACACACAGTTCCCATAGAACACTATGTAAAGGCACTTTTCAGTGCAGATTTTTTTCTAACACCCCTCAGCCGCCACTTGTTGCCCCTTATAACTGCTTTTTTGCAGTTACTTAATTAAAATATAAAGATGCTACCATTTTTATTTTTAATAAAGATTACTATATTGAAATTTGGAGCCAATTGGCTATTTCTGAGAGCTATTTGCTACTGCAAGCTCACAATAGCAATAACCAGCCACTTGCAATGTCTGGATATTTATCGCATGCCCGCAAACTGACAAATTTTGGGGGGCGTGCTATAAATTAGCGTTCAACTTGTAATCTAGATGTCACGATACGCCGCTTCCTACCATGCTGCCGCGGCTCTCAGATCTGTTCTCCTGCATGCTGCGTCATGTCACCTAGAGGCCTAGTTATCAAGCTGTCAACCTCAAATATGCTGGAATTCCGCAGCGTATTTGTGGCGAGGCTGATTCGCCTTAGTTATCAAGCCCGACACACCGGCAAAAGTAGAATTTAGTGATGTAAGCTTCAATCCGCCGGACTCAGTCCGACACAGATCGATTCTTACATCACTCCAGATGTTCCGCACACAAGTTCGGCACAATGACTACTTTTGCTAGTTATCAAAAAACTAGCAGGTACGCTCGGCACTTTTCCGGCCCAGCGTACCTGGTTTTCAATCCGCCGCCCTGGAGGCGGCGGATCCCATAGGAATCAATGGGAGTCTGACCATATCGAAAGTTCATGTTCGCTGCTGCCAGATATCCCATTGATTCCTATGGGAGATGTTTACACCTAACACCCTAACATGTACCCCGAGTCTAAACACCCCTAATCTGCCCCCCCCATACACCGCCGCAACTAAATACATTTATTACCCCCTAAACCGCCGCTCCCGGAGCCCACCGCCACTCAAATAAACTGATTAACCCCTAAACCGCCGCTCCCGGACCCCGCCGCCACCTATATTAAACGTATTAACCCCTAATATGCCCCCCTTACACCGTCGCCACCTATAATAAATGTATTAACCCCTATCCTGCCCCCCCTACACTGCCACAACTATAATAAAATTATTAACCCCTAAACCTAAGTCTAACCCTAACCCTAACACCCCCTAACTTAAATATTAATTAAATACATCTAAATATTATAACTCTTATTAACTAAATTAATCCTATTTAAAACTAAATACTTACCTTTAAAATAAACCCTAATATAGCTACAATATAAATAATAATTATATTGTAGCTATCTTAGGATTTATTTTTATTTTACAGGCAAATATCAATTTATTTTAACTAGGTACAATAGCTATTAAATAGTTATTAACTATTTAATAGCTACCTAGTTTAAATAAAGAGAAATTTACCTGTAAAATAAAAACTAACCTAAGTTACAATTACACCTATCACTACACTATCATTAAATAAATTATTCCTATTTAAAATTAAATACTTACCTGTAAAATAAACCCTAAGATAGCTACAATGTAATTAATGGATGAAGACTTCGGCCGCTGCGGATCTCCTCTTCTGTTCCATCGGTGGTCGGCTGGCTGAAGATGGCTAAAGGTAGGATGATCTTCAGGGGGTAGTGTTAGGTTTATTTAAGGGGGGTTTGGGTTAGATTAGGGGTATGTGGGTGGTGGGTTTTAATGTTGGGGGGGGGGTTGTATTTTTTTTTTACAGGCAAAAGAGCTGAATTCTTTGGGGCATGCCCCGCAAAAGGCCCTTTTAAGGGCTGGTAAGGTAATAGAGCTGTTAACTTTTTAATGTAGAATAGGGTAGGGCATTTTTTTATTTTGGGGGGCTTTGTTATTTTATTAGGGGGCTTAGATTAGGTGTAAGTAGCTTAAAATTGTTGTAATATTTTTTAAATGTTTATAACTTATTTTTTTTATTTTTTGTACTTTAGTTAGTTTATTTAATTGTATTTAATTGTAGTTATTTGTAGGTAATTTATTTTATTAATTTAATGATAGTCTAGTGTTTAATTGTAACTTAGCTTAGGATTTATTTTACAGGTAAATTTGTATTTCTTTTAGCTAGGTAGTTATTAAATAGTTAATAACTATTTAATAACTATTCTAACTAGCTAAAATAAATACAAAGTTACCTGTAAAATAAATATAAATCCTAAGATAGCTACAATGTAATTATTAATTACATTGTAGCTATCTTAGGGTTTATTTTACAGGTAAGTATTTAGTTTTAAATAGGAATAATTTATTTAATGATAGTGTAGTGATAGGTGTAATTGTAACTTAGGTTAGTTTTTATTTTACAGGTAAATTTCTCTTTTCTCTTTATTTTAACTAGGTAGCTATTAAATAGTTAATAACTATTTAATAGCTATTGTACCTAGTTAAAATAAATTGATATTTGCCTGTAAATTAAAAATAAATCCTAAGATAGCTACAATATAATTATTATTTATATTGTAGCTATATTAGGGTTTATTTTAAAGGTAAGTATTTAGTTTTAAATAGGATTAATTTAGTTAATAAGAGTTATAATATTTAGATGTATTTAATTAATATTTAAGTTAGGGGGTGTTAGGGTTAGGGTTAGACTTAGGTTAGGGGTTAATAATTTTATTATAGTTGCGGCGTGTAGGGGGGCAGGATAGGGGTTAATAAATTTATTATAGGTGGCGACGGTGTAGGGGGGGCAGATTAGGGGTTAATATGTTTAATATAGGTGGGTCCGGGAGCGGCGGTTTAGGGGTTAATCAGTTTATTAGAGTGGCGTGGGCTCTGGGAGCGGCGGTTTAGGGGGTAACACATTTATAAGAGTTGCAGCGGGGTCTAGGAGCGGCGGTTTAGGGGTTAATAACTTTATTTAGTTGTGGGGGGCTCCGGGGGCGCCGGTATAGGGGGTAGAACAGTATAGTTAGTGTGGGTGCTTAGTGACAGCTTATCAATAAAGCTGTAAAAAAGCCGAAGAGCAGCGAGATCAGATGAGTGATAACTATCACAGTCCACTGCTCATCGCCCCGTACTTGGTGCGCGGCTTTTTGACAGCTTTTTTTATATCTTTGGCGAGATTTTTCAGGTCCGAGGCGGCGATGGTAGGTGAGTTTAGGCGGGCGTATTGGGCCGGCAAAGGCAGGTAAGTAGACACGTTGATAACTAGGCCTCCTAGCCTGCCTGAACTGTAACTTGACCTTTGCTTTGCTTGACAACCCTTTTGGATTAACCTGTGCCTGCCTGTATTGTAACTTGACCTTTGCTTTGCCTGACAACCCTTTTGGATTAACCTGTGCCTGCCTGTATTGTAACTTGACCTTTGCTTTGCCTGACAACCCTTTTGGATTAACCTGTGCCTGCCTGAATTGTAATTTGACCTCTACATTGCCTGACAACTCTTTTGGATTAACCTGTGCCTGCCTGAATGATAATCTGACCTCTGCTTTGTTTGTACAACACTTTTGGATTTATCTGTTCCTACCTGAACTTTATACCAATCTCTGCTTACCTAACCATTCTCCTGGACACTCCTTTACCTACCTTTAAGCTAACTTGACCACGACTCTGCATCCAGTTTGCAGCTCCTCTTTGTAAGTAATTTATTCTGTTTTTTCTGCACTACATTACTAAATACTTTCTAAATGTGTCACGTTCCTGAGTTTCTCTCATTGTGCTAGTGTGTGTATTACATTCACTCTAGCTATTGGTTCTAGTTCTGGACTGATCTCAAACGACTGACACTAGACCTTAATCTTTTCTTTCTATTAGCTAGTCGGAGATATGGCTTTTTCTTTGCAACTCTGCTTAGAAGACCAGCATCCTGAAGTTGCCTCTTCATTGTTCCTGTTAAGACTGATTTCTTTCAGGGTACTATTTTATGATGCTGCCAGTTGAGGACCTTCATCTGTTTTTTCAAACTAGACACTCTAATATGTTTGTACTTCAGCTCATTTATGCACAGGGGCCTCCCACTCCTCTTTCTATTCTGGTTAGAGCTAGTTTGTGCTCTTCTGTGAAGGGAGTAGTACACATTGTTGTACAAGATCTTCAGTTTCTTGGCAATTTCTCGAATTGAAAAGCCCCCATTTCTCAGAACAAGAATGGACTGATGAGTTTCAGAAGAAAGTTATTTTGTTTCTGGACATCTTGAGCCTGTATTCGAACACATAATTCCTGATGCTCCAGATACTCAACTAGTCTAGTGAAGGCCAATTTTATTGCTTCTTTAATCAGCACAAAAGTTTTCAGCTGTGCTAACATAATTGCAAAAGGGTTTTATAAAGATCAATTAGCCTTTTTAAATGATAAACTTGGATTAGTAAATACAACATTCATTTGGAACACAGGATGATTGCTGATAATGGACCCTTATGCCTATGTAGATATTCCATTAAACATTAGCCGCTTCCAGCTACAATAATCATTTACAACATTAACAAAAAATATGCTTTTCTTTCAAAAACTAGGACATTTCTAAGTGAACTCAAACATTTGAACACTATATATATATATATATATATATATATATATATATATATATATATATATATATATACTTTTCATCCATACTGTATTGTAAGTAAGGTTTGCCTGCTACTATTTCTTAAGGGTTGGAGACAGATCTGATTTAACAATATCCTTATGGGAGGATAAACCCCTTGTCTCACAGAGATACCCTTAAAATTTTGTCTGCTTTAAGCCCTCAATGACCACATTTGGAGTACACTGTTAAAGCTATTTTCAAATATTATATTCCTCAGAAAAATCTATATAAATGCTTGAATTATTGTTGTTGTTTTTAATAGTCTCTTGTTGTAATGTTGCATCTAAATGTTGACCTATACTTTATGAAAAATGTTGCAGTGCTTGAGCAGTCCAACATAGTTAAATGCCAACATTGTTGTTACAGGGCAAACAAGTTTAGACTTCTCTTAGTCGCTGCAATAGGCACCAATACGCCATAGGTCCTAACATTTCTAAAATATTTCCAGTGACACTATGCAACAGAGAAGTCAAGTAAACTAGTTAAGGGAGTATTAATCATGTTCACAGACACCCTAACACTCCTAATGTAAACTACACACAATATGCACAAAATATTAATTATTCAGTCTTATCTGTAAATCTGTAATTTACATGCATAACATACTATTTTATGATTCAGTATGATGCGTTTCGCACCCTCTAGTGGCGCTTATTAATAGTCTATAAATAAGCGCTACTAGGTGGGGTAAAACACATCAGACTCTCTTTTTCTTGGGCACCTTACCAAGTCTGTATGGAGTTTTAATCTATTTTTCAATACATTTCTTTGCATTTTTATATAAGCACACCTTGTAGTTCCTGCTTTCTATGTGCCTCTAATTGTATATTGCGGCTTGATCCACCGCTGCTATGGCACTCTGGACTTGAGAGAAGAGTGGAGTGAGAGGGGGGCTTTATATGTGGAACCCTTTCACACTTACGGGTTCTGGAGTTGGAGAACGCCTTGAGCCCCAATAATTATACTGTACAGTAAATCTTCCAATGATAATGAGATGTACCCCACACTATCAGCAGCCTTCTCTCTTAAGAGCAGCCTTGGACTACAGCAAAGTTAACAGCTCCACTTGCCTCCAGCCTTCGGATTAGCATGACTCCTACAGTGCTCAGGTGAGACATTGGGGTTTTGAACAACCAATCCTGAATAAAAATAGCTTTTCAGCTGATTTTGAATTTTGCAGATTTAAGTTAATCCTTCACTAGGTTATCGCAACCTTATTTTACTGTAATAAAATTAAAATATATTTTTCATAAAATGTCACTGAAAAATACAAGAACATTTTCTACTAAGAGAAATGGGAATATCTTTAGAAGTAATAACATTGCAGAACATTTCTAGTGCCAATGTCAGTTCCTATTGTAACACTTTGCAAGTCACTTACTTGAGCCTCTTTAAAGGAAAAAACACTAAGTGAAAATGCTTTTTAGCCCTTAGGCACCTTATAGCCCTTAGACTCGACTTGAAACAGACAAGAAAAAGCTTCTCGGTCAGTATATGTAGCTAGAGAGACGGCCTTTGCACATTTTAAAGAAGAACAGCTACGATAAAATGAAAACATCTATTTGAAGATATGTTAGAGAGTAATTATGTAGAGCAATGTAAGAGTTAAGTAGAGTACATTTCTGACTTAGAAAAGCTTATCAAATGATTTATCTACAGAACACAATCACAATCAGACTTTTTCAACACGTTTTAATTTTTTAAATAAAATAAAAAAATATGTCCCTATACTTAAAGGGATAGGAAACTCAAAACATTTCTTTCATGATTCAGATAGAGCATTTGATTTAAAAAAAAAAAAATCTAATTTATTGCTATTAAAATTTTTCTTCTCTATGAATCTTTTGCTGACAAACAGGGATGTAAGCTCAGAAGCCTGATGATTTATTGATCAGTTTTGTAAGAATGCTATTTATTTGTAAGAGCACTAGATGGCAGCACTATTTCCTGCCATGTAGTGCTCCAGACACCTACCTAGGTATCTCTTCAACAAAGAATATCATGGGAACAAAACAAATTTGAAAAAATAAGTAAATTGGAAACTTTTTTTTCAAACTGTATGCTCTGTCTGAATCACAAAATTTTTGGTTTCATATCCCTATAACATGGTAAGTCCTATTTTTAATGATCACAATCAAAATGGTTTATAATTATCTACACTTTTTACCAGTTTTAACATTTTCAAATTCAAAACCTAATGCTTGTTGGTAAACCCCCAGGTGGCATATAGCCAGCTACTTCCTGCTTAATCAATTACATTTAAAAAGTATTAATAAGTACTTCTACACTAATAAAAAGAAGCACAAACAATAACACAGAACACACAAAGCTTACTTTACTCCCCTGGTCTACTCCCTTAGAAAGACTTACAACAAGATTGTGATTGAGTATTTTTGTTTAAACTCTTCAAATGAATTAAACATATAGTTAAAAGTATGTATTGCCACTCCTTAGATGGATATAGCTGGTATGCATAGTTATCTGCCAATCGCTGTCCAGGAACTACATTGGAATACATTGAAATACATCTGGTGAGTGATATTGCCAATATGTCTAATGATTTTGCAGGGGTTACTCACAATCATTAACTAGGATTTGTTTAATTATAAAATGCTCAATTGGCTTATAACACTTTATTATAATCAAGAATGTCAATTTAATTTCATTTTAATTTTTCTACATAATCAAATTAATATGTTAGTGCTACAACAATCCAGCAGTAGTATATAACTGCTTAACATGCACTCAAATCTTCTGAAGAAGACACATATGTATTTCATTGAAGAAAACATCATTCTCAAATAATTTTTCTTATTTAATTTATTATTATTTCTCTATATTTCAACCATTTTTTTTAATAATTTACTTCATATGTGTTTTGCAATTACAGTATTTTTAATGGATACAATTGCTATTATTTTAAAGGGTGTTGTATATTTTATTTCATGCAACTATGGAAATAAAATTGGACAATCTCATTGAACTGGTATAATGACAGTAATTACATTTGCTGGGAAATGAGAAAAGAGATTAAAGATTTAGGATTAGAGTAAGCATTGCTAGCTACGCTTTAAATGTAATGCCTATCATTTATTTACTAAATTGCTAGAATTGAGTACAGAGAATAATAATAGTAATATCAGCAAGTATCATTTACCAATATTCTAATAACATGTTATATAGTCTTTAATGCATGTTATTGCTAGGTTAGAAAAGTGCATTATCACATGATTTTAGGATTTTGATTATATAAGTCATACACTGTGAAAACAAACCAAAATGTGTATAATTTAGAAATATACAGATAATTCTAAGGCAATGCTACTAGGTTGTAATCCCTAATGCTATAAATGCTCACTTTTAATAGCGACCAAATAACTAGTTCTGTTTTACTGCATTAAAAGGACATTGTACTCACAAATTCTCTGTCAACCATAGGAAAAAACAGCATTTAAACATGTCAAATTATATTGTATTGTCACTAGGGGGCGTGAAATGAGCTTATGCTCTGTGGCTGATGGGTACTTCCTGGTTATATTAATAAGCTAATAGATACTTCCTACTGTTTCATATAAATGATGGATTTATTTTTAAACTTACTGCAACTAAACACATGTGCTGTTTCAGCATTTTATTGGAATACAAAACTTTAGCTGTCAGAAAGCCATAATCTTAAAAAAAAATACTAACCAATATCCAATAAACATTATGGGCTTCAGTGCAGGCCCAAACAAAGGAACCTGCATGTGATAGTAAGGAAGCAGCTGTCATCAGACCTCTGTTTCTTTACCTCTCCGCCAGCTCTGAGCTGGCGGTTTATAATCCCCCAGACTAGTCCAACCTGGGTGATTGACAGAAACTGTTCTATGAAAGAGCAAGGGGGCATCACTGCACAAGCAGTGGCACCCGTTACCTGTGATCATCCTAATTGGGAGCCTTTCTGTCTGCACAATAATAAATGGAATATGCTATAACAATTTTATAACTGTTTATTATCTTTTTTATATTTTTGATATTCTGGGAATGCTGGACAACATGGTACTTTGATAAATGTGTTTCACTTTTTTATTACTAATTATACCACATTCTGATACATACAATAAGGTTGTAAACTTTTGCATTTCATTTTTTACAACTGTCCTGCTCCAGTGCTTTTTTTTGCAGTTTATTCTTTTCTAGGTGACATTTGTATTTATAATTATTTTATTTCAATAATGGTTACAGTTAACTAATGCATCCCAAAATAAAATACATGGATTACATTGCATTTGTAAAAAATAAATAAATCTTAAAGATAAATCCAGCTTAGTAGTCTAGAAGTAAATATATGCCTCTTTAAATCAACTTTTAAAGCATTTTTGAAATGTTAAATATTTGAATGCTACATTCAATATTTCTACATTACCATTCAATATTCAAATATGAATATTTGTTCTACAGAATCATTTGAATGTCAGAATATACAGTATATTGAGTTAATCAACTGTCCCAAAATTCAAATCTAAAATTATGGACATCTGCCCATCCATAAAATGTAAATTGTGGTTGTAAAGTGTTATAATAAAAATGCTGTTCCAAGAACACACATAAAAACCGTATTGGTCTAATAATAAATCCAAATATAGCAAATTAACAATCTGTGTGACTAAGCAAAGGCATCTGATTCTTTCTTAAAATTCAGAGAATGCACATTTCTTATTCATAGTAAACTCCATAATTAAATATCAAAATGCAAAACTAAAAAATAAATAAATAAATATTTTTTTTATGGCTGTAGTAATATTTCATAACAATATACTTAGTAAAAAAAAAACATGCAAAAGTTAAATTTTAAATATATTTAAAGGGACACTGTAACCAAAATTTTTCTTTCGTGATTCAGATTGAGCATGAAATTTTAAGCAAGTTTCTAATTTACTCCTATTATCAAATTTTCTTCATTCTCTTGGTATCTTTATTTGAAATGCAAGAATGTAAGTTTAGATGCCGGCCCATTTTTGGTGAACAACCTGGGTTGTCCTTGCTGATTGGTGGATAAATTCATCCACCAATAAAAAAGTGCTGTCCAGAGTAATGAAACAAAAAAAAAGATTAGATGTCTTCTTTTTCAAATAATGATAGCAAGAGAACGAAGAAAAATTGAAAATAGGAGTAAATTAGAAAGTTGCTTAAAATTGCACGATCTTTCTGAATTACAAAAGAAAAAATTTGGCTTCAGTGTCCCTTTAAATATTTAAAATAAGATGCATTTAAATATTTTCTATATTAATATTAAAAACATATCTAGTAAACTAAAAGATATATATTATTAAATATTATTTCAACTTAAAATTACATGTTATTAGCTAATATGTGTTATTAATATTGATGAATTTGTACATTAAATCTAGTTCTGCAGGGGGTATCAATTTCCCAGCTGCGATAATCTAATTTAGAAACTTACTCGTTGGGTACTAAATGCTATTGTATGTAGGAAAGCACATTATATATACAGTATATGCATATATAACTATTTTTAAAGATTATTATTAAAGTTCAACAGAATAAAACAGTGCACATACTTTGAGAGGCTAAATGGTTATGTTTCTGCAAACCCGTTAGCAGCTTTTACTAATTCTATTAAATAATGGAAACCTAGGCTAGAAAAATTATCTATTCAGCATACCTAAGAAAAAGTCTGCTGCTTCAGCAGGTGTGAAATTATAGTTTAAGTATAGGATATTTTAATTTCACAGTTAAATCGCAAAGTTGTCACAGTGCCCCTATTGAGTAAATTTCACATTTGCATAAGTTCAAGGGCATTATTGAAGGTGATTCAAATTAGACTCAACACCTTTCGTTACTGATCATATAATTGAAATTTGCAATGGCAATGCTCATTTCAAGTCAAGGTTATGTCAGTTCAAATATATATATAGAGTTTGTGTTTTTATTTCTTTTAAATTTGACATAATATATTTAGGGCTAGGTTACAAATGGCGCGTTACCTTGCATGCATATTACAAATTGAAAGTAAATGTGTTTGCTCGACCTTACGTAAAGGGTTAGGGATAAAGTAAAAGTTGCACCAAATACAACATAAATACATTAAAATAAACAGTTACACTCACATTAACCTTGTGATAAAAATTTGGTTGTTATGGTATATGGCCATGTGTTTGACTGCAAAAGGCTATAATATATATATATATATATATATATATATATATATGTATATATATATATATATATATATATATATATGTGTGTGTGTGTGTGTCTAAATAATATTTCCATAGTAATATTTAATAATGTGTTTTACTGTGTATATACTGTAAATATTTAACATTACAATGTTCTTTTTATAGGGGAAAATGTTCTTTGTATTTTTTTAAAAAAAATTCCTATATACATCTGCATATATCTATACCTGTATATATTCACATAAATATGTAGGTATAGATATATACTTGACATTATTTTATCATATATATATATATATATATATATATATATATATATATATATAATACATTATTTTCTTTGTAAGAAAACTGGAATGTAAAATATGCGTAACATGCTTTAGGTCTAACACAGGGTTGGGTTAACACATAAGGTGTGTTATGTAAATATTAAAGAAATATTAAACAGTATAAGATTGTAATACAAACTGTTTAATTATGTGTATTTGAAATATTTAGTAATATACTTTCATCATACTTTCTTTATTTATTTTGTCCCATTTTCCTTTAATTTAACACTCTCCTGCTGCAAACAATTAGGGACAGATATAAAACCAGCAATCATACTAACTAATACAAACAAGGTTGTGTGGGATTCCACATAGACAAACTCTACTTTATTGCCTGGTTTATACATCTTTCCCTAATTTTTCAACACAGAAGAAAGAGATACACATGAAACATGGCAGCACCAAATACTTTATAGAATCTACAGTACTTTATAGAAACTAAGGGCTAGATTAAAAGTGGAGTGGCATTTTGCATTTTCGCTATAGCGAAAACTCTGCTAAGATTTTCATTTTTGTACTAGTCAGGTTGCTCTGGTATTACAAGTTGAAAGTAAACAGTTTTTTTCAAGCCGTAACCCGACTTGTGCAAAAAGTCAACATTCACGATCGCGTTTAAGCATTCCCCCATAGTAGTCAATGGAGAAAAAAAAGTTGACCCCACTTTCTCACAGAACCACCAAAACATATTCTCAGTAGCTCTAACCTGACATGAAAATATGAATATTTAATTTTTGTAATATGCGCATACCTGAACGCATACTGTAATATGCGCATAACCAACATGAAAATATGAATATTTCATATTCCAATGTTATTTACGTAATGGAATATGTTCTATTTATTCATAAATAAATATTTCTACATATATCTTATTGTTTTTTAAACATTATACCTATATCAACTTGTAATATGAGCGCAATTTAAAAGGAATGCAAACAATCGCAAAATCCCTTGCAAAATCGTTTGTGCTCCACTTGTAATCTAGTTCTAAATGTTTACACTTACATCGTCAATATTTAAACAACTAATATAATGGTAAAAAGATACAGCTAAATATTATTCTAAGACTAATCTTTGCTTTGAATACATTGTTATGTGTAGCATGTATTTACTGTTTAATATCCTTTTAAATATAAAATATTAAAACATATTAATAATAATTATCAATAATTATTTTAGATAGTGTAAAATATACATATATATTCTATGGATTTTTTAGAATATTCTAGTACATCTTTAAAAATTATTTACATTAATTATTAATATTTTTCAATATTTTATATTTAATAAATACATAACGCAACTTAATATAACTCATGACGGATTAATGCACATGAAGAATTAGTGCACTCTCGTTGGACATATAAATCTGTATATATTGCACATGCTCAGTGGGAGCTGAAGCCTCAGAAAGTGTGCATATGAAAAGAATGTGCACATTTTTATAATAGAAGTATACCGGAAAGCTTTTTTAAAATGATATGCTCTATCTGAACCATGAAAGTTTAATTTTGACTTTTGTGTCCCTTTTAAAAAGACATACAGGTACAATGGTAGTGTTCTAATGAGTTAGAGGATTTTCTTATTGTACTATTTTGCCTAAACCTATGTGTTTAACCCCTGAAAAGGGGTAAAATAAGTGGGAGTAGGGGGTAAAATATAATGCAATACTTGGAGCTTGATGAACACAAAAAATTAGAGCATGCTATTTTTGCACTATATTGGTTCTATAACTTCCAAATTACCACATTTAATTCTAACTGGTTTAAACTGGTCCATATTAAATTTAAAGTCGGGATTGGGATTGCTGCAGTAATCACAAACATTTGATAATGTCTCTTTTCAATGCCTTAGTTTGTGTTGACATTAGTCTAACACTATATGATCTGTTGGAGCTGGTTAAAATGCAAGAAGTTAACTACAAACAGGAGAGAAAAAGAGACATGATATTATAAAAACTAAGAATGTGCATTTGTTTTCTTACGAATGGAGATTTGTTAACGAACACAGATATACGTTTAATTTTCACAAATTGAATATCTGAACAAATTCTTCCGTCAGTATCCATTAGTTTCCTTTAAATTACATGAGAGGTTAAAAATACTTACCTATAGCGCACTGAAGAGCTGCACTTATCCAACACTTCTTCACAGAGCCCCAGGCAGCACTAATAGGAGGCCCTGGGCTTTGTGAGGAAGGGTCCGGTTTAGCGCAGCTCTATAATGCATCTTATCTCTACCCTTCATCATAGAGCCGGGGGATGCTCTAATAGAATGTTTAGTACAGGCCGGGCTCTTTGAAGAAGGGTCGGGATTAGCACAGCTCTACAATGCATTACACTTACATGTAGCATGGTGGGGAGCTAATCTCTACCCTTTATCATAGAGTCGGGGGATGCTCTAATAGAATGTTTAGCACAGGCCGGGCTCTTTGAAGAAGGGTCGGGATTAGCACGGCTCTACAATGCATTACACTTACCTGTAGCATGGTGGGGAGCTAATTTCTACTCTTTATCATAGAGCCGGGGGATGCTCTAATAGAATGTTTAGCACAGACCGGGCTCTTTGAAGAAGGGTCGGGATTAGCACGGCTCTACAATGCATTACACTTGCGTGTAGCATGGTGGGGAGCTAATCTCTACTCTTTATCATAGAGCTGGGGGATGCTCTAACAGAATGTTTAGCACAGACCGGGGCTCTTTGAAGAAGGGTCGGGATTAGCACGGCTCTACAATGCATTACATTTACCTGTAGCATGGTGGGGAGCTAATCTCTGCTCTTTATCATAGAGCTGGGGGATGCTCTAACAGAATGTTTAGCACAGACCGGGGCTCTTTGAAGAAGGGTCGGGATTAGCACGGCTCTACAATGCATTACACTTACGTGTAGCATGGTGGGGAGCTAATTTCTACCCTTTATCATAGAGTCGGGGGATGGTCTAATAGAATGTTTAGCACAGACCGGGCTCTTTGAAGAAAGGTCGGGATTAGCATGGCTCTACAATGCATTACACTTACCTGTAGCATGGTGGGGAGATAATCTCTACTCTTTATCATAGAGCTGGGGGATGCTCTAACAGAATGTTTAGCACAGACCCGGCTCTTTGAAGAAAGGTTGGGATTAGCACGGCTCTACAATGCATTACACTTACCTGTAGCATGGTGGGGAGCTAATCTCTACCCTTTATCATAGAGCTGGGGGATGCTCTAATAGAATGTTTAGCACAGACCGTGCTCTTTGAAGAAGGGTCGGGATTAGCACGGCTCTACAATGCACTTACCTGTAGCATGGTGGGGAGCTAATCTCTACTCTTTATCATAGAGTCGGGGGATGCTCTAACAGAATGTTTAGCACAGGCCGGGCTCTTTGAAGAAGGGTCGGGATTAGCACGGCTCTACAATGCATTACACTTACGTGTAGCATGGTGGGGAGCTAATCTCTACCCTTTATCATAGAGCTGGGGGATGCTCTAATAGAATGTTTAGCACAGACAGGGGCTCTTTGAAGAAGGGTCGGGATTAGCACGGCTCTACAATGCATTACACTTACCTGTAGCATGGTGGGGAGCTAATCTCTACCCTTTATCATAGAGTCAGGGGATGCTCTAACAGAATGTTTAGCACAGACCGGGGCTCTTTGAAGAAGGGTCTCCAGCATGGTAAAGGTAAGTATTTAATGCTACAGGTAAGTATTTAATGCTACAGGTGCTACAGGTGAACCTTTTCACCTATAGCAAAGGAACATTTACATTCATTTAAAGGGACACAATCGTTTTATATGCAATTTATTTGAGGCACCAGCTCCTACTGAGCACGTGCACAAGCTCACAGGGTATACGTATACTAGTCTGTGATTGGCTGATGTCTGTCACATGGTACATGGGGCCAGCAAATGGAAGATAAGATACATTTGCCAGAAAATAAATCTACTGCTTTTGTGAAGTTTTGAGTAAGTTTTATTGCATTGTCTTTTTATTATGCACTTGTTAATAATGCAATTTTACTGTATTTAGTGGTCCTTTACAAAAACACAAAAGATTATTGGTTACAAAACCAAATTTTTCGTCTGTGCACACGTACAATAAAAACAAGTTAATTTTTATTTTTTTATTTTTAATGGTGTTCTCATAATAGCTATCTGCTTAGCACCCATAGGCTTTAGTTTTAAATTACTATGTGAGCTCTCTCTATATATAATGTGACTGCTATAAAAATAACATGAAAACAAGGACCATTAGACCAAAGGGATTTTATGTACTAGTTATTTGCACTTTCTGAGATTGTATATTGATATGTTATACATCATATTGCTGTGACAGCACTTACAATTCAATGCATTACACAATTATTTCAAAAGAAGTGAGGACGATTGTATAAATATCCCCAAACCAGTGTAAACATAAATAGAGAAACTATAGCATTACATTTTGTCAAAAGTATGTAAATCTACCTTTCAATCATAGTTATGTTATACTATCACTCTAAAATATTGGGAAGAGATATGAAGTCAGAAAAGATAAAACATTATACTCAGGGATAGATCCCAAATCTGTTGCATAATTTCTGGCTAGGCAGATACAAGCAACACTGCCAATATCAGTACCAGAAAAAAAAAATAGAGAGATGCACTAATAGCTGTGAAAAAGCATCTGCTTACACAATAGGAGAGTGTCACTCAGGGTGAAGTCTCTTTTTATTACTATACCTTTCAAAGAGGATATAGTATATCGGTCTGATCCTGCCCTCAAAAGCAGTTCAGCCCTTAAAAAAACTCTAACACTTCTCTGAAAAAGTAAAAGCAACAAACCAGACGTACGTTTCACATTTCCTGGGCCTCATTAGTAAGGTGCAGTTACGTTCCTCAAGGCAATGAATCAAAGTCTTGTTTTCCTTTATTACTATACACAAATCATTTATAAGGGGTTAAAGTGAGGGGATGTGCGGTGTTAGAATAAAAATGGCAGGGGTGTTAGAAAAAAAAAAAAACACAGAAAAAGTGCCTTTACATAGAGGTCTACGGGGACTGTGTTTTAAACTGCAAATATATATGTATATGCTTATATACATATATATTTATGTGTTAATATGTGTATATAGACAGATATAAACATAAATATATGTATATATGCTTATATACATATATATTTATGTGTTAATATGTGTATATAGACAGATATAAACATAAATATATGTATATGCTTATATACATATATATTCATGTGTTAATATGTGTATATAGACAGATATAAACATAAATATATGTATATATGCTTATATACATTTATATTTATGTGTTAATATGTGTATATAGAAAGATATAAACATAAATATATGTATATGCTTATATACATATATATTTATGTGTTAATATGTGTATATAGACAGATATAAACATAAATATATGTATATGCTTATATACATATATATTTATGTGTTAATATGTGTATATAGACAGATATAAACATAAATATATGTATATGCTTATATACATATATATTTATGTGTTAATATGTGTATATAGACAGATATAAACATAAATATATGTATATATGCATATACATATATATTTATGTGTTAATATGTGTATATAGACAGATATAAACATAAATATATGTATATATGCATATACATATATATTTTTAACTTACTACCCAATGATGTGTGACTTACCCCCTGCACTGCGCTAGGTTCTTTGTCGTGTTTCATAGCATCAGTCTGAGGCACCCATTGGAGCATATGGAAGTGCACTCTTGAGAGCGCAATGCTTTCAGGAAATGTGAACGCGAGGACGCATTCACATTGCACTTAAAGGTACAGTCAAGTCCAAAAAAAACTTTGATATTTCAAATAGGGCATGTAATTTTAAACAACTTTCCAATTTACTTTTATCAACAATTTTGCTTTGTTCTCTTGGTATTCTAGTTGAAAGCTAAACCTAGGAAGGCACATATGATAATTTATAAGCCTTTGAAGGCCGCCTCTATTTTATTTACTTTTCACAGCAGGGGAGAGCTAGCTCATGTAGGCCATATAGATAACATTGTGATCACGCCCGTGGCTAGTGGCAGACACTGCACTAATTGGCTAAAATGCAAGTCAATAGATAATAACTAAAAGTCATGTGTTTAGGGGCGGTCAGAAGATGCTTAGACACAAGTTAGTCACAGAAGTAAAAAGAGTATTAACCCCTTAACGACACATGTCGTACAGGGTACGTCGCACACAACCTGGTCTTTAAAGACCAGCGACGTACCCTGTACGACATCAGGGTTTAAAGCGACTGGAAGCGATCCTGATCGCTTCCAGCCGCTTTCAAGGTATTGCTGTGATGCCTCAACATTGAGGCATCACTGCAATACCTTTTTTCCCAAACCGATGCAGAGAGAGCCACTCTGTGGCCCTCTCTGCACCGGTTGCGATGGGCCCGATCGTTGGTGGGTGGGAGCAGCTTCAGGGAGGCGGGTGGGCGGCCCATCGCTACCCGGCATCCGGTTCCTGAATGTGCAATGTGCACGCCGGGTGCCGGGAGCGTGCAGGGGGCCTGCAGGGAGCGCGCGTGCGTGCGCATATGTGCGCGCGATCGCGTAACAGCCACTGCCACCAATGAATTTATGAATGGGAGAGAGGGAGGGGGGGGAGAGAGGGAGAGGGAGGGGGGGAAATAATTTTCAAAAGGATCTGGGAGGGGGAGAGGGAGGAGGGTATTAGGGGGGGCAGCTACACTACAGAAAACATTTAATTACATGAAAAAAAATAAAAATAAACATTTTTTGGAGGCAAATTGGGTACTGGCAGACAGCTGCCAGTACCCAAGATGGCAGCAAATAGGATGTGGGCAAGTGTTATAGAGCTGTTTGGGGGGGATCAGAGAGGTTAGGGGCTAAGGGGGGGGTCCATCACAGCTAAACATATATTTTTTTTAAAAAAAAAATTCATAAAAAAAAAAAAAAAGCCTTTTATTTTAGTACTGGCAGAGTTTCTGCCAGTACTTAAGATGGCGGGGACAATTGTGGGGTGGGGGAGGGAAGAGAGATGTTTGGGAGGGATCAGGGGGTGGGATCTTTCAGGTGGGAGGCTGATCTCTACACTAAAGCTAAAATTAACCCTGCAAGCTCCCTACAAGCTATCTAATTAACCCCTGCACTGCTGGGCATAATACACGTGTGATGCGCAGCAGCATTTAGCAGCCTTCTAATTACCAAAAAGCAACACAAAAGCCATATATGTCTGCTATTTCTGAACAAAGGGGATCCCAGAGAAGCATTTACAACCATTTATGTCATAATTGCACAAGTTGTTTGTAAATAATTTCAGTGAGAAACCTAAAATTGTAAAAAAATTTAACATTTTTTTTTATTTGATCGCATTTGGCGGTGACATGGTGGCATGAAATATACCAAGATGGGCCTAGATCAATACTTGGGGTTGTCTACTACACTACACTAAAGCTAAAATTAACCCTAGAAGCTCCCTACATGCTCCCTAATTAACCCCTTCACTGCTGGGCATAATACATGTGTGGTGCGCAGAGGCATTTAGCGGCCTTCTAATTACCAAAAAGCAATGCCAAAGCCATATATGTCTGCTATTTATGAACAAAGGGGATCCCAGAGAAGCGTTTACAACCATTTATGCCATAATTGCACAAGTTGTTTGCAAATAATTTCAGTGAGAAACCTAAAGTTTGTGAAAAAAAATTATGAAAAAGTGAATTTTTTCTTTATTTGATCTCATTTGGCGGTGAAATGGTGGCATGAAATATACCAAAATGGGCCTAGATCATTACTTTGGGATGTCTTCTAAAAAAATATATATACATGTCAAGGGATATTCAGGGATTCCTGAAAAATATCAGTGTCCCAATGTAACTAGCGCTAATTTTGAAAAAAAGTGGTTTGGAAATAGCAAAGTGCTACTTGTACTTATTGCCCTATAACTTGCGAAAAACGCAAAGAACATGTAAATATTGGGTATTTCTAAACTCAGGACAAAATTTAGAAACTATTTAGCATGGGTGTTTTTTGGTGGTTGTAGATGTGTAACAGATTTTGGGGGTCAAAGTTAGAAAAAGTGTGTTTTTTTCCATTTTTTCCTCATATTTTATAAATTTTTTTATAGTAAATTATAAGATATGATGAAAATAATGGTATCTTTAGAAAGTCCATTTAATGGCGAGAAAAACGGTATATAATATGTGTGGGTACAGTAAATGAGTAAGAGGAAAATTACAGCTAAACACAAACACCGCAGAAATGTAAAAATAGCCCTGGTCCTTAAGGGAAAGAAATTGAAAAATGGCTGTGTCCTTAAGGGGTTAATATAACAGTGTTGGTTTTGCAAAACTGGGGAATGGGTAATAAAGGGATTATCTATCTTTTTAAACAATAAAAATTCTGGTGTTAACTGTCCCTTTAACTTATTACACCAGCGCACATTTGCATGCACTGGTATTAATGAGTGGATCACAAATATCTCTCTTGCAAAACCAAAATTTTGCACTCCACTCGTAATCTAGACATGACAGTTTATACATAATTAAAATCTTGGTGCAAAACATAATAATTATAATTGTAAATAAATAGCCCAACCATCAAATAATCATCTTACTTTCTGTGTGAAGGGATACATTTGTTTTTCTAAATTTGGAATACACTTATAATTTTTCATTATTTTCCTGTATTATCTGTATTGTGCAGTTAATACTAACATTGTATCCTATAACATATTATGATAACTGAAATGTATAAAATATTTTTTTAAGTCTCCCCATCTATGCAAAAGAAACTACGACATTCCCTTTTCAGCAAATTCATTGGAACAATATAACACAAAATGTATACGACTTAAAACACAGTTTAAAGAAAAAGTAATATTTTTTATGTCATTTTTATTATCCATATGGTATTTTTCTACACTAAATATATATTGACAATTACAGATTGTGATATTTTTAATACGTTTCAAATTCAAACAAGCATAACAGGAAAATATTATATTCTAAAATATTTATCTAAAAAATTATTTCATTTTAGACTGTTATGAGAATAATTTGCATAACATCCCATTACACATTATCTGCAATATATAAATGCGTTAGACTAAAAAAGCCATAATTTGCATGATGTACATTTCACTGCTTTAATTAAGCATGCTTGTTTACAGGAAATTATAAAAAAATGCTATTTCAAAAGTGTCATTTTGATTACATTAAAAGGTCTTAATAATATTAGTATTTTACTTTGTATGATCATGAATCGGGGCTCACTAAATAAAATATTAGCACACACTGGCACAGAAGGCAAAAATAAATGTTCACACAGATTGTATAATCTCTAGTAAAGTAGAAATATTAGGTAGTAAAATGCTGTTGGGTTTGAGTTTACTTGTTATTATTACTCTGAATTTTCTAGCATACTCACAACAGGACAGCAATAATCTGAACCTCAAGCGAATGACAGAAAATGGCTAACAATCTATCTCTGCTATTCTGTTCCCGTAGGCTCTGTTTTTCAGGGTTTTTTTTCTTAACAGGAGACTAACACTTTTGAATTTTAAATGAAATCTGAGGCTGTATCATAACAAGCTATTTGCATTAAAATCATACGAGACACTAGAGAAATGTAACACCAGAAACGAATATATAGGCACGTGTAAAAAATGCAAAGCCTAATAGGTGCAGTGAGGTATATTTAATTTGAAACACATTTATAGTACATGGGGGGATTCAGCGTAAAATTCACAAAATTGGAATTATGTTAGGCATTGAATAAATAGTTGTTTTTTTTGTTTATTCATTGTGCATTGTAATAGAAAGGCTGTTCAACTACAGGTTTAGTGGAGTTAGGTGGCCAAAACAAACATTTATATTTTGTAAAGAAGATTGTGTACAGAATATTAAAACAAGTGTTATAATCTTATGCTTTTTTATGCATATGAAATAAAATTGTAGTACCTACACTGTTCGGTCACTTTATTAGGTACAGCTACCTAGTAGGGTGTTAAGCCTCCTTTAGCCTTCAAAACAGCCTGAATTAATCTAAGCATTGATTCAACAAGATGCTGAAAACGTTGTGGAAGTATTGTGTACCATGCAGACGTGAGTGTGTCACGCAACTTCTGGAGATTCAACAGAGTTGTAGGCCTGCAGCGAATAGCTCTTTCCAGCTCACCCCAAAGATGTTCAATAGGATTGAGATCCATGGATTGAGCGGGCCACTGCAGCAAAGTAAAAGTCATTGTCATGTTCCAGCTGGAAGTAACCATCTGCCTGAGGATAAACTGTTAACATGAACAGATGCACTTGGGTACAATATGGTTTTCTCTGCACCAAGGTTGAATTCTGATGTGATTCACAAAATTGTGGCCTGTCTGCTTGCACAAGTGAAGCCATCCCCCTCTGACCTCTCTCATCAACAAGCGTCTTTATTCAACAGGACTGCCACTGACTGAATGTTTTTTTTCATTGCACTATTCTCGATACACCCTTGAAACTATGGTATGTGAAAAATTCTGGAATACTGCCGTTTTAGATACGTTTCGTCCAGCATGTCTTGCATCTACTATCATACCATGTTCAAGGTCCATTAGATCACTACTCTTCCCCATTCTCACTGCGGTTTGTATGCTTAACTAATAGAAGGAAAGTTGTTCTGCTGTATTTATACCAAAACTGTGGCAGTGGAAAAAAAACATTTGTGTGCACAGCATTGCTGTACCTAATAAAGTGGACCCACAGTGTAATTAATTAAGAAGAGTAGCAAATAATAGCATCTTTTGAGGGAATGCAAATGCAGACAATGATATTAATTCCATAAAACTAATTCCTGAAACTAATATCTCACTGAAAAAATTTGGCCCTCAAATTTTTTTGGAATTTATATAGATTTGTATCCAGCCCTCGTCAGAGTGGTGAGATCAGATCCATTTAAATCATCTGAGCCACTAAAGACTCGCAACCATTTCCCCATATAGAAAAGTTCCATTTAAAGTTCCTGTTAAAGTAACATCTCCCTTTAAGGATAACCACATCACAAAAACGCCATAAAAACATTACTAAAAGAAAAAAAGGAAAGGAAACAAAAACAGTGTACGCTAACATACAGCCTTTTAATATTTTAAAGGTAAAATGCAATATATTGTAGTTCATTCTGGAAGCTAATTGTTGCTAGGGGGTTCATTTTATGTTCTGGCTCTGCAATGAGTGTTTGTTTTGGAGTGGTTATGAAGGGTTGCTAAATCAGACTTGGGATGTCCAATGTAGTCTATTAGGAATTGGTTTGAGTAGTAGGGCAGGGGTTGTGCAGTATGGCTAAAGAATCTTGGGTAGTGGGTCAATGTGGTTAGGGTTTATTGTTGTGGGAATATGACAACAACAGACATTGCTATTTATCCTTTTACCAGCAAACCAACATAGTGCCAGATTACAAGTGGCGTGCTAATTTTTTTCCGGAGTGCAAACTTCACTAGAAGTATGTTTTAACGAGGGTTAGTTAACAAGCTTATTTCAAGTTGAAACTAAAAAGTTTGCACGCAAGTGAAACCTGATGCACACTAACTTCAGGATATCGCAGCAATGTTAACTTCTCCCCATAGAATTCAACAAGGAGCGCTGTTACATAAAATACAAAAAAGCACTTATCGCTTGAAAGCAAACCTGACACTATGAAGAACTGAGCTAAAGCCGATGGTAGTTATGAATACTTTACATTCCAATGTTCTTCACATAGAAGAAAATGTTCTTTTAATTTTTAAATATAAATATATATATATATCTACATATATATATGAATATATTCAGGTAAATATATATAGATAGATAGATAGATAGATAGATAAAAATGTATATTTAAAAATAAAAAGAACATTTTCTTCCAAGTGAAGAACATTGAAATGCAAAGTATTTATATTCAAAACACATTTAAACACATAAACAAATTGGTAAAATTATAGTTATGGCCAAAAATATTGGCACCCCTGCATTTTTGTCAGATAATGCACCACTTCACCCAGAAAATTGTTGCAAATGTTTAGGCATTCTCATGTTTATTTATTTTGTTTGTATTGGTATAACACAAAAAAAGTGGAGAAAAAAAGCCAAATCTGACACATTCCACGCAAAACTCCAGAAATGGACTTGACAAAATTATTGGCACCTTCTCAAAATTTTGCTGACAATATAGAAATCACACCGGTAACCAGTTAAAATGGTGAAACATTGACTCAACCTTTCTGTTATGTGTCTCTGTGTGCCACAGTGAGCATGGAAAAGAGAAAGAGCAGCAAAGAATTGTCTGAGGAATTGATAACAAAAATTTTGGAAAAACATGGACAATCTCAAGGTTACAAGTCCATCTCCAGAGATCTTAAAGTTCCTGTATCCACTGTGCGCAACATTGTCACAATGTTTACAGCCCATGGCACTGTAGCTAATCTCCCGGGACATGGACGAAAGGGAAAAAATGATCAAAGATTGCAAAAAAGGATTGTTCAAATGGTGAATAAAGAACCTCGATCAACTTAGAGACAAATCCAAGCTGACCTTCAGGCACAGGGTACAAATGTGTCAGCTCACACTATATGTCGCCATCTGAATGAAAAGGGGTGCTATGGTAGGAGACCCAGGAGGACCCCACTGCTGGCACAGAGACATAAAAAAAACTGAATGGAGTTTGCCAAAACTTACCTGAGGAAGCCAAAATCCTTTCGGGAGAATGTGCTGTTTATAGACGTAAAATAATTACAGTCCCTACAGTCAAACATGGTGAAGGTTCACTGATGTTTTGGAGTTGCTTTGCTGCTTCAGGCACTGGATGTCTTGACTATATGCATGGCATTATGAAATCTGAAGACTACCAAAGAATTCTGTGGTGCAATGTATGGCCCAGTGTTAGAAAGTTGGGTCTCCGTCAGAGGTCATGGGTCTTACAGCAGAACAATGACCCCAAAGCACACGTCAAAAATCACCCAGAAATGGTTTAAGACAAAGCACTGGAGAGTACTGAACTGGCCAGCAATGAGTCCAGATCTCAATCCCATAGAACACCTCAAAAGAACAGTTGGGAAAAGGAAACCTTCCAATCTGACAGACCTGGAGCATTTATCCGAAAGAATTCCAGTAGCAAGGTGTAAGAAACTCATTGATGGTTACAGGAAGCAATTGATTTCAGTTATTTTTTCCAAGGGGTGTGCTACTAAACATTAAATTGAGGGTACCAATAATTTTGTTCATCCATTTTTGGAGTTTTGCGTGGACTGTTTCAGATTTGGCTTGTTTTTTCTCCACTTTTTTGTGTCCTATTAATACAAGCAAAAGAAATAAACATGAGAATGCCTAAATATTTGGAAATGCCACAATTTTCTGGGTAAAGTGGTGCATTATCTGACAGAAATGCAGGGGTGCCAATATTTTTGGCCATGATTGTATATGTATATACATTTAAATTTACATACACACACATTTATGTATATAAATTCACACATATTTAGACACACACACACATATATATATATATATATATATATATATATGTATATATATATATATATATACACACAGAGAGAAGCACACTCACAGGAACGAACAACTGGCTCAATACTATTGTTAGCCTGTTCTATGGCGATTTACCACCTGGGTACACAGAGGCGTAACTAGAAACCACAGGGCCCAGGTGCAAGAATCTAAGAAGGGGCCCCCCACCGCTCCCCCTCCAAAAAAAGATGAATTTAATACATATAATTTTTTTTACATTTAACACAGAAAAAAAAAATGTGAATCAGATTACATGTCTGCAAAAGGAGGTACCCTGTGCCCACAGTCTGTGAGATGGTCTGACCCCCTATTACTGTATATAGTGACACTGTTTAACCCACCAGTACTGTATATAGTGAGTTAGTGACACAGTCTGTAATCTGCCGGTGAGATGGCTGGCCTGACCCTATCCGCCCAGTACTTTATAAAGTGACCACAGTAGTCAGTGACATGGTCCACCCCCCATACTGTATAGTGACACTGTTTACCCCCTGCCCCCCTATGCTGTAATAACAAGGTCTGTAATTTGCTGGTTTCACAAACATATACACACACACATACATGCATAAATACACACACAGTCACATACATACACACACACACACACACACACACCATACACACACATAAACACCAATGGGTAAAACAGAAACACCAATCCCTGTAGTCATGTCACACTCACATGATATCAGTGCAGGCAGTGGTAGGTTAACGTTTTTTATTTAAAGCAGGGCCCCCACCCTCAGGGGCCCAGTCGCACTTGCAACCTCTGCACCCCCTGTAGTTTCGTCCCTGTGGGTACAGCTTCTTTTAGCCCAGTAATGCTTTTCACAGAGAAGAACTTTCCTGTGGTATATCAGTCTGATCCCGCCTATATATATATATATATATATATATATAGGGAGTGCAGAATTATTAGGCAAATGAGTATTTTGACCACATCATCCTCTTTATGCATGTTGTCTTACTCCAAGCTGTATAGGCTTGAAAGCCTACTACCAATTAAGCATATTAGGTGATGTGCATCTCTGTAATGAGAAGGGCTGTGGTCTAATGACATCAACACCCTATATCAGGTGTGCATAATTATTAGGCAACTTCCTTTCCTTTGGCAAAATGGGTCAAAAGAAGGACTTGACAGGCTCAGAAAAGTCAAAAATAGTGAGATATGCAGAGGGATGCAGCACTCTTAAAATTGCAAAGCTTCTGAAGCGTGATCATCGAACAATCAAGCGTTTCATTCAAAATAGTCAACAGGGTCGCAAGAAGCGTGTGGAAAAACCAAGGCGCAAAATAACTGCCCATGAACTGAGAAAAGTCAAGCGTGCAGCTGCCAAGATGCCACTTGCCACCAGTTTGGCCATATTTCAGAGCTGCAACATCACTGGAGTACCCAAAAGCACAAGGTGTGCAATACTCAGAGACATGGCCAAGGTAAGAAAGGCTGAAAGACGACCACCACTGAACAAGACACTCAAGCTGAAACGTCAAGACTGGGCCAAGAAATATCTCAAGACTGATTTTTCTAAGGTTTTATGGACTGATGAAATGGGAGTGAGTCTTGATGGGCCAGATGGATGGGCCCATGGCTGGATTGGTAAAGGGCAGAGAGCTCCAGTCCGACTCAGACGCCAGCAAGGTGGAGGTGGAGTACTGGTTTGGGCTGGTATCATCAAAGATGAGCTTGTGGGGCCTTTTCGGGTTGAGGATGGAGTCAAGCTCAACTCCCAGTCCTACTGCCAGTTTCTGGAAGACACCTTCTTCAAGCAGTGGTACAGGAAGAAGTCTGCATCCTTCAAGAAAAACATGATTTTCATGCAGGACAATGCTCCATCACACGCGTCCAAGTACTCCACAGCGTGGCTGGCAAGAAAGGGTATCAAAGAAGAAAATCTAATGACATGGCCTCCTTGTTCACCTGATCTGAACCCCATAGAGAACCTGTGGTCCATCATCAAATGTGAGATTTAAAAGGAGGGTAAACAGTACACCTCTCTGAACAGTGTCTGGGAGGCTGTGGTTGCTGCTGCACGCAATGCTGATGGTGAACAGATCAAAACACTGACAAAATCCATGGATGGCAGGCTTTTGAGTGTCCTTGCAAAGAAAGGTGGCTATATTGGTCACTGATTTGTTTTTGTTTTGTTTTTGAATGTCAGAAATGTATATTTGTGAATGTTGAGATGTTATATTGGTTTCACTGGTAAAAATAAATAATTGAAATGAGTATATATTTGTTTTTTGTTAATTTGCCTAATAATTATGCACAGTAATAGTCACCTGCACACACAGATATCCCCCTAAAATAGCTATAACTAAAAACAAACTAAAAACTACTTCCAAAACTATTCAGCTTTGATATTAATGAGTTGTTTGGGTTCATTGAGAACATGGTAGTTGTTCAATAATAAAATTAATCCTCAAAAATACAACTTGCCTAATAATTCTGTACTCCCTGTATACACACACATACATACTAGCCCTTCCCAGTCAAATACTTTGTCACATCCCTTAAAATAAAAACATTTTTTATCAGGTGTATATACGTGTGCAATTAATTATTTTTTATGTGTTTTGTGCAACTTATTTTTAACCCTTACCCTTCAAGCGCCCTAATCTTTTGTGCGCAAAATTTGTTTCGGTCGAGTGCAACCGTTTACTTTAAAATTGTAATATGCGCACTACTTAGCTTGGTTATGGTATTGCTAATCACATCTCGCGCACCATTTGTAATCTAGCTCATAGAAGGTTAATGTTGACAACTAGTGACTTCATGAAGTAAAAAAAAGCAAACCAGGTAAAACCAAACAATTACATGCATCATCTGACACATTTCACAAGATTTAATGCTTTCATAAGATTTGCTTTCTGTGTATTTCACACAAATGGACCATCAACTCGAGAATTGTTATTGTTTAAAAAGATAGCTATATCCTTTATTACCCATTCCTCATTTTTTGCATAACCAACACGGTTATATTAATACACTTTGTACCTATGTGATTTTCTTGTATGCCCCCTTATTTCAGTTCTTTTGGCAGACTTGCATTTTAGCCAATCAATGCTGATTCCTAATAACTTCACAGGAGTAAGCACAATGTTATTTATATGTCAAAAATGAACTAACGCTGTTTAGCTGTGGAGAAACTGTCAAAATGCCGTGAGATAAGAGATGGCCTTTAAGGGCTAAGAAATTAGAATATGAGCCTACCTAGAATTAGCTTTAAACAAAGAATACCAAGAGAACAAAGAAAATTTGGTGATAAAAGTAAATTGGAATTTTGTTTAAAATTGCATGCCATATTTGAATCATGAAAGTTTAATTTTGACTAGACTGTCCCTTTAATACAATTGTCGGTTGACAAACAAAAACTACTGAGAAGCAAAATTAAGCACAATTATAAGGATAGTAAAGTCCAATTTAACTTTCATGATTGGGGAATGGTAAATAATAGATTATCTCTATTTTTAAACAATAACATTTTTGGTGTTCACTATTATCCCTTTAATTGTGTATTGTCACTTTTGGGGTTGAAGTAAAAACAATTTAATCAGATTTTAATTGGGTACAATTTTGTACTAGTCTTATTGCAAATAATTGCAACGCAATTAAGATTATACCCTAAATATTTAACATAAACCTTGTAGAAAGAGAGCTCGGTAACCTGTCTGCCAAGGTTTGGGGCAAGCATTTATACCCCACCTTATACCCCACCCCCTACTCTTTGCCTAATCAATTGCATGAGGGCAGGGCATGTTAATAACCCTGAACAAATGAGTTTGAGGTGATTAAACATCTAAGGAGGCAGGTAGGTTCTTATCTTGCGGTAAGCATGAGTGAGACTGCTACGCAATAGCTCCAAATCAGTCTCCTTTCCTCGACCTTAAGGGACACTAAAGTTAAAATTAAAGTCTTTTCATGTTTTCTCTAATGTAAATTAATGTAAATCAACACTGAATTACCAGTTTCCAGCAGTACAGCATGCAGAAACAGATACTTTTTGTATTTTTATTATTTCCAAATATATCCTATATTATCTCGACATAGAGAAAACTTGAGGAGAATCATTTTATAGTACTGGCCATCTAAACAAACTAAATAACCTTCTACTAATGTAATACAATGTCCACAAGTGTGCCATAAACTGCTAAAGGCTTTAACATTAACAAGATGGGAGACATTTTAAATGACAGATGTTCCTATAAAGCAATGTTACAATATCAATGTAATGCTTCAGGCAATGGGAATATCATGAACATAAACACAGAACACAACAAACCTAATAACACAGTTTGTAGCACAAATAGTATTTAAAAGACCACATGGTGATACGTTAGGACAACATACTGACTAGGATAATTTGTGAGCACTGTGTGTTCCAACACAAATAGTTTGCCCCCCTCAAATGAGCATGTTACTATCTGTCCTTTTCCCTAACAGTCCTGCATGTCTTTCCATGGCTATCTTGCGCAAATCAGTTAAACATTTGCATTTTATTCCAGCTGAGTATATGAACCTGCCAAAAACCCAATGGAGTCACATTTTCTTCATCAGTAACTTGCATAACATTGTTTGTGTGTGTGTGTTTGACACCTATATTAAATGGACTTAAAAGCTAAAAAGAAATGCTCTTATGTATTATTGCACTATTGCTTGCAAATATAAGTAATATTACCATGACCCTGATATTCAAAGGTTATCCGGCTAGGAGAGAAATTGTAGTTCAGACTTCACAAAGGCCCGAACTCACTGACTTTTCCACAGATAAAGGGCGGAACTCTCCAGCACTCCAAGATCTCTCTCATTTATGTATGTGAAGCAGAGACAAGCCCAGTGCAATAGAGCCGTGCATGGCATAAGAGTTTTGTTACACTTACACTTTGTGCATTGTATTTCATATTACTTTACTCTTCAGATTGGGTCCTTTCAGTATTATTGCATTTAGGTTTTGCACTTTCTCATTTATATTTTTAATACATTTAAATGTTGATCTAGCAGTGATTTTACACATTCTGATTATGATTTGAAAGTTTCTGTGTTATTTTCATAATTTAAGATCATACTTTGTATATTTCTGTGTAGCTTTTACAAATTACATTGCACCTTATATTTTCTGCATTGCAAACTAACACTGATACTTTCCGAAAGTAGGAGGGACAGGGCAGTTCCCTTGGCTGAACAGGGGAGTTTCCATGAAATGTCTAAAGCTCTCTCACAAGTCTTGCGAAATTTTGTAAGCATTTTAAACAAGCTGGTCTCACTGATTTGACTCGCCAGCTGTATGCAGGTAAAGTTTGCTCAAAATTCATAATACACTTTTTATTAACTAACAGAAAAGTAATATGAACTAAAATATAGACAAAAGCAAGTTAAATTGTAGTGAAAACAATTTAGTTTAATTTGGAAAATCACAATCCTAAATACACTGCTGTACACAAAATAAAATACAAAATTGAAAGTGCAAAGTTTAAAGGTAATACAATTTAAAGGGATATGAAACCCAATTTTTTTTATTTCATGGTTCAGATAGAGCGTGTAGTTTTCAGCAACTTTCTAATATACTCCTATTATCAATTTTTCTTCATTCTCTTGGTATGCTTTGTTGAATAAGCAGCAACGCACTACTGGTTGCTGACTGAATACATGAGTGAGCCAATGACAATTGGTATATATATATATATGCAGCCACCAATCAGCATATAGAACCTAGGTTCTTTGCTGCTCCTGAGCTTTAATGGATTAACCTTTCAGCAAAGGTTAACAAGAGAAGGAAGCACATTAAATAAAAGAAGTAAATTGGAAAGTTGTTTAAAATCTTATGCTCTGTCTAATGGAATAAAATTTTTGGATTTCATGTCCCTTTAATCTGAAGTCTAGAGTTGTATAGATTACAAAGCACAAAGTGTAAATGCAGCAGAACTGTCATGTCATGCAGTGCTATATTGCACTGGGCTTGTCTTTCCTTCACAGATCAAAATGCAGGGAATGCCCCTTAGAGAAGTAAAGCAAAATCTGCCTTTTGAAAATTTTCGAACAGAGCATGATGCGGCTGTTTCCGCGCGCGAGCCTTCAGGCTCGCTGGAAACAGGAGTTAAGAAGCAGCAGTCTTAAGACTGCGGCTCCTTAACTCGTCCACCTGCTCTGAGGCTGTGGTCCTCAATCTGCCCAATCACATACGATCGGGTTGATTGACACCCCCTGCTAGCGGCCGATTGGCCGCAAATCTGCAGGGGGCGGCATTGCACAAGCAGTTAACAAGAACTGCTTGTACAATGATAAATGCTGACAGCATATGCTGTCAGAATTTATCGATGTGCGGCGGAGATGATTGCTACATTGGATCATGAAAGTCTGCACCATGATAAATCTACCGCATTGGCTTCACATTATTATCTAGTGTCTCAGCTAATGGAGCATAACAAACAAACTATTGAGACATAATTTAAAACAATTTTATTTGATGTTCACACACTTCTACAGAAGGAACTTTACACTGTGTTGAAAGTGTTAAAAGAAGAAACCTGGGCCAGATTACTAGTGGAGCGCAAACGTTTGCCCGCAAGCAATAAGGTGTTTAATTGTGGGGGTTTGTGCTTGTGGGGCTTACCACTCGTATTAGGAGTTGAAAGTAAACGCACTTCCTCTCAAGCTAGAATGATTACAAAGTACAGCTACACTCATAATAACACAATCTAATAAAAAATATTTAAAAAAAAATATTTCACACCAAAGTTATAATGGTTCAAACAAATTAGATCTCAGGTGTTTGAAAAAGCCCTTTGTAGGTAAGTAGATGAAAACATGAAAAAACATATTAATGCAAAATTCTTTTTTGATAAAGGTTTTAACTATATATTTACTGTAAATATGTCACATTCCAATGTTCTGCATATAGCCAAATCTGTTTCTAAATAGATCTCTCTCACTCTCTCTGGTACCAAAAACATTATATATATATATATATATATATAATCGAGAGAGGAGGGTAAAATACTCAAAGCAACTCGAGTTTAATAAGAAAAAAAGAGACAGTGTGAAAAGCAATAAAATGGCAAGTATAAAATTCAATAAGAGCTGCAAGTAGGCATATGTCTTACGCGTTTCAGCTCTTATAGAGCCTTACTCATAGACCATGTATATCTACTGTATTATGTAAAGGATTCACATTGGAATGTGAAATATTAATTTTTTTCATGTTGGGTTAGCGCACATGAGAATATGTGATCAGGTTTTGCTCCATTGACTATGGGGAAATGTGTGAACGTGCACGCAATATTCTATCTTCAGCTTTTTGCGCTTGTAGTGTTAGCGCTCTAAAGAAAACAGTTTACTTTCAACTTGTAATGCGAGTACAACTCATCAGGCGCAAAAAGGTTACTTCTAGTGCAATTTAATGCTTAAGCAGGAGCTTTATTTTGCGCCCCACATGTAATCTGGCCCTTGGACAATAAGCACAATATATTATTTATAGTTAATAGTTAACATAAACATTCAGGGCCAGATTACAAGTGGAGTGTTATTTAATGTTCCCGCTCAAGCGTTAACTGCTCTTGAAGTAAGCTTTTTTCATGCGTCGAGTAGAGCTTGTATTACAAGGTAATAGTAAACAGTTTTTGCTTGTGCGCTATCCTGACGAGTGTAAAAACTTTGAATATCTCACAGGGGATAACCTATTGCCCCATAGAAGTCAAGAGAGCAAAATAAGTGGGAAAAAATAACTCCATTCTCGCACTAAAACCAGATTGCATATTGTCAAGCACGCTAACCCGACATGAAAATATGAATATTTCACATTCCAATGTTCTTCACATAGAAAAATATCTTCTATTTATTCAGAAATACATATTTCTACATATATCTGATGTTTTTTCCCCTGTACACTATACTGTATTTATACATGATTATATATAGGGCTAGATATATACAGTTATATATAGGAATATATATTTATAAATACAAAGAAAATATTCTGTTATGTGAAGAACATTGTAATGTAAAATATGTAGAGTAAATACACAGAATAAACTTTATTAAATATGAATATTGAATAAATAAGGTTTTACATGTTTTCATCTATTTAAATGCAAATGGCTCCAATGCACACACACACATACAGTATATATATATATATATATATATATAAATATATATATGTATATATACAGTATATATATATATATGTCTATCAGTGGCGTATTTAGGTTTTGTGCTGTCCCTCGCCCGCCTAGGTTTTAGGCTGTTTTTTCGCCACAATATGTTTTGCTCAGGGTATTGTGACTTTTCTTTTTAGGAAAACAAAATTAGGAAATGTTACTTAGTCGGACCCCCGCCCGCCCTGCGGCCCTCCTACCACATCACAAGATTGTTCATACACACACAAACCATACACACACACAAACCACACACACACACACACAAACCACACACACACAAACACACACACACACCACACACACACACACACATACACACAAACAACACACACACATCTGCAGGAAACCAGATAAAAACTGTGAGCTAGGAGTGCGCCAATAGATAACAAATGGTTTGTGATATACAAATTGATAATATAAAATAATAATTCTAAATTGGTAATAAAAAATATTATTTGGTGATAAGTAAATTAATAATATAAAAAAATAATATAATAATATAATAACCTTGTGATAACTTATATCAACTATATAATCAGTGCAGTGAAAGATTTGTGACTCAAAAATTGATTAAAAGAATGAAATAATATATACAGTGAAAAATTTGTGATTTAAAAATGAGTTATAATAAAAAAATGGGTTATAAAATATAAAATCTATGTGAAAACAACCAATCGTCCAATGTTAATTCCAGACGAAGAAAATCTCAGTGGTTTATCTGTAATATTTCTGTGATGTTCCTTATAGTAGTCACAATATTTCAGTTGGTAACTTGAAGTCGATAATAGCAAACAGCAAAAACCAATAGGACCCAATAGGAGGCAGCTCTCTTGCAAGATAGGAGATAACAACAAAATTCCAGTTCCTGAGGACATGAAAGAAAAGAGGCGCCCAATGGTGTAATATCGTAGAAGCAAGTGTGAAAAGACAAAAGCAGATATCAATTGTACTCACAAACCCAGGTGCACATCTAGTGCAATAATCAGCGGACTGAGGCCTCAGAGCCGCTCGGCTGACTCAGTTCACTAGTATCAACCTGCAAGGGGACACATCCTCAAAGGATTGTTACTCCAGGCTAAATCCAGTATTCCAAACTAGAGCAGGGTGTATTTTGAATAAATGTAGACTTTATTAAAATCAATTAAAATGCAGGAAACACAACAACGTGTTTCTCAGCACATACGCTGTTTGATCAGGTTGTCCACAACCTGTCCACAAAAGGTCCACTGATTATTGCACTGGATGTGCATCTGAGTTTGTGAGTACAATTGATATCTGCTTTTGTCTTTTCACACTTGCTTCTACGATATTACCCCATTGGGGGCCTCTTTTCTTTCCTGTCCATAGGAACTGGAATTTTGTTGTACACACACACACAAACCACACTACACACACACAAACACACAAGCCACACACAAACCACACACACACACAAACCACACACACACACACAAAACACACACAACAAACACACACACAAACAAACACACACACAAACCACACACACACAAACCACACATACACACCAAACACACTTTTTTTTTAATAAACATATCAGTTGCACATATTTTTTTGAAGCACCAGAAAGGTTTTATCCTCAAACTGTTTATTTTATTTTCTGGGAACATGATGTAAAAAATATGTAAAATATTTTGCATTTATAACATTTATAAATTGAAAATATAGCTACCCCTTCTTGTCATAGGTAAACAGATCCCATGTACCTCTAGTTGTGTAAGCAGTGCTACATAGTGAAACCCACTGTTCATCACGGTAAAAGGTTTTTGTCACTCACTGTCACCTGTACTACACAAAAGAAGAGAAAATGGAAGCCTGCTTTGTTCTCTGTATAAAAACATAGTATGAACATATGTTTTTCCAATAAAAACTCATTTACATTTAAAAAAAATGCATTTGTCCAGTTAAGTTTTTAAAACACCCCATTCACCAAGAATTGAAGAATGTGAAATATTCCAAAAACTGAGAGTTGTCACTAAGACAACGTGTTCACACTAAGAACATGAACACACTATTGGCTTAGAAAGTGTACCCTAACATATGACCTTCAGGTCTCAATTGTTGAAAATGTCCAAATACCCAAGACTTTATTTGGGACTGACCGTTATAGAAGCTAAAAAAAAAGGTACTGATGCTTCATTCCTACCATAGTCAACATCAAAGATCTAAAAAACAAAAAAATGTCTGTAGGAATAATCTTCACCTTCCTTTCAAGTCTACCACTTAGCAAACTGTTTGGCCAAATAAAGAGCATAACACAGTTCAAAGTTCCTTATTAATGTCATCAATAACCAGCCGAGCATAAAGGAATGAACACTGACATTATGTTAAGCTGGGGCAGCTGGTTACTGCAGAGGGGGCACGGGCCATGTCGGTAACATATTTTCTTACTTTTGCTGTACGAAACACCTCAAAAGTGACTGAATGAGGTAATTGCTCAGGGGCCTTGAAAACAGTGAAAACCCCCAGCCGGGCCATGCGCATTCTGCCCTCGCCTCCCCCAGACCCCTACCCTTACTCAGTCAGACCCCCGCCCGCCCTGTGGCCCTCCTACCTCTTCACTAGATGTCACTTCAGTATGACTTCATTATGTACCAGTCTGGGTGGGAATCTTACGTGGCTGAGCTCATTTCAGTGACAGTCACTTGCACTGTACCAGTCATCCACAGACCGCACAATTTCCCTCTCAGACTCCCTACTGCACTGTGCACAGTCTCAGATAGGAGGCTTAGCCTCACGGCACGCCCACATAGCAATGTTGTTGGAGGAAGTTGTACCTTCTCTAGGTGCCCCCTGCTGCTTGCACAAGTGCCTGCCCTGCCCGGGCTAACATTAATTTTTTTTAAAGTGGTCACATATTCAGTGCAGCGGCCAAGTGCCGCCCCTCAAAATCTTTTCACTCTAGGCACCGGCCTTGTTGGCCTATGCATTAATACGCCCCTGATGTCTATATATGTATACATATGCATTTATGTGTTTATATGCGTATCTATTTATGTAAGTACATGTATACACATATAAATACATATGTACACATATATATATACATTTACAAAGTTATTTCAGTTTCCACTCCTCCTGTATCATGTGACAGCCATCATCCAATCATAAATCCAAATATGTATATTTTGTTAATTCTTGCACATGCTCAGCAGGAGCTGGTGACTCAGAAAGTGTAAATATAAAAATACTGATCACATTTAATTAATGGAAGTAAATTGAAAAGATGTTTAAAATTGCATGCTCTATCTGAATCATGAACATTTTGACTTGAGTGTCCCTTTAACAGGGAAGCTAGAGAATATAATCATTATTCTGCTTCTTCTTGTTTGTACACTTGATTGTATTTGCATCCTCCTTCCTTTTGTCATTTTGCACCATCTTTTATTTCCAACATTTTAGTTTCTTTAAATCATAGATATGAATGACACAAATTAAACAATTACATTACAGGAATCTTTTCCTTTCTCTCTGTTTTGTTGTTTATTAGCCATGTGAAGGGTAATTTGTATTTCAATAAAAATAAACATGCAAGCAGTAATAATAGTATTGACAGAACAACCCATGTGTGACACTGTTGATTTTTTATTTTCCTCTAGAAAGAGGATGAATGTGCTGATCATAAAGTGTTGAATGTTTTCCTGTTACAAAGGAAACCCAACACATAGACCTGTAAATCTAAGTCTGTAGTATAAGTCTTTGTTTATCTAGGTTAAAACCCAACGATAAATAGAGTTCTATCTACAACTCCATAGTTTTACAGCCTGTTTCTTTACTAGTACATTGTATTTATTTGACAGATATATTTTCTTCCAGCAACATTTTAATAGTCTTGAACTTTATATCCAATTGAATCCACCCTAACATAAAATGCCAAAATAATATTCTAAAAGTAGTAAAAAGGCCACAACTATCAATCGATTTTCCAATTGATTTTCCCCTCATTCATTATAAAGGTTTATGTTGACTTGAAAAATAAGCAGTGAATTGATAAGTGGAAAATCAATAACCTGCAGACAAGAGATAAATATCCGTAATTGACTTAGAATCTCTGTTCTTAATGCTAAGCCAATTTCTTTCTAGCACTGTCAGGTTGTGTTGAAGAATACAAACAATTTGTTAAAATTTAGGCAAAAGATTTTCTTTCATATTTCATTTAAAAAATAAAGGGTCATTTAAAATGCTTGTTGCCAACGACTTCCTAAAGACTGACACTAGTCAATAGTTCACTTTGTTAAAATAAAAAAATAAAAATATTTCTCTGCACCAGATCTATCTCCTTCCTTGCTAACCCATTCACTAACTGTCTTTCTCACATCTCTTCCTGGATGTCCTCTCACTACCTCAAGCTAAATCTCTCCAAAACTGAGCCCCATTCTTCCAAAATCTCCACCCCCAATCTCTCTATAACTGTTGACAACTCCATCATTAACCCTACCCCGCATGCCCACTGTCTTGGGGCCACACTTGACTCAGATCTTTTTTTCACTCCTCACATTCAGTCCTTGGCTGAATCCTTCCGCTTCCACCTTAAATAACATCTCTATAATTAGACATTTCCTTACACAAGACACAACTAAGATTTTAATCCACTCTCTCATCCTTTCCCGCCTTGATTACTGCAACTCTGTCCTCTCTGGTCTCCCCAGCTGCCTCCTAGCTCCTTTACAATCCATAATGAATGCCTCTGCCAGGCTCATCTTCCTTACACATCGCTCTTCATGTGATGCACCTCTCTGCCAATCTCTTTACTGTCTTCCTCTTGCCTCCAGGATTAAACACAAAATTCTTACTCTGACATACAAAGCCCTCAACTGCACTGCTCTCCCCTATATTTCAGACCTTGTCTCAAATACTATCCCTCCCGTCCCCTTCTCTCTGCTCATGACCTTTTACTCTCCTCCTCTCTTGTTACCTCCTCACACTCCAGCTTACAGGACTTCTCCAGACTGGCTCCCATCTTGTGGAACTCTCTGCCTTGCTCCACAAGACTCTCCCCTAGTTTTGAAAACTTCAAGCTCTCCATAAAGACTCTACTGTTCAGGGATGCATACAACCTACACTAAACTTTCTTTATACCATTTCCTCTCCTCCATTGCTATCCCCTTGAACCCCCTTAGCATGTAAGCATAAGAGCCATGCTGTTAATAGATCACCTTCTTTAGAGCTGACTACAACAGTGCGACTCTTGACAGGGCCCTCTACCCGTCTGATCCCTATAAATGTTTTCTTGTATTCCGCCTATGTTTTTAGCACTGCGGAATCTGTTGGCACTCTACAAATAACCGATAATAATAATAATAAAAATAATATATATATATTATATATATATATATATATATATATATAGAGAGAGAGAGAGAGAGAGAGAGAGAGAGAGAGCAAACACAGAGGAATTGCAGTGCTATAGATACAGTGTTCCCAATTTCTAAAATACCAGTAATGTCCTGTAATTGGAGGTCTCCCCTTGTTTTAGTTCCAAGACATCAAATCACAAATGAAGGGAAGAGAGTAGACAAAAGGAATATCCTTCACTCGCAGCCTAATCCCAGGAGAACAGAAGGAATCCACTTGGACAAGGGAGATCCTCCAAGAGAAAATCTAGAACAGAAGAGGGAAGAGTGCACAGCAAAAAAAGTCCTTTCTGTTGTAGTATGTCAGGTAACTTAAAAAGAGTTCAATACAGTGTAGCCAAATGAACACTCACATGTGTTAACCTTAACTCCTATGAGCTATGGATAATACACTGTGTGGCATATAGCCACTGTAGCAATTTTGTTTCTCTCAGTCACCAAATCGTTGTTTCCTTTCAGGTGTAGTCTTCACCTCCCCAACAGAAGATTAACCATTTCAGAAGGGAGGCTAATGCCCTGTTTCCAAACGATCTTTGTGACTTCCTTGTTTAATGTGCAAAAAGGGGAAGAGGGATGTAGGCTAACAAACTTGTTGATAAACTTGTTTGTATAAACGCTCTTTATTGTATCACATATGTACAAATTGAAATTAAAATTGGCTTGACAATCATCCAAATAATAGCTTAAGCTACGATATTGGCTCTACGGCACGTTTTTTAATATCTCCAGTTGTTTGGAGTTATTTTATAAGCATTATTCTTATAATGATTTGAATGATTGCCAAGCAAATTTTAATTTCAATTTGTACATGTTTCAATTTATACAAACGAGTTTACTAACGAGTTTGTTAGCCCACATCCCTCTTCCCCTTTTTGCACATTATACAAAGAAGTCACAAAGATTGTTTAGAAACAGGGCATTAGCCTCCCTTCTGAAATGGTTAATCTTCTGATGGGGAGGTGAAGAGTACACCTGAAAGGAAACAACTATTTGGTGACTGAGGGAAACAAAGTTGCTATCTACAGTGGCTATATGCCACACAGTGTCTTATCCATACCTCATAGGAGTTGAGGTTAGCACATGTGAGTGTTCATTTGGCTACACTGTATTTAATTCTTTTTAAGTTACCTGACATACTAAACCAGAAAGGACTTTTTTGCTGTGCGCCCTTCCCTCTTCTGTTCTTTTATATATATATATATATATATATATATATATATATATATATATATATATATATATATATATATATATATATATATATATAAATCATCCAAGCAAATGCACTCTCAGGTCTTTTCAAATAGGTTCTTTTAATGGAACGTTTTCGGGGTTCACAACCCCTTCATCAGCATGATGAAGGGGTTGTGAACCCCGAAAACGTTCCATTAAAAGAACCTATTTGAAAAGACCTGAGAGTGCATTTGCTTGGATGATTTATATTACTTATTTCTGCACCCAGGCGGTTGATACTTGGAGGGTAGAGCTGGAAATTGTTTGTATACTATATATATATATATATATATATATAAATATATATATATATATATATATATATATATATATATATATATATATATATACAGGGAGTGCAGAATTATTAGGCAAGTTGTATTTTTGAGGATTAATTTTATTATTGAACAACAACCATGTTCTCAATGAACCCAAAAAACTCATTGATATCAAAGCTGAATATTTTTGGAAGTAGTTTTTAGTTTGTTTTTAGTTTTAGCTATTTTAGGGGGATATCTGTGTGTGCAGGTGACTATTACTGTGCATAATTATTAGGCAACTTAACAAAAAACAAATATATACCCATTTCAATTATTTATTTTTACCAGTGAAACCAATATAACATCTCAACATTCACAAATATACATTTCTGACATTCAAAAACAAAACAAAAACAAATCAGTGACCAATATAGCCACCTTTCTTTGCAAGGACACTCAAAAGCCTGCCATCCATGGATTCTGTCAGTGTTTTGATCTGTTCACCATCAACATTGCGTGCAGCAGCAACCACAGCCTCCCAGACACTGTTCAGAGAGGTGTACCGTTTTCCCTCCTTGTAAATCTCACATTTGATGATGGACCACAGGTTCTCAATGGGGTTCAGATCAGGTGAACAAGGAGGCCATGTCATTAGATTTTCTTCTTTTATACCCTTTCTTGCCAGCCACGCTGTGGAGTACTTGGACACGTGTGATGGAGCATTGTCCTGCATGAAAATCATGTTTTTCTTGAAGGATGCAGACTTCTTCCTGTACCACTGCTTGAAGAAGGTGTCTTCCAGAAACTGGCAGTAGGACTGGGAGTTGAGCTTGACTCCATCCTCAACCCAAAAAGGCCCCACAAGCTCATCTTTGATGATACCAGCCCAAACCAGTACTCCACCTCCACCTTGCTGGCGTCTGAGTCGGACTGGAGCTCTCTGCCCTTTACCAATCCAGCCACGGGCCCATCCATCTGGCCCATCAAGACTCACTCTCATTTCATCAGTCCATAAAACCTTAGAAAAATCAGTCTTGAGATATTTCTTGGCCCAGTCTTGACGTTTCAGCTTGTGTGTCTTGTTCAGTGGTGGTCGTCTTTCAGCCTTTCTTACCTTGGCCATGTCTCTGAGTATTGCACACCTTGTGCTTTTGGGCACTCCAGTGATGTTGCAGCTCTGAAATATGGCCAAACTGGTGGCAAGTGGCATCTTGGCAGCTGCACGCTTGACTTTTCTCAGTTCATGGGCAGTTATTTTGCGCCTTGGTTTTTCCACACGCTTCTTGCGACCCTGTTGACTATTTTGAATGAAACGCTTGATTGTTCGATGATCACGCTTCAGAAGCTTTGCAATTTTAAGAGTGCTGCATCCCTCTGCACGATATCTCACTATTTTTGACTTTTCTGAGCCTGTCAAGTCCTTCTTTTGACCCATTTTGCCAAAGGAAAGGAAGTTGCCTAATAATTATGCACACCTGATATAGGGTGTTGATGTCATAAGACCACACCCCTTCTCATTACAGAGATGCACATCACCTAATATGCTTAATTGGTAGTAGGCTTTCGAGCCTATACAGCTTGGAGTAAGACAACATGCATAAAGAGGATGATGTGGTCAAAATACTCATTTGCCTAATAATTCTGCACTCCCTGTATATATATATATATATATATATATATATATATATATATATATATATAAAGATGAGAGAGGCCTGTAATTTTCATCATAGGTATACCTCAACTATGAGAGACAAAATGTGGAAAATCACATTGTCTGATTTGGAAAGAATGTATTTGCAAATTATGGTGGAAAATAAGTATTTGGTCAATATCAAAAGTTCATCTCAATACTTTGTTATATATCCTTTGTTGGCAATGACAGAGGTCAAACGTTTTCTGTAAGTCTTCACAAGGTTGTCACACACACTGTTGCTGGTATGTTGTCCCATTCCTGCATGCAGATCTCCTCTAGAGCAGTGATGTTTTGGGGCTGTTGCTGGGCAACACGGACTTTCAACTTCCTCCAAAGGTTTTCTATGGGGTTGAGATCTGGAGACTGGCTAGGCCACTCCAGGACCTTGAAATGCTTCTTACGAAGCCACTCCTTCATTGCTCATTTTATACTGATAACAAGTTCAAACAGGTGCCATTAATACAGGTAATGAGTGGAGGACAGAGGAGCCTCTTAAAGAAGAAGATACAGGTCTGTGGGAGCCAGAAATCTTGCTTGTTTGTAGGTGACCAAATACTTATTTTCCACCATAATATGCAAATAAATTCTTTCCAAATCAGACAATGTGATTGTCTGGATTTGTTTCCACATTTTTTCTCTCATAGTTGAGGTATACCTATGATGAAAATTACAGGCCTCTCTCATCTTCTTAAGTGGGAGAACTTGCACAATTGGTGGCTGACTAAATACTTTTTTGCCCCACTGTATTTATATATATATATATATATATATATATATATATATATATATATATATCTAGAACAGAAGAGGAAAGGGCGCACAGCAAAAAAGTCCTTTCTGGTTTAGTATGTCAGGTAACTTAAAAAGCGTTTAATACAGTGTAGCCACATATATATATATATATATATATATATATATATATATATATATATATATATATATATATATATATATATATATATATATACACCAGCTTGAAAGAATGTAATGCATTGCTGAGTACAGATGAAAAAAAGAATCTACTTTCATCTGGTGCAAGGAGGTAAGAAAAATTAAATGAAAAATATAAGAAAAATTATATAGCTATACCTTTAACCAGCATTTAATTATATTATATTAGGGTTAATATAGTTAATATCGTTATTATATTATATATATATTAAGTATAATAACCCTATCTAACGCTAACACCCCTAACTAAATTCTTATTAAAATAGATCTAATTAATATTATTAATTAAAATATTCCTATTTAAATCTAAATACTTACCTATAAAATAAACCCTAAGATAGCTACAATGTAATTAATAATTACATTGCAGCTATTTTAGGGTTTATATTTATTTTACAGGTAACTTGGTATTTATTTTAACTAGGTACAATAGCTATTAAATAGTTAATAACTATTTAATAGCTACCTAGTTAAAATAATTACCAATTTACCTGTAAAATAAATCCTAACCTAAGTTACAAATACACCTACACTATCAATAAATTAAATAAACTACACATATCTAAACTAAAATACAATAAAATAATCTAAACTAAATTACAAAAAAAAAAAACACTAAATTACAAAAAATAAAAAAAAATTACAAGATTTTTAAGCTAATTACACCTATTCTAAGCCCCCTAATAAAATAATAAAGCCCCCCAAAATAAAAAAAATTCCCTGCCCTAGTCTAAATTAAAAAAGTTCAAAGCTCTTTTACCTTACCAGCCCTTAAAAGGGCCTTTTGCGGGGCATGCCCCAAAGAAAACAGCTCTTTTGCCTGTAAAGAAAAAACACAATATCACCCCCCAACATTACAACCCACCACCCACATACCCCTATTCTAAACCCACCCAAACCCCCCTTAAAAAACCTAACACTACCCCCCAGAAGATCTCCCTACCTTGTCTTCACCCAGCCGGGCCGAACTCTTCATCCCATCCGGGCGATGTCCAATCAAGTGGCAGTGAAGTCTTCTTCCACCCGGGCGATGTCTTCAATCAAGCAGCAGTGAAGTCTTCTTCCATCAAGCGATGTCTTCAATCAAGCGGCAGTGAAGTCTTCTTCCATCCGGCGATGTCTTCTTCAATCCAGCGATGTCTTCAAGCAAAGCGGCATCTTCAATCTTCTTTCTTCGCTCCTCCGCCGCAGAGCATCCATCCGGCACGACGACTTCCCAACGAATGAGGTACCTTTAAATGACGTCATCCAAGATGGTATCTGTCGAATTCCGATTGGCTGATAGGATTCTATCAGCCAATCGGAATTAAGGTAGAAAAATCTGATTGGCTGATGGAATCAGCCAATCAAACTCAAGTTCAATCCGATTGGCTAAACCAATCAGCCAATCGGATTGAACTTGAATCTGATTGGCTGATTCCATTAGCCAATCAGATTTTTCTACCTTAATTCCGATTCCAATCGGAATTCGACGAACGACATCTTGGATGACGTCATTTAAAGGTACCTCATTCGTCGGGAAGTCGTCATGCCGGATGGATGCTCCGCGGCGGAGGAGCGAAGAAAGAAGATCGAAGATGCCGCTTTGCTTGAAGACATCGCCGGATGGAAGAAGGCATCGCCAGATGGAAGAAGACTTCACTGACGCTTGATTGAAGACATCACCCGGATGGAAGAAGACTTCACTGCCGCTTGATTGGACATCACCCGGATCGGATGAAGAGTTCGGCCTGGCTGGGTAAAGAAAAGGTAGGAAGATCTTCTGGGGGGTAGTGTTAGGTTTTTTAAGGGGGGTTTGGGTGGGTTTAGAATAGGGGTATGTGGGTGGTGGGTTGTAATGTTGGGGGGTGGTATTGTGTTTTTCTTTTACAGGCAAAAGAGCAGAATTCTTTGGGGCATGTCCCGCAAAATCCCTTTTAAGGGCTGGTAAGGTAAAAGAGCTTTGAACTTTTTTAATTTAGAATAGGGTAGGGAATTTTTTTTATTTTGGGGGGCTTTATTATTTTATTAGGGTGCATAGAATAGGTGTTATTAGCTTAAAAATGTTGTAATCTTTTTTTTTTTTTTTTGTAATTTAGTGTTTTTTTTTAAATTTAGTTTAGATTATTTTATTGTATTTTAGTTTAGATATTTGTAGTTTATTTAATTTATTGATAGTGTAGGTGTATTTGTAACTTAGGTTAGGATTTATTTTACAGGTAAATTGGTAATTATTTTAACTAGGTAGCTATTAAATAGTTATTAACTATTTAATAGCTATTGTACGTAGTTAAAATAAATACCAAGTTACCTGTAAAATAAATATAAACCCTAAAATAGCTACAATGTAATTATTAATTATATTGTAGCTATCTTAGGGTTTATTTTATAGGTAAGTATTTAGATTTAAATAGGAATATTTTAATTAATAATATTAATATTAATTAGATTTATTTTAATAAGAATTTAGTTAGGGATGTTAGAGTTAGATAGGGTTATTATACTTAATATATATAATATTATAACGATATTAACTATATTAACCCTAATATAATTAGGGTTAATATAGTTAATATATATATAATATAATAACTATATTAACTATATTAACCCTAATATAATTATAATTAGTGGTTAATATTTTTAAAATAGATGGCGGCGGTGTAAGGGGCTCACTTTAGGGGTAGGTAAGGTAGATGGCGGCGGGGTAGGGGCTCACTTTAGGGGGTAGGTAATGTAGCTAACGGCGGTGTAAGGGGCTCACTTTAGTGGGTAGGTAAGGTAGCTGGCGGCGGGGTAGGTGCTCACTTTAGGGGGTAGGTAAGATAGATGGTGGCGGGGTAGGGGCTCAGTTTAGGGGGTAGGTAAGGTAGATGGCGGCGGGGTAGGGGCTCAGTTTAGGGGGTAGTTAAGGTAGATGGCGGCGGGGTAGGGGGCTCACTTTAGGGAGTAGGTAAGATAGATGGCGGCGGGGTAAGAGCTCACATTAGGGGGTTATAGATTTAATATATAATATTAAATCTATAACCTATAATAATCTATAATCTATATAATATAATATAATTAGGGTTAATATAGTTAATATAGCTGGCGGCGGTGTAGGGGGTATTAAATTAGGGGTTAATATTTTTAAAATAGATGGTGGCGGGGTAGGGGCTCACTTTAGGGGGTAAGTAAGATAGATGGCGGCGGGGTAGGGGCTCACTTTAGGGGGTAGGTAAGATAGATGGCGGCGGGGTAGGGGGCTCACTTTAGGGGGTAGGTAAGATAGATGGCGGCGGGGTAGGGGGCTCACTTTAGGGGGTAGGTAAGATAGATGGCGGTGGGGTAGGGGCTCACTTTAGGGGTAGGTAAGATAGATGGCGGCGGGGTAGGGGGCTCACTTTAGGGGGTAGGTAAGATAGATGGCGGCTGGGTAGGGGCTCACTTTAGGGGGTAGGTAAGATAGATGGCGGCGGGGTAGGGGGCTCACTTTAGGGGGTAGGTAAGATAGATGGCGGTGGGGTAGGGGCTCACTTTAGGGGTAGGTAAGATAGATGGCGGCGGGGTAGGGGGCTCACTTTAGGGGGTAGGTAAGATAGATGGCGGCTGGGTAGGGGCTCACTTTAGGGGGTAGGTAAGATAGATGGCGGCGGGGTAGGGGCTCACTTTAGGGGGTAGGTACGATATAGATGGCGGCGGGGTAGGGGGCTCACTTTAGCGGGTAGGTAAGATAGATGGCGGCGGGGTAGGGGCTCACTTTAGGGGGTAGGTAAGATAGATGGTGGCGGGGTAGGGGGCTCACTTTAGAGGGTAGGTAAGATAGATGGCGGCGGGGTAAGAGCTCACATTAGGGGGTTATAAATTTAATATAGCTGGCGGCAGGGTCCGGGAGCGGCGGTTTAGGGGTTATACATTTTTATTGTTAGGATAGTGAGGGGGGATAGCGGATAGAGGGTTAAACGTGTCGGGCTATGTTTGGGAGGCGTGTTAGATAGTACGGGTGATTTTATAAATTAGTCAGGTTTTGTAGGCGCCGGCAGTTTCTACAGTGCCGTAAGTCATTGGCGACTTCAGAAATTTGTACTTACGCAGATTTCTGGACATCGCTGGTTTGTGAGACTTACGGCACTTTAGCCTCTGACGGCGCCGTATATAGGATAGCTCGAGTTGCGAGCTGAAACTGCGGGGGGCGGCGGTTCCCTCGCTTGCGCCGCAAACTACGATCAATATCGGATCGCGCCCTAGGTGTTAGGTCAGGTGAAAGCAAGGTGTAAGGTCTTTTGGGAAGGAAATTGGTGATTCCAAGTAATGTAATCCTTTTATAGCGACTGAGTAGTGTTGCTAAGGAACTTTCTCTGTAACAGAACTTTCTGTCTCATTGCTACCCACTGAAACTCAGACTGAGTTTTCTACTTCTAAGCAATCACATGATAATAACACTCCTTTGCAGTAACTGAGTGTGTCATTTTCAGCCACAAAAATAAAACCCACTATCAACAACCTACTGTTTTGCGAATAAGGATGTTTGAAGGAAATATTTACCTGATAATAATATAGCAGATAAATATAAATACAATTCACTTTTTTGCTCCTTTGAATCAGAAGTGATTTTTTTTAAAAAAGAAGGAAATACATATGCTATAAATGCATTCTGGACTTTTTTTTTTTAAATTGGTTATGTATTCACAATGAAATGTGCTGATTCCAGTCTAGTTTTCCTCTAAGGCTAGTTTTGTGAGTGTCCCTGTAGTGAAACAGTTAAAAAAGGGAACCACAGCTTGCAGTTTGCATTATGTAGTATTTGCTTATTGCTCTAATTAACTATTTTACTGCAAGGCCGCTCCAAAACTGTCCAAGAATTTCACCTCTAGTGGCACAATACGAATGCCCCCGGCCGTCCATCTTAATCATGGCCCCGGTTCCGAAAACCAACAAAATAGAACAGTGGAATCCAGACTTAAATTAATTTTGGATTTATGATTTGGGACATTTCTTATAAATATCGTATAAGGATGTTAAGATTATCTTTTTAGTGTAAGATGTTTACTGGAAAGTTCAGTTAATCAAATTAGGATTTAAACCAGGGGTCAAGTCGGGTGGGAACACATGGGAACGGAGTTCCTGCACTATTTTTGCAGGAGGAACTAAGTTCACTCTGGACAGAGAACATAAATGCTTCAGTAAACACTACAGTCTGGTTAGAGTGATAGTGAGATCCTCTAATAATGGGCAGTTACACTTCCTACAATACACTAAATGCAAGCCTGTCAGCGGGCCTGCTGTGTGATTACCCCACAATGTATTTAACACATGATGCTTACATTTTTGTGCAGCTTGCTCTGGGGTTATTTAGCTCCCCTCAGAAGAAATAGGACTATTGCACCTAAGGTGGGTGAGACTCTGTGACAGAGGAGGATTCTCAGGCAACCATTCAACCCTTCATTGGATTTAATTTGCTTCCATTAACAAAATTGTATAGATTGTATACATATAAATACAGTGTGTATATATATATATATTATGTATATATATATATATATATATATATTATTAGTGAGGGGCGGTGGAAGTCTTGGTGAGTTCCCACACTTTTTTTGTAGGACTTGACCCCTGGTTTAAACATTATGATTTTTTTTAAATGTACTGTGCCTCAACATTAGTATATATTTTATTAGGTTTTAGTAGATATTGCTGTATCACAACAGTAGAAACTTTATATTTAATTTTTGATTAAACTTTTTTGTGTTTTTTTTTGTTTAACGTATTTAATTTTCTAAGGTTTAAAGTACAGGTAGCCCTCAGTTTATGCTGGGATTAGGTTTCAGAAGGAATGTTTATAAATCGAAACCGTTGTAAATTGAAACCCAGTTTATAATGTAAGTCAATGGGAAGTGAGGGTTCCAGGCCCCTCTCAAAATTGTCATAAGTAACACCTAATACATTATTTTTAAAGCTTTGAAATGAAGACTTTACATGCTAAACAGCATTATAAACCTAATAAAATAATCACACAACACAGAATATATAATTAAACTAAGTTAAATGAACAAAAACATTTGCTAAACAGCATTATAGACCTAATAATATAATCACACAATACAGACTTTACTTGCATTTTTCTGCAAACAGTTCATTCTATGCATTCCAATCGGGACTGATTCATAGACAGGAAGATCTTGTTAATTTGAAATCTGCTTGATAGCTCAGGTCTGGTTAAACTGATTAATTTCAGCTTTCTTGGCTTTCATATCTTTGCTGCAACATAAGCGGACAGCTCCACCTACTGGCTTTTTTAATCAATGCACTGCTTCTCAATGCTTTTCAATAGCATTCACATGACTGAAAAAAAAAGGTTGTTATTCTGAAACGGTGCAAATTGAACCGTTGTAAACCGAGGGCCACCTGTATTAATCATTTAGCTCTGCTTTATATCTGATCCAGCAGTACTGGTATACCAAGAAAAAAAATGCTATAGTTGTATGCCTGTGGAACTGTTTGTAGAAAAAATCATTCTTATTAAAATAATGAATAGTAAGATGCAAAATATTCATCATATACAGTATTGTATAGTATTTGTAGTTTTCTGTTGTGACAAGTGTTTACAGTTATTCCCAAAAGTAATTAGTTTGTTTTAACAAACTAAGAGCAAGCCGGGTTGGGGAAAAACACAATACTGTTAAAGGAGATTTTTATTTATTTATTTTTGTTAGTAATTTTTATTACATTCTCTTTTTTAGAAATAATTTATTCTGCGTAAAGCTCAAAAGCTCATCTAGCATGACACATGCTTTTAATAATTAAATACACAGTTTTGTTATTCATGACCCCAAACAATTAAAAAAATAAAATAATGTGCAAAAATAATGCAGTTCTTTAACATGATATATCCCTGAGTGATTTAAATGAACCCAAGTGTAATCTGAATATAGCAAGATTCACAAATTGTTGTTATCAGTAGTTCCTTGAAAAAAATATGAAAATAGATAAATATTAGAGTTATTTGAGTGCTGGTAACATCATAGTATTGTTTTGCTAAAGTTCCTTTATGCAGTTTTTATGCAGTTATAATGTATTATAATACATTTCATAGGAAAAAAATGAAGAAGACATGACCTTGTAAAAAAAAATGAAATAAATAATAATGAAAGAGATAAATAGAGAGAAAGGATGATACATTAATGTAATGAAATTTAGTACACAACACAGTAACCAAAGTTAGTGCACTAAATTCAGTATAAATAAACTAAAAAAGATCCAATCAGCAGTGCTAGTTTAAAAACTAGCACTACTGATTTTAATAATGAAAGCAACATTGAAATAAGGCTTTAGGGCTTATTTAAAGGGACAGTCTACACCAGAATTTTTATTGTTTTAAAAGATAGATAATCCCTTAATTACCCATTTCCCAGTTTTGCATAACCAACACAGTTATATTAATATACTTTTAACCTCTGTGATTATCTTGTATCTAAGCCTCTGCAAACTGCCCCTTTTTTCAGTTCTTTTGACAGACTTGCAGTCTAGCCAATCAGTGCCTGCTCCCAGATAACTTCTCGTGCACAAGTACAGTGTTATCTATATGAAATACGTGAACTAACACCCTCTAGAGGTGAAAAACTGTTAAAATGCAATCTGAAAGAGGTAGGCTTCAAGGTCTAAGAAATTAGCATATGAACCTCCTAGGTTAAGCTTTCAACTAAGAATACCAAGAGAACAAAGCAAAATTGGTGATAAAAGTAAATTGGAAAATTGTTTAAAATTACATGCTCTATCTGAATCATGAAAAGTTATTTTGGCCTAGACTGTCCCTTTAACAAGTGTCAAGCAGACATGATTCGCTATAGTGAATCATGCCCCCTGGACATCGCTAAATGCGTATAGCATACGCTGTCTGCATTTATCATTGCACAAGCATTTCACCAGAAACGCTTGTGTAATGCCGCCCCCTGCTCACTGGCGGTCAATCGGCCACTAGCAGGGGCTGTCAATCATCCTGATCATGTCAACTGCTCCTTCTAAGCATTCGCTGCTAAATAAATGGAGCCCATATCTGTTGAACTACTAAACAAAACTCAACACAATGAGACCTATCACCATTGGAAAATTGAGATTGGCTCATGAGTTTAAGTATAGGCTTGTCTAAAAATCCTTATGTTGCCTTAAGATAAAGATATGCATAATTTTATTATTTAAATATGTAATGTTTACCAGTTTTAAATGAACAAATTGCAGTCCAATTTAATTAGTTATTCAAAAAATATAATAATTTAAAAAACATAATTTAACAAACAACTTCTGAGTAAATGTAAACAAATAAAATATATGATGTTTTGTTTGTTTTTAATACGACCAGTTGTTCACAATTAAAGTCTTAAACAGGATTATGGGCTCTATGTTCGAAGCAACAGCTGTTAGTATATGGAAGCCATTATATATAATTTTTTACTTAATGAGTTCTGGATGTACTGGATGTAAATTGCAAATACACAGTTCAACTCACTTTTGTTTTGATGATTTATACTTTATATAATTTTCTTCATTATGAACAAGGACAAAAACCTTTATTTTGTGTGTTTGATTGCTAAGCATACATATATAATAAAAACATGTATTTCATTATGATTGCATTTAAGGGACATAAAACTATTTTTTTTTTCATGATTTAGATAAAGCATGCAATTATACACTTTCCAATTTACTTATATTGCCTAATTTGCTTCTTTATCTTAGTATCCTTTATTGAAAAGCATAAATAAGCTCAGAAGCAGCAATGCACTACTAGCTAGCTGTTGATTGGTGGGTGCACACATATGCCTCTTGCCATTGGTTCACCCAATATGCTCAGCTAGTTCCCAGTAGTACATTTCTTCTCTAACAAAGGATATCTAGAGAATGAATCAAATGTAATAAGAGAAGTAAATTGAAAAGTTGCTTACACTTGTATTCTCTATCTGAATCATGAAAAAATGGGTTTTTACCCCTTACATTTTAATTAATAAAGTAGAATTGCATAATCAATAAATATGTGTAAACAAGAGTTTTAATAACACTTTGAATTTTAAATGAGCATTATATTTTTTACTAGCAATTTTCAAAATGTATTTCCATTTGCCCTGCATCATGTGACAGCCATCAATCAATCCATCAATCAATCAATCAATCACAAACTCATATAAGTATACAGTGTGAACTCTTGCACGTGCTGGGTAGGGGCTGGTGCCTCACAATGTATACATATAACAGTGCACAAATTGATCATGAAAGTAAATTGGAAAGTTATTTAAAAATGCATGCTCTATCTGAATCATTAAAGGTTAATTTTGGCTTTAGTTTGCTGCTCTATAAAATTATTTGTTCTGAAAATAAACTTTATTACTCATTTTTATCCAGAATAATTTCATGACATGTTTAATTTGTATGACTTACAGCTTTCCAATTTTGGAATTGTAAGAATGGTCAATCTGTAAACCTGTATTTATCAACACAATGCATTGCTATGCAGCAGTCTAAACTCAAAGAAAGATTAATTAGCTATTGGCATACAATAAACATGTTTTACGCTTGAAGTACCTCAAGTTAGTGTTGTTATATAGTAAGCCTCATATTGATGACATCTCATTATACTGAATTTTTTTCATCAGCAAAATATAAATTGCTTCCAGAAATGTCAATGCCTACTGTTTAATGACTGCAATATACAAATACATTTTATTTGTGCTAAAGAGGTTCAAAATATATGACACCAAACCTCATACCAAATAAGAGTTAAATATAGTCCTGAAAAAATATGATACCTTAGCCACTACCAACTGTGTGATTGTGATTAGCTGTGGTCTTCTAATAGAAATATGAAAGCCCATGTGACTCAGGGATCTTCTCCAGTCAGGCAAAATTCTCTGAAAAGACCCTTCAGCTATATGAGTTCTTTCAAGAGTTACTCTAAAAGCAATTTTTTACCTTGATAGCTGTGTGTCTCGTTAAGGGTCATAACCTACATTTATGTATATAAAGGAGAGACACATACTGTATAACAATATAGTTTTTAATTAAAAAAAAGTACTTTAAAAAGCAATGTAAAAAAAAAATCGAAGTAATAGCACACATAAGAAATTTACATTGTAATGTAGAATTCTTATTTAAAGTGCACAGTGAACATTGTTTTTAATGTACACTGTGAAAATATATTTAGTGTACAAAGTAGTTTCAAAATATGAAGTTGAAATATGAAGTTATGGTGATTTTATCTCACACTATCCAATGCTCATAATGCACTGATAGAAAAAGATGTATGCAAAACTAGAAGCAAATGATTAAAATAGTTGTTTGTTTGTGCTTTAAGAAAATGGTATCAGCGCTGGTTGCTCCCCATAATAGTCCCCTGTGAGATTCTGTGTGTGAGAACTGGGAATTCCAGGTTAAAGGACTATTAAATACAGAAAAATTACACAGTCATCAAATACATAATGAAAAGACAATGCAAATTAATTTACACTCAATTTAAAATGAGCAGTACATTTTTTTTCTGACAATTTTCAAAATGTCCTCCTATTTGCAGGCCCCTGTATCACATGACAGCTATCACCCAATCACAAATTAATATATTGTAAACTCTCGCACGCACATAGGAGCCAGTGCCAGAGAAAATGTGCATATAAAAGAAGTAAATTGGAAGTTATGTTTTTTAATTGCATGCTATGGGGCATATTTATCAAGCTCCGTATGGAGTTTGATGCCCCTTGTTTCTGGCGAGCCTTCAGGCTCGCCGGAAACAGAAGTTATGACACCCCCTGCTAGCAGCTGATTGTCCGAGAATCTGCAGGGGGCGGCATTGCACCAGCAGTTTACAAGAACTGCTTGTGCAATAATAAATCTTGGCAGCCTATGCCATCGGCATTTATCGATGTGCAGCGATGTGCAGTGGACATGATACGCTACTTTGTATCATGTCCGCTCGCACATTGTTAAATATGCCCCTATATCTAAAGTTTAGAATTGACTTTAGTGTTCATTTAAGATGGCTTTTTAAGAGAATTGAGTGTGGTCTGCCCATGTGAAGGTTAGTGTGATATTTTGATCTTGCTGCAAATTGTATATAATATGGCTAAGGGTTCCATATAGGAATCTGCATGTGCTCCTCCTGAGCACTTGACATGCAGGCTCTCTAATTTGACCCTGATACTGTAAACTAAAAAAAAAACAAAAAAACAGCAGTCTTAAAACTGCTGTTTCACTGAATACAGGGAGTGCAGAATTATTAGGCAAGTTGTATTTTTGAGGATTAATTTTATTATTGAACAACAACCATGTTCTCAATGAACCCAAAAAACTCATTAATATCAAAGCTGAATAGTTTTGGAAGTAGTTTTTAGTTTGTTTTTAGTTATAGCTATTTTAGGGGGATATCTGTGTGTGCAGGTGACTATTACTGTGCATAATTATTAGGCAACTTAACAAAAAACAAATATATACCCATTTCAATTATTTATTTTTACCAGTGAAACCAATATAACATCTCAACATTCACAAATATACATTTCTGACATTCAAAAACAAAACAAAAACAAATCAGTGACCAATATAGCCACCTTTCTTTGCAAGGACACTCAAACGCCTGCCATCCATGGATTCTGTCAGTGTTTTGATCTGTTCACCATCAACATTGCGTGCAGCAGCAACCACAGCCTCCCAGACACTGTTCAGAGAGGTGTACTGTTTTCCCTCCTTGTAAATCTCACATTTGATGATGGACCACAGGTTCTCAATGGGGTTCAGATCAGGTGAACAAGGAGGCCATGTCATTAGATTTTCTTCTTTTATACCCTTTCTTGCCAGCCACGCTGTGGAGTACTTGGACGCGTGTGATGGAACATTGTCCTGCATGAAAATCATGTTTTTCTTGAAGGATGCAGACTTCTTCCTGTACCACTGCTTGAAGAAGGTGTCTTCCAGAAACTGGCAGTAGGACTGGGAGTTGAGCTTGACTCCATCCTCAACCCGAAAAGGCCCCACAAGCTCATCTTTGATGATACCAGCCCAAACCAGTACTCCACCTCCACCTTGCTGGCGTCTGAGTCGGACTGGAGCTCTCTGCCCTTTACTAATCCAGCCACGGGCCCATCCATCTGGCCCATCAAGACTCACTCTCATTTCATCAGTCCATAAAACCTTAGAAAAATCAGTCTTGAGATATTTCTTGGCCCAGTCTTGACGTTTCAGCTTGTGTGTCTTGTTCAGTGGTGGTCGTCTTTCAGCCTTTCTTACCTTGGCCATGTCTCTGAGTATTGCACACCTTGTGCTTTTGGGCACTCCAGTGATGTTGCAGCTCTGAAATATGGCCAAACTGGTGGCAAGTGGCATCTTGGCAGCTGCACGCTTGACTTTTCTCAGTTCATGGGCAGTTATTTTGCGCCTTGGTTTTTCCACATGCTTCTTGCGACCCTGTTGACTATTTTGAATGAAACGCTTGATTGTTCGATGATCACGCTTCAGAAGCTTTGCAATTTTAAGAGTGCTGCATTCCTCTGCAAGATATCTCACTATTTTTGACTTTTCTGAGCCTGTCAAGTCCTTCTTTTGACCCATTTTGCCAAAGGAAAGGAAGTTGCCTAATAATTATGCACACCTGATATAGGGTGTTGATGTCATTAGACCACACCCCTTCTCATTACAGAGATGCACATCACCTAATATACTTAATTGGTAGTAGGCTTTCGAGCCTATACAGCTTGGAGTAAGACAATATGCATAAAGAGGATGATGTGGTCAAAATACTAATTTGCCTAATAATTCTGCACTCCCTGTACACTGTCCCCACAGAGTGTCTTTGTGTAGTCTTTCTTTTGGATCCAAATTCCACTTGAAAAAGACAAAAAGGACCATAGTGCAATCCTGTTTGTATCAATCCGTATGTTATTTAAAGGGACTGTATACACTCATTTTCATATAACTGCATGTAATAGACACTACTATAAAGAATAAGATGCACAGATACTGATATAAAAATCCAGTATAAAAATGTTTAAAAACTTACTTAGAAGCTCCCAGTTTAGCTCTGTTGAAAAGGAAGTTGGAAAGCCCACTGCAAGTGGGAAATAAGACACTCCCCCCCCCTTCTTTTGCATATGAAAAGACCCTTTACACAAGCAGGAGCAAGCTGGAGAAGGTAGCTGACAGTATTCACATAAAACATTGGGGCTTGGTTAGGAGTCTGAAAATCAGAGCAATGTTATTTAAAAATAAGCAAAACTATACATTTTTTTTTAAAACAAAAACCTTTATGGGCTATTTAAATAGATCATCTACAAAACATTTATGCAAAGAAAAAATGAGTGTATAATGTCCCTTTAAGTAATTATATCTTTGAAAAAGTTAACTTTAAGGACATGTTGGATATAGCTGGAACTCATGGCATTGTGAAGGGACATTTTGGTTTTCAAAAAGGTATCGTTTTATCCCCATACGGAATTGTAAATGAACCATAATACCTAAGAAGTGTCCACTAAAGTGCATGTAAATAGAGTTTTTTAATGTTAACATTTTAAATAAAAGTTTTGAAAACTGATACCTGAAGTGTGGCTGATTATGGGCCGATCATAAAACTGCTTGTCTTAAAGTTCTAAATCATCTGAATAACACAGCAAAATAACCTTTTATTCAAGTATCCCTGATTGATACCAACATGGTTTAACTAATGCTGTGATATAGTGCCCAAGAAAGAGGTTTCACTGTCCGCACAAAGAGGTATATTTATTAATGTGCGAGCAGACATGATACAATGTAGCGTATTATGTCCGCCGCACATCGATAAATGCCAACAGCATACGCTGTCTGCATTTATCGATGTGCGGCGGACATAATACACTACATTATATACCCGTTTGTGCGGACAGTGAAACCTCTTTCTTGGGCACTATATTACAGTATATTTATTAGTAATTGTAATTATCAAATTTTTATTTGATACAATTTTATTATTTGTGATTTATTTTTGTTACACTATTGATATTAAAACTGCTGCTTGATAACCTCTCAGTTTCCTCGTGGCTAGCAGATTAAAGTCACCCTGACTGATTTTTCCATTTCTAGTTCACAAATACATTATTTCTCTCTTGCACACAATTAGTTTCTTCACATTTTATAATTCTTTAACAACGTTTTTTTTCTAGCAGTATCACCTCTGCTGCTTCAAGCATGCTTAACAAATAACATAAGCATAGCCAATATTATTATTAACTAAGCATTATTTTTTTTACTAAAGGTCAGTTTTATTCAGCTGCCTATTCGTCCTTAAACTGGATATAAAATGCGGCACTGAAGAGGGGGAAAGTGTACTGAGTGTGTATAATAAAGACGTATGTGCTCCATTAAATGTATATTAACTTAAATTCCATATTGATTTTAGTGAGAATTCTATTTTGTGTAATCATTCCTAATGTTTCTTAATCCTATTCAAAGCTACAAAGGCTGCTGTATTACAAAGCAGAGAATTGATAAAAGAACGTAAGAACATATTGCATCAAATTTCATTGTATTCTCTAGAAGGGCACAATGCAGCAACATTGCTATTGATTTTCTGCATTATAAGAGGATATGTGGTTTATATAGAGAGGAATGTCACACTCTATATCTTAACACAAAACACACGTACTGTGTGCTCAGCAAATTTAATTAATGTATGTTATATAGCACCTGGTTATTGAATAGCCTAAAACATTTCAAGAATGCTTGGCCATGGTGAACTAAGATGGTGTCTGCTGTAGCAAATATTGAGGATTTTAGTGATGTGTTCTCATATATACAGAAAACTTATTGGTGCACATTGATCAAAGGCTGGACAGATTAGGTTACCATGGGCGAGATTACATATACGGTGCAGGCTTCGGCGTCAGCGTTGAAACCCACGCCACCCGTAATTTCACCTTGCACATCTGGGTATTACATATACTGTGTTGTTAGATGCTAGACTGACGTAAGTAGGATTAACTGGCGATCTTCTGAAATGTGCGCAAATACACATTTTAGTTGTCGCAAGTAACTTATGCCAGTATTAGGTCCACGGAAAGTGTCAATAAAGAGTAGTTTTACGCATAAAAACGAACCCGGAATTCAAATAAAAATGTGACGCGTAATTACGCTATTCAAATTCATATATAAACCCATGAGCAGCCACCATTTTCTTCAGTGTGTTTGGATTGTTCGTTGAGCTACAACACACTACACTGGAGTGGAGGATTAGTGAGAGTAGAGAGAGAGGCACAAACAAAAGAGTTAGTTAGGTCGCATTGTTGTTGAGTAAGCTTGTACACTTACACATATTCTTACATATTGCACACATTGCATACATACATACATATACAAATACACCACCCTTTTTTTTCTAACAACTCACATATTTTGTTTTTACAGTGTGATAGGCTGAGTGTTTGGTTGTGATTGTGTGTGATTGAACTGGGAGTGAGTGTGAGTGTGTGTAGTGTGATTTAGTGTGAGGATGGCAGGGAGAGGTAGGGAGGAGGGGAGAAGGGGAGAGGGGAGGAGGGGAGAGGAGTGGCAGGGAGAGGAGTATTGGAGTGGACAGGAGGAGCAGTGGCCCCCCAGTCAGGGAGTAAGCGGAGTGGGGAGAGGGAGAGCCAGAAGGGATGATGGGATGGGAGATGCCCGAAAGCCCCAGAGAGTAGGCACATCTAAGAGAGGGAAGGAGGGTGCTCATGGAGATAGAAGGGGGGAGAAGGGAGAGGATAGGGAGGAACCCACACTGCCAGGCACATCACAGGGAGGAAGCCAAGTGACCATGGAGGATGAGAGGCTGATATGTCCCAACTTCTCATTTGCGGAAAATGTTGCCCTTGTCCAGGCCATCATGGACAATTACAGTGCCCTCTTTGGGTAGGAGAAGGGCAAAGGCAGTGCCAAAAGGAGAAAAACTGCATGGTTGGAGGTAGAGGATGCCGTCAACAGTGTGGCCCAGCAGAGGAGGACTGTTGAGGGCCTGAAAAAGCGGTGGAATGACTGCAAGAGGCAGGTAAAAGAAAAGATGGGGCAGGAAGCTATCCACCAGAAGGGAACAGGCGGTGGTCCAGCCCTGGATTTTGAGTATAACACCTGGCAGGAGATGATACGCAGGTCCCTGAGTATCACAGCAGTCTGTGGACTTCCAGAGGCTTGTGACTCAGGGGCTGCAACCACAGCACATCATGCTGGTGAGTAACATCCCACACACCAGTATTATATTTATTTGAAATATAACATCTTTTAATATCACACATTCATGTACACAATGAGGAGCATGGTATTTGGCATATTAACAAAAACATCTACAATTATACTTGACATTACTGCTACTTAACACAATGCAATTCATGATATGAGGTGGAATAGTGCAATACTAACATGTCTCAGAGTAACACAGGCCACAAGCCACATGTAGAGTTTTCATTAAATGGACACTATAGCCATCACAATACTTTTAGCTCAATAAAGCAGGTTCTTTGCAGATGGACAATAGATGAAAAGAACAAAATCAACTCTTGGGTGTGTTGGTTAAGCACTTTACACACCAGCAGGACACTGCCTGCAGCCTATCATCAGTGGCCAACACACCAGCAGAAACATCAGAATCTTCTAAAACCAGGAGAACAAGGAAATCCACTACAGGCACCTCACCTCCCTCATCCAAGAAACCAAAAAAAAAAAAATAATATTATTATACAGGGAGTGCAGAATTATTAGGCAAATGAGTATTTTGACCACATCATCCTCTTTATGCATGTTGTCTTACTCCAAGCTGTATAGGCTCGAAAGCCTACTACCAATTAAGCATATTAGGTGATGTGCATCTCTGTAATGAGAAGGGGTGTGGTCTAATGACATCAACACCCTATATCAGGTGTGCATAATTATTAGGCAACTTCCTTTCCTTTGGCAAAATGGGTCAAAAGAAGGACTTGACAGGCTCAGAAAAGTAAAAAATAGTGAGATATCTTGCAGAGGGATGCAGCACTCTTAAAATTGCAAAGCTTCTGAAGCGTGATCATCGAACAATCAAGCGTTTCATTCAAAATAGTCTACAGGGTCGCAAGAAGCGTGTGGAAAAACCAAGGCGCAAAATAACTGCCCATGAACTGAGAAAAGTCAAGCGTGCAGCTGCCAAGATGCCACTTGCCACCAGTTTGGCCATATTTCAGAGCTGCAACATCACTGGAGTGCCCAAAAGCACAAGGTGTGCAATACTCAGAGACATGGCCAAGGTAAGAAAGGCTGAAAGACGACCACCACTGAACAAGACACACAAGCTGAAACGTCAAGACTGGGCCAAGAAATATCTCAAGACTGATTTTTCTAAGGTTTTATGGACTGATGAAATGAGAGTGAGTCTTGATGGGCCAGATGGATGGGCCCGTGGCTGGATTAGTAAAGGGCAGAGAGCTCCAGTCCGACTCAGACGCCAGCAAGGTGGAGGTGGAGTACTGGTTTGGGCTGGTATCATCAAAGATGAGCTTGTGGGGCCTTTTCGGGTTGAGGATGGAGTCAAGCTCAACTCCCAGTCCTACTGCCAGTTTCTGGAAGACACCTTCTTCAAGCAGTGGTACAGGAAGAAGTCTGCATCCTTCAAGAAAAACATGATTTTCATGCAGGACAATGCTCCATCACACGCGTCCAAGTACTCCACAGCGTGGCTGGCAAGAAAGGGTATAAAAGAAGAAAATCTAATGACATGGCCTCCTTGTTCACCTGATCTGAACCCCATTGAGAACCTGTGGTCCATCATCAAATGTGAGATTTACAAGGAGGGAAAACAGTACACCTCTCTGAACAGTGTCTGGGAGGCTGTGGTTGCTGCTGCACGCAATGTTGATGGTGAACAGATCAAAACACTGACAGAATCCATGGATGGCAGGCTTTTGAGTGTCCTTGCAAAGAAAGGTGGCTATATTGGTCACTGATTTGTTTTTGTTTTGTTTTTGAATGTCAGAATTGAATATTTGTGAATGTTGAGATATTATATTGGTTTCACTGGTAAAAATAAATAATTGAAATGGGTATATATTTGTTTTTTGTTAAGTTGCCTAATAATTATGCACAGTAATAGTCACCTGCACACACAGATATCCCCCTAAAATAGCTATAACTAAAAACAAACTAAAAACTACTTCCAAAACTATTCAGCTTTGATATTAATGAGTTTTTTGGGTTCATTGAGAACATGGTTGTTGTTCAATAATAAAATTAATCCTCAAAAATACAACTTGCCTAATAATTCTGCACTCCCTGTAGTTCACCATAAACCTTGTCCTCTGTTATTTACCATATAATTGTCATACACATACATGTGAGGTGTGTTTTATTACACTAATATTGTTAAAACATATAATATGGCCTGTGTAGAAATGGCAATAAAAACAGGTAATATTATGTTTATGACATATTCATGTACTATAACTCGCATCCACAATATTTGTCTATGAAGGGTACATATAGTAATATTCACTTCTAAGATGTAAATCAATGTATCTCACATCCAATATAAAATGACACATGGGTATATATAACACTGATGTTACTGATAGGTTGTGCATTATCAGGTTTTTTAAGGCTGCAGATGAGAGGTTGTGTTGTTTGTGATTGGTTTGACACAATTGCAAAGAGGTGGCCTTCAAGGTCTTAGAAATGATCATATGAGCCATGCTAGGTTTAGCTTTCAACTAAGAATACCAAGAGAACAAAGCAAAATTAGTGTCCCTTTATATATTTTGGCATCAATGCCAAGCTGTGTTAACAGTAGAATAAATTACACTTCCAGTGGGTTCTAAAGAGATAAGGTAATACAATTAAAATTTCCCATTGTTCTCTCCAAGTAGTGGTTATTTTTTCAAGAACAAATATAAAGTAATGAAGCAAGTATATGTACACAATGTGATAAAGTAATGAGATCTAATTATACCTACAAGCTCAATCCATTTGATTAGGTTGTGGCTTCTAACAACAAAATCAGCTATTTCAAATACACAAATAAACCTTAACAAAACAATCTCATACCATTTTATAGTATACTGTCCCTTTAACTATATGCGATGCTGCTTATATGTATGTGTTTGTTAAAGCTTCCAGGGAGTTACGTTGCTTTATTAGTCAATGCAAGGGTTGCTGCTCCTGCCATGTGTGGCGAGACGAGAATGGAGTGGATTTTCTGAATTCTGCGCACTCCACAGCTTCATAAATTGTGCCCATACACGAGAGAGAAAATATGATTAGGTAGACATGTACACAGACAAAATAAAAAATATATACAGTATATATTTTTTAAATTTTGTCCATTGGATCATTTGGAGTTTTTTTGTTAATGAAAATCAACTGAAAAGCATACTGCTAGATCGCTATAGAATAGAGATGTGCATTTGTTCTCAGACAAATGCATATTTATCACGAAAATCTGATTTTTGTTTCACCTTAACAAAAGGAATATACGAATGAATGCACCAACGAGAATAGAGAAAACAAAGAAATACTGACGAAAATCATCAGTATTCATTTGTTTACTTTATTTTTTTTAAGCGGTTAATACTTACCTTAATGTGATCTTCAGGCTCTGGAGAGCAAATTAAGGTAAGTATTGTAGCTACAGGTGTAATTAAATGTTTAATGAAAATTCAGTATTTGCTTTATTGTAAACGAAGCAAATATTAAATAATGCAGCCAACAAATATTCAGAAAAAGATTCCTGAATATTCAATGAAAATGTATTGGCTGCACATCTCTACTATTGAATAATGTAAAACTCTAAGGGCCAGATTACAAGTGGAGTGCTAAATATCACTAGCGAGCAAGCGATATTAGCACTCCACTTTTTAATACCAGCGCACAATAAAGTGCGCTGGTATTACAAGTAAATTGCGTTCACATTACTAGGAAGCATTGAGCTCATGAGAGTGTGCTTCCATAGGCGCCTATGGGAGCATTGTTCTGATGCCATCACAGACGGCATCAGAACCTTATGCAGCGAAGGGGGTAAGTAGCGCAGCGATGGGCAGAATTTTTAAATATATATGTATATGAATATATACATATTTATGTATTAACATGTGTATATACACATATTGACACATAAATATATATGTATATAATCATACATATATATTTACATTGCGGTCTATGTAAAGGCACTTTTCAGTGCCGTTTTTTTTTCTAACACCCCACTCCCACCAACTTTACACTCCAAAAAGCCATTTTGTTTTAATTAAAAACTACAATGTCTTCTATTTTGAGGGCATTTGGGGCACTTTTAGAAAATTAACCAGAGAGGTTATTGCTATTGGTAGTAATAAGCAGCCACTTGTAATGGCTGGTATATTAATGTGCTCTCGCAAATGGGCAAACTTGCCAATTTGCGGAAGCGCAATAATTAAGCGCTCCACATGTAATCTAGCCCTAAATCTGAAACCTTTCCCAAATGCAGAGAAGACTTTCCAGCCTTTGGAGTAATGTTTTAACTTTATGAGCAAATCTACTAATTTTTATGCTGCATGTTTTTTTCCATTCAGTTATTCATTTAAAGGGGCATTAAAACCAATTGTAAGCAGCATGATAATGCACCTTCATATCAGAGAAGAATGTTGCAATGAATAATGTAGCTTTATTTAGTCATATGAACGTAATGTTTATGGTTTTTTTCCCACCGATTCCCCTCTCCCCCAGAACAAAAGAACCTTTGCTAATCAATCGCAAACTGATACACATATATAGCAATACTTGTTGTTTGCACATTTGCAGTTAAGGAAAGAGATTGGGGTAGCCAATTCCTTAAGATGGTCAAGCACTCATTCAACTTAGTTACAATAATAATTTATTAAACAGGTATTTAAACAGACGTGTGTTCCTTTCAAATCTCAATTTACTAGCTAAATATAAATATATACTTTTATATACACAATAAACTATCTCATATGTCCACTCTTATTGCAAATAATGATTTTCCTATCATGATTGTTGATGCAAAACTGACAATCCGCATTATAAGAAAAAATTACTGGAGACAAGTTGAGTAAACAAAAAATTAGGTAACAGTACCAACCCACAAATCGTAACAAGCACATATTTTAATAGTATTTTTTTTAAAAAAAGGTAGCAAAAATAAATATTGATATATTCTATTGGGTTGATTTCTGTCCGCGGCCTCAGAGCAGGGGGACAAGTTATGGAGCAGCGGCTCGCGCGGAAACAGGGACATCCCTTAATATATTCTAGGTATGCATTTGCATTGATTCTTATTACAAATTATATAACATTGAAGTGTGCTGAAGCATAAAAAAATACTCATAAGTAAGTGGCAATTTTTTCGTTGCCAGCAGCTCTTGGCGCAGAAAAACAATTCACTAAAAGTGACAAAGACAAAGTGGGGTGGTATATCATAAGCTGGTTAGACATAAAAAGGAAATTCCAGTAATTCTGTTGTTACATACATTCAAATTAAAAAAAAAGATTCACTGAATAAATGGACAGTGTTTCGGAAAATGTTCTCCTCTTTAATTTGTTCTATTTTACCTGCTGGAGTGTATCAAATTGTTTACAAATAGCTCCTTTACCTTTATATTAGCAACTCAAACAGCTGAATTTGCCTGTGGTATTGCTACCTGTACTGAAAGTTTATATACTTAAAGGGACAGTCAAGTCCAAAAAAAACTTTCATTTTTCAAATAGGGCATGTAATTTTAAACAACTTTTCAATTTACTTTTATCAACAATATTGCTTTGTTCTCTTGGTATTCTAGTTGAAAGCAAAACCAAGGAAGGCACATATGATAATTTCTAAGCCCTTGAAGACTGCCTCTATTTTATTTACTTTTCACAGCAGGGGAGAGCAAGCTCATGTAGGCCATATAGATAGCATTGTGATCACGCCCGTGGCTAGGGCAGACACTGCACTAATTGGCTAAAATGCAACTATATGCAAAATAACTAAAAGTCATGTGATTAGGGGTGGTCAGAAGATGCTTAGATACAAGTTAGTCACAGATGTAAAACGTGTATTAATATAACAGTGTTGTTTTTGCAAAACTGGGGAATGGGTAATAAAGGGATTATCTATCTTTTTAAACAACAAAAATTCTGGTGTTAACTATCCCTTTAAGTATAAGCTGTACAAAGGCTGTGTAAACATAGCCAACAAAAGAAATTACACTCCAATTAGAAGTAAGGAGAGATAAGTAATAAAATGTAAATGTACATTTGTTCTCACTAAGGGGCCAATTCTAAAAAATGTGCCGATCTAAACATGGTTTTCCATGCCAACACTTGCAGGGACAGCCCTTATGAAATTCTATAAAAAAGAGGCTGTACCTGTGAGTTGCGCGATGTCACCAATAGAAATAGTAAGAGCTGTCTGCTACGTAAAAGGAAGACGGTCAGAGGGGGAACCCGGCGTACGTTAAAACTTTAATATCTATTACAAATCAAATTATGCTGAGATTTTGTAGGGTGAACATGTTTCAGAATTATTCAGAGAATTTAGAGACAATTTCATATACGCCCATGGAAAGCCCACGTTCAGCCTATTTTGCCAAAAAAATAAGACCGCTGCTCCTTAACCTGTCCACAACCTTTTAGGTGATGGATTGAAATCATCCCGATATGATCAGGATGATCAGGATGATTGACAGCCCCTGCTAGCGGCTGATTTGCTGCCATTGAGTAGGGGGTGGCATTGCACAAGCGTTTCACCAGAAATGCTTGTGCAATGATAAATGCCAACAGCGTATGCTGTCGGTATTTAGCGATGTCGAGTGAACATGATTTGCTATAGCGAATCATGTCTGTTCGACATAAAGTAAATCTACCCCTTGTCTCTTCTTTACTTCAGAAATGCAGGGAATGCTCCTTGGTGATGTATAGCAAAATTTGCCTTTCTAGAATCTTGTGAAGGGTCTCTCAATGCTGGAGGATCATTTTAAATAATATCATCTGACCAGCTTTAGCTAAACAAACCCTCAGTGCATTCTGTTTGACTTACATGGGGGGGTATTAGACCTGGTGTTGCTTTATACTGAAGCATTTATTTCTAGGGCCTAGTGTTCTAAAATTATTTTTTAATAACAACTTTGGTACACTGCAATGACAATATTAGAACTAAACATATTCCGGACAGTGTGAACTTGTAGCAGCTATACAAATATAATATTCTAAAAACACATTTTACATAGTGAATGTTTAAAGAACACACTGTTGTAAAGCTAAAAAATTGTGGTTACTTTGTTCTAAAGGACCAGCGCTACAGAATTCTGCGGTGCTATACAAATAAATGATAATAAAAATGGGATACTAATATCACATATACAAAATATTTTTCCTAAAAAGAAAAGAACTCCCTAAAAGTTAAAAACATGTGTATGTACTTACTTTAAATATATATTTTAGTATTTTACTGTATAATATATACATATAACAAATTATATGCAGATGTACAATATACCCATAATCCCCTAGCTCAAATAGGTTTATAATTTATGAACTAGTTTCACTATTGTATTGAAACAAAATAAGTTTAAAGTGAATGTAAAGTTAACCCTATTTGTTCAGGGCATTGGGTAGAGTTTTAAAAATGAGTCAGAGTTTATTTTAAAGGGACACTGAACCCAAATTTTTTCTTTTGTGATTCAGATAGAGCATGAAATTTAAGCAACTTTCTAATTTACTCCTATTATCGAATTTTCTTCATTCTCTTGGTATCTTTATTTGAAATGCAAGAATGTAAGTTTAGATGCCGGCCCATTTTTGGGGAATAACCTGGGTTGTTCTTGCTGATTGGTGGATAAATTCATCCACCAATAATAAAGTGCTGTCCAGAGTACTGAACAAAAAAAGGTCTGCTATGTTGGTGAGCGGCAGAATAGGGGTTAATAGCTTTATTAAAGTGTCAGTGATGTTGGGGAGTGGCGGAATAGGGTTTTTTTCAAATAAAAATAGCAAGAGAACGAATAAAAATTGATAATAGGAGTAAATTAGAAAGTTGCTTAAAACTGCATGCTCTATCTTAATCACAAAATAAAAAAAACTGGGTTCATTGTCCCTTTAAGTCATCAATTCTTTTACATTTATTTATTTACTCACATTTTAACTTTTTTCGCAGCTTTCCCGCGCACCATATTGTCAAATTGATTGACAGATGACGATACTTAAAACAACTAATCCTTGTTCCCCCCGGGGTCATGACGTTTGTGCAAAGGGGCTGAATGCCGTGGGGGGGAAACAAGGATTAGTTGTTTTAAGTATCATCATCTGTCAATCAATTTGACAATATGGCGGATGGGAGAGCTGCGCTTATCGTCGGAGGTTTAAAAAGGTTAAAATGTGAGTAAATAAATAAATATAACAAAATTGATGACTTAAACTCTGCCTCATTTTTAAAACCCTACCCAATGCTCTGAACAAATAGGGTTAACTTTACATTCGCTTTAAGTTTTGTTTGATACATGTAAATTGTATTGTGATTCAAATACTATCTGAAGGGATCATTTAGAGTAAACCTTCGCTGCATATGGCAATACCGCTTTTAACATTCCACCAGTATCAGAGAAGCATCTCGAACACTGATTTCATCCCTTTAAAACATTTCCCCTGCAATTTCGATTATGCGCTGTTTTGATAATGCTTAAGCCTTAAGGCCTTAAGCACTTACATCACTAACATCACTAAACCATTGCTAATGTCATTTGTTCATACAGATAAAATCCAAAGAAGACATGGCCCAGTGTATATAAAGTATTTGGATTTGTGAGTATTTGTGTGTCTATTAGTTTGCAGTGTATAACAGCATTAAACTGTACAGCTACTTATCTGAATACTCATTCTTAACTGTCAAGCTGATCTGCTATAATGTCTTTTAATGCAACAAAAGTTTAATGATAGAGGGTGTAAAAAATACTTTCTAGCATTCATGTGAAACAGAACATTTGAATATGTTAAAACTCTTTTGTTGCAATGGACAAGCTTAAAGGGACATTTGTATGCTAAATATATATTTTAAACCCCTTCACAGGTATTAAACCTATAGGGCTAGATTACAAGTGGCACGCTAGCATTTGTGCATGGTCGATATAGGAATATCGCTAACTTGTACTCATGTTACAAGTTGAAAGTAAACATGACCGCATGAACGCAATCAAATTTAACATGTGCTGGCTTAGCGTGACTGAAGACCTTGCGTAAACGTTAGGGATAAAAGACAAGTGGAACTTAACACTGCATAAATACATTAAAATAAACTGCTACACTCATATAAACACTATCTAATAAAAAATATTCATAAAAATATTCATAACATTTTTATTATAAGAGTTCAAATGTATATGGTTTATGGGCTTTTATATATATATATGTCTAAATAATAATTATTTAATAATATTTAAAGGTATTCTAAACCCAAATTTCTTCTTTCATGATTCCACATGCAATTTTAAGCAACTTTCTAATTTACTCCAATTATCAATTTTTCTTTGTTCTCTCGCTATCTTTATTTGAAAAAGCAGGAATCTAAGCTTAGGAGCAGCCCATTTTTGGTTCAGCACTCTGGGTAGCACTTGCTGATTGGTGGCTACATTTAGACCTACAGCGTGCAACGTGAAGCGCATTACGCACATTTAACATTCCAATGTTCTTTATATAGAGTTTATTTTTATTTTTATTATTAAATATATATATATAATCATGTTATTGTAAAATATACATCTATACCTATATATCTAATCTCACTTTGAAGCAGCAAGTGTTTTTGCTCCCATATAAGAATCTACGTGCCATTGCTTCTCATGACTCCCCGGCAATTATCTACTCAAGAACCAGCAGGTCTTCACAAACTATAAAGTATAGGTTAAGGTCATAAATACAAAATAATTACAGCATGCCATTTTTGCAACAGAATGTCCCTTTAAATTAAAACAGTTTAAAATTCTTTTGAAACTGACAAGAAATGCCCATTTCACAACTCATCCTGTTGAACAGAATGCCTTACTGTCTGATAAGTAAACTCTCATGGGTGGCTAATGAACAGCCCTATGAGCATAAAATACTTATTTTAGAAGAAATTAATAAAATCATTTTAATATTCTTTTAAATCTGAACTAGGCAGCATTATTTGGGTTACCGTATGTTTTGCCTATATCTGCTGAAAGATAACAGCTATGCCCCTGGATTAACTTTATAGATATTCAAGTGTATATGCAAATGAAACCATGTGTTTCTTTATCATGAAGCATATACAATAAATATTGTTACAGGGCAATGCAAACATATCTTTGTTCAGCATTAGCCAGTTTTTCCTGGAAGCAATGGTTTCTTCTTCTTTTAGATTAGAATCAGTAGCCTCTAGAAAAAAAACAGGTACACATCTTATCTGACAATAATCTTTTAAAGCATAGAACATGTGTCCAAAACAGATAAAATTAGCAATTAATCTGTAACACTTTGGCATTTGTGTCAATTTGTGTTTTCAAGTCAGGAATGAATTTGTGTGCTCATTCCTAACTTTCACCTAGATTACGAGTTTTGCGTTACAGATTTTAACACTGAAAAAATGGCAATTTCAGCGTAAAAGCAGTAACGCAGTTATTGCAAGTCGTGTCGGTATAGATATACCGCAAGCATTTTAGCTTGTAACGCAAAGTCCATTCCGCACTCAAAAAAAAATAAGTTTTTGCGTGGGATTTTCATAGCACCGGTATTACAGGTTGTGCGGTGAGGCTAAAATGCATGCGTTATAGCCTATATCGACACGATCTATACCGCCATCTGCCAAAATGTTTCACAAAACTCATAACTAAAGTGTTACAAAGTACAATAACACCCATAAACTACCTATTAACCCCTAAACCGCCGCCCTCCCACATCGCAAACAATATATTAAACCTATTAACCCCTAGTCTCCTGCCCACCCACATTGCGACTATTAAATAAATGTATTAACCCCTAATCTGCTGCTTTCGACATCGCCGACACTAATAGAAATTATTAACCCCTATTCTCCCCGACATCACCGCCACTATAATAGTGTTATTAACCCCTATTCCGCCACTCCCCGACATCACCGCCACTATAATAAAGCTATTAACCCCTATTCCGCTGCTCCCCGAGATCGTCAACACTATAATAAAGCTATTAACCCCTATTCTGCCACTCCCCGACACTATAATAAATTTATTAACCCCCAAACCTCCTGGCTCCCACATCTCTGCAACAAAATAAACCTATTAACCTCTAAACCTCCGGCCTCCAAAATCTCTGCCACTAAATAAACCTATTAACCCCAAAACCACCTCCACCCCACATCGAGAAACACTAAATTAAACTATTAACCCCTAAACCTAACACCTCCCTAACTTTAAATTAAAATGACAATATAATTATATTTAAATCAGGGTGTGGGCTTTCAGATCAGGGTGTGGGCTTTTGAAAAAGAGCTAAATGCCCTTTTAAGGACAATGAAAAAGGGCAATGCCCATACAACTGCCCTTTAAGGGGCAATGGGTAGCTTAGTTTTTTTTTAGAGTTAGGTTTTATATTTTGGGGGACTGGTTGGCTGGCTCCCACATCTCTGCAACAAAATAAACCTATTAACCCCTAAACCTCCGGCCTCCCACATCTCCGCCACTAAATAAACGTAATAACCCCTAAACCACTGCCCCCCCACATCACAAAACACTAAATTAAACTATTAACCCCTAAATCTAACACCCCCCCTAATTTTAGATTAAAATGACAATATAACTATATTTAAATCAGGGTGTGGGCTTTCAGATCAGGGTGTGGGCTTTTGAAAAAGAGCTAAATGCCCTTTTAAGTACAATGAAAAAGAGCTGAATGACCTTTTAAGGGCAACGCCCATACAACTACCCTTTTAGGGGCAATGGGTAGCTTAGGTTTAGAGTAGAGTTAGATTTTTTATTTTGGAGTGTTGGTTGAGTGGTGGGTTTTACTGTTAGGGGGACTTTATATTTTCTTTACAGGTAAAAGAGCTGTTTAACTTAGGGCAATGCCCTACAAAAGGCCCTTTTAAGGGCTATTGGTAGTTTATTGGGTGTTTTTATTTTGGGGAGCATTTTTAAATTTTATAGGGCTATTAGATTAGGTGCAATTGTTTTAATTTTGATAATTTCGTTTATTATTTTTTGTAAGCTTAGTGTTTTTAATTTTTCGTAATTTAGTGTTTATTATTTTTTGAAATTTTAGATTTTTTTAATTTTTCTCGTAGTTTTTTTTTAATTGGTAGTATTTTTTATTTTATTAGAATAGTTATGTTAGGTTAATTTATAGTTTAATGTTAGGTTTATTTTTACTTCAAAGCTAAGTTTTATTTATTTAAATATAGTTATATTGTAATTTTAATTTAAAGTTAGGGGGGGTTAGGTTTAGGGATTAATAGTTTAATTTAGTGTTTTGCGATGTGGGGGGGGGGGCGGCGGTTTAGGGGTTAATAGGTTTATTTAGTGGCGGAGATGTGGGAGGCTGGAGGTTTAGGGGTTAATAGGTTTATTTAGTTGCAGAGATGTATGAGGCCGGAGGTCTGCTATGTTGGTGAGCGGCAGAATAGGGGTTAATAGCTTTATTAAAGTGTCAGTGATGTCGGGGAGAGGCGGAATAGGGGTTAATAGCTTTATTATAGTGGCGGTGATGTCAGAGAGCGGCGGAATAAGGGTTAATAACTTATTAGTGGCGGCGATGTCGGGGGCGGTGGATTAGGGGTGTTTAGATTTGGGGTTTATGTTAGGGTGTTAGGTTTAAATTTAACTTATTTTTCCCATAAACATCAATAGGGTTGCGTTACGGAGAATTTTCATTCCACGATCGCAAGTGTTAGGTTTTTTCTAACACTCTCTCCCCATTGATGTCTATGGGGGAAAGCGTGCACGAGCACGTCAAATCAGCCCTTGGCTTTTGTGTGGTATGGAGCTTAACGCCACCATATCGCATGCACAAGGAGGCTTTTCAGTAACTCGTAATGGCAGTTCTATGGAGGGGGAAATAACGCAACTTTTTTGACATTAGCTTTGCATCTTTTTTAGTGCAAAACTCGTAATCTAGGTGATTGTAATTAAGGTACTGAGTGTTATTAAATGCTGCAGTTTCTTTATACACAGAAATATCCTATTATTTTTGGTTCAAATGTTGTGGCAATGCATTGCAGATAATTATTACAGGTATTATAATACTGATATTGATAACATGTACATGAAAACGATGCACAAAGATTAAGGCATCATATTCAGTGTTTTACCTTTATGTTAATGTAGTAATTAAAGAAGGGAAAAAACACATATTACATTTTTGTATAATTTTTAGAGACAGTAAACATTATGAAACCTAGAATGTATTTACATATTGTAGCACCATTGGGTTTTTGTTGCCCAGCACACTTAAAAATCCAAAGAAACTATATTTTTGCACCATTGTTGGTGCATGTTTATATACATTCTGGTGTGGCGCCATCAAGTTGCATTAGGATCTATGGTATTGCTGTAGAAGCAGTCTCTGCGTGCTGTGTACAGTATGCAGGGGCATAACTACAGAGGTCTTAGGTAAGATGAGGCCTGGCGTATTAGGGGCCTTGAACCAATATTCCAACCACAATGTCATTTTTTTTATTTAAAAACACCTGCACTAGAGTACAGGATTTTGATCACTACTACATCTCATTTTAAAGCAACAATCCTTGTCTTTCAAATAAGTATTTCGCTCTATGTTACTGATCTCTTTCACAGCACTGGACCTATTTTAGTGGAGTCATGCATGGAAAACAAATATCACGTAGTATGGGCAGACCTCACCCAATTATCTGAAACATTTGGGCTGAACCTGGAAATCCCAGCGAGTGTTGGGCTGCCTTCTATAGAAAGTAATGGAGCTTTCTTCAGTGGGGATTATTGCAGGGGGGAGATAATGTGACAGGAAGCACCTGACACTGATAGCAACATTTTTAAAGCATATAAAATCAGATAACTGTTTTCAGACTCTTTTACTTTGCAGTTTAACACGCATCTTTTTGTACCATCACTTACAGTGATTTTATATTTCGACACACCAGCTTTCATTTTGAGAGATAAAACAGTGAAACCTGCAAGTGTTACATGCTTAAAGAATACTATGAGACCTGTGAGAAAACTACACATGTGCCCAAAGAACACCCATGTTTAGCCCACAAGATACAAGTCTTCTTTTACAATAGAACAATAAATTATGCTTTGAATTTTTTACTTTTAGGTAGACGTTGAACTTTATAGCACATCAAATTTGATATCTACTATTTACATTACTGTTTACATTACATACATATTTTCATAGATACTTACTCTACTGTGTACGTTATATTTGCAATGTGCTACATTCATTTAATGCAAATTTGAATGTGTAATCAATATGATTTTAAATACAATTTTTTACACAGTTTTTACATTACACTTTTAATTCACCTTTTAAACTGCTAATTTTATTGAGCTGTGATCTATGTTAGACATATGCAGCACTAAATGATTAGTTTCAGACTACTCCTTTGGAATGAATATAATAAAAAATAGTTTTTCTGAATATTTGTTTGCTGTACTATTCTTTTAGTTTAAAACAAAACAAATAATGAATATTAGTTAACATTTACATCTCTTTTCGTTAAATCAATATGTAAATGTTACGTTGTTGCAAGTGGCACAGTGTCCCCTGTAAGTTAAAGGTACAGTAATTGTAAAAAATAATGTTACATAATTCTGAACTATGTGTGGCGGCAACTTCAAAAACAAAAGACATTTGAGAGATTTACCCTCCCATAGATATACTTACCTTCAGTTTCAAGCTAGCCTCTTATGATTTTTTTTCTTCTCAAAAGTGCCGCACAGGTGCACTGTGAAATCATAGAATGCCCTATCGCAGCAGTAAACTAAATGTAGCACGCTTCTGACTTTACCCAGCACAAGAGTGCACTACATTCAGTTCAATACCGTGATTGAGTTTGCTGTGATTAGACAGTGCGTCCGTGACGCACTTTTGAGGAACGGAAGGTAAGTATACCTTGGGGGGGGGGGGAGTAAATCTCTCAAATCTCTTTTGGTTTTGAAGTTGTCACTAGGATAAAGTTACATAATTATGCATATAGTAGAAGTATGTAACATACATTTTTAGGTTGTGTTCCTTTAAATGACTTACCTATAGCATGGTGGGGGCCGCGCTAATCCAACCCTTGTTCACAAAATCCAAGGCCGCGCTAAAGGATGCTCTTGTTCACAAATTAAACAAATATCCATATATGCATCACAAATGTGCATTTTTGACTAACCAAATTCACATATCTAATGTATGTGTCTCTTATTCTCATAAAGAAATGTTGGGAATGCACTTGGGAAAGATGAGAAACATAAAAGGTAAAATTTGCCTTTTTTTCTCAAAGGAACGTAAACTAATGCTAAATGAGAAATAATAAAGTGTGAATTATTTAGGAATTAAATCCTAAACTATTCTTTTTTACCATGTATGCCCATATTTCTGAAAATTAAGTTTTTTATGTGGTTAATTAAAAAAATAACTATAAATAATATAATTTGCATGGTTAACTTTAAGAACACTGACACTGGTGTTCAAATTTAATGAGCACAAAGGACTAAAACCAGATTCAGCATAGGGGTGTGAAGGACTCAGCAGTGAAAGGATTAAAGATGAACTGTAAAATGATAATACATTTAAAACACTTTAATGAAAAGTGCTAAAGGAGTTCAACTGATATATTTAATCTGTTACCCTTTTATCCTTTTAATTTAACTTAGACAATGTCAGTGCCAAACGGCAATTTGATTTATAAAGAAGAAATCTGACATTGAGCTTTTGAGTCATAGGTGAGATAATAGAATTCATATAGGACATAAAGGGAGTTTAGATGACAGAGGACAGACATGAGAACCAGACATTACTGACAGGAAACAGTCTGTTATATGATGGGATCAGGTGCAATCCAATTTATGTTGTGTGATCAACATTGTTTGTAATAAAATTATATGTGTTGTACTAATAGTGTACTCATTAAAAACATCACATTAGCACTCATTATAAACAATATTTACTTTATCCAGTAAGAATATGCTTAAAGGGACAGTCAAGTCCAAAAAAAACTTTCATGTTTCAAATAGGGCATGTCATTTACTTTCCAATTTACTTTTATCACCAACTTTGCATTGTTCTCTTGGTATTCTTAGTTGAAAGCTAAATTAAGGAAGGCTCATATGATAATTTCTAAGCCATTGAAGGCCGCCTCTTATCACATGCTTTTTTATTTGCTTTTCACAACAGGGGAGAGCTAGTTCATATCAGTGATATAGATAACATTGTGATCAAGCCCGTGGCTTGTGGCAGACACCGCACTAATTGGCTAAAATGCAAGTCAATCGATAATACATTAAATGTCATGTTATTAGGGGGCTGTCAGAAGATGCTTAGATACAAGGTAATTACAGAGGTAAAAAGTGTATTAATATAACAGTGTTGGTTATGCAAAAATGGGGAATGGGTAATAAAGGGAGTATCTATCTTTTTAAACATCAACAATTCTGGTGTTGACTGTCCCTTTAACCTTCACATTCATCTTGGTGCTAGATTATAGCCCTTTTGTAAGCCTACAAAATGCTAGTAATAAAAATTTTAAAGGCTAGGAAGATTTGTTGTGACTTCAAATAATTAAAATGAATTGCAATACAATCTATGCCTTGGTTAGCTTAAAAACAATTCAGAAGCAGTTGTATCGTTAAAGGGACACCAAACCCATTTTTTTTTCTTTCATGATTTAGATAGTGCATGCAATTTTAAGCAACTTTCTAATTTACTTTTATTATCAATTTTTCTTTGTTCCCTTGCTATCTTTATTTGAAAATCATGAATGTAAATCTTAGCAGCCATTTTAGGTTCAGCACCATGGATAGCGCTTGCTTATTGGAGGCTGACATTTACCCACAAATAAGAAAGCATAACCCAGGTTCTCAACCAAAAATGGGCAGGCTCCTATGCATCACATCCCTGCTTTTTAAATAAATATAGCAAGAGAACGAAGAAAAATTGATAATAGGAGTAAATTAGAAAGTTGCTTAAAATTGCATGCTCTACCTGAATCTTTAAAGAAAACATTTGCGTTTAGTGTCCCTTTAACATTTTGAATTAAGAAGAAAGAGAATTTGCATAAACATTTGTAATAAAAAAAATCTATTTAGGAGCACTTAAAATACTATTTGCCCCTTAGCTACTGGGAAGTTCAGAGATGAACTTGCCCAAATTTACCTATCAAAACTAATTTGGTATATTTAATGCTACCATTTTACGGCCAAATGTGATAGTATAAAAAAGTTGTTAACTTTTTAACAAACTTTGGTTTGTCACTGAAATTATTTATAAACCGCTTGTGCAATCATGACACAAATGATTGTACAAGCTTCTTGGGGATTCCCTTTATTAAAAAATAACAGACATACATGACTGTGCCATAGTTTTTTTTTGATAATTAGAAGGCCACTCATCGCAGCTGTGCACCACACTTCTATTATTCCCAGCAGTGAAGGGGTTAATCAGGTAGCTTATAAAGTTCCTTTTAGCTAAAGTGTAGAGAATACCCTCCCACCTGACAGCTCCATTCCCCTGATCCCTCCAAAACAGCTCTCCCCCCCCCACCCACTATCATCCCCACCATCTAAGGTTCTGATACTAAAAGTGGCCATCTTTGGTATTGGCAGCTGTCTCCCAGTACCTAACTTAAACATTTTTTTTTCAGTTTTAGATATTTTTTTAAAATGCTTTTATGTAGTGTAGTAGCCCCCCAATTGATCCTTACATATAGGAATCCTCACCTCCATTTCATCCCTTTTCTGTAGTGTAGGGCCCATCCCACTCCCTCCCCCTCCGCAACTGGGCACCCGTTTGCCTCCCGCTTTACCTCCCACACCTCCTGCCAGTACCAGCAGATGATTGTAACAGATGGTAACATGCACAGGTTCACAGTCTGTAACAATCCGGCACCTATTGCGCTCTGTTTCCATATGCAGACTGATGCTTGCAGCTCAGGAACAGCAGCTGGAGCTTCCTGCAGCTGAGCTATATATATATATATATATATATATATATATACACATACATATATATATATATATATATACGTTATGTGGTATGATGGGATTTGCATTGCATTACGTACATATACAGTAGATACATTTGGGATAAATGGTTAAATGCAGCAGAATTGAAGAATTTATACACTGAAATACCACTTACTATGAATTTTAAATGAACAATAGATTTTATTCTGACAAATTTCAATGTTTCCTTACATTTTCCTGCCTCCTGTATCATGTGACAAACTCAGCCAATCACAGTCTCATATACATCTGAATTATGAATGTTTAATTTTGACTTGAGTGTCCCTTTATAGGGACAGTCTACTGTCAATAAATCATTTCATTTTTAATTGAAATCTTTCTTTTGTATAAATGTTTAACTGCCACACAACTTGTACTTGTGTAACACTTCTGTTGGGTCTCAGTTGAATCTGTCAGATGATTGAAATAATATGTACATGCTGTATACTTGCTTCCATCATTTTCCAGAGGCTTTCTGGGACCAGTATTTTGTGAGTAGAGCTGCTGGTTTTTATTGTGGGCAGAGTTAGGTTGGGATATGTGCAGGTTTGGGGTAGGTTGGGAGTGGGTTTGTGTAGAGTTAGGGTATGTAGGCAGAGCTGGGCAGTCCTAGCTGGTTTTGCTCCGGAAACCAGACACTTGTCCTGAAAGTGAAGCAGCGGGTGGAACAGTGAAGCAGAATTTGTAACCCATGACTGTCAGTATCCAGAACTGTTGAAATGCAACACATGCATTATTTTGACTGTGTGTTTTATCCATTTGGCAGTGATTAGACATGTAAATAAAAAAGCTTCTGGTTTAAAACTTAAATTCTTTAGCAAAAGAGAACATTTTATTTTCCCACTACAGTGTCCCTTTAACTGTATATGTGTGATTATGGTTATTTGTGAATACAATAGATTGAATTTTCATGGTTTATTAGATATACATTAAAAATAGAACAAATTCTTATCTATATTGCCTAGCAGGTGGCAGTTCCTTTGTTAAGCTATGTATTTATTTAAACACAAAATTACATTTTCCTCACCCCATTAAAAGCCTATGGCAGTGTGAGACAAATTAATCCTTTTATACCTGGAGCATATATTTATTGCTGGAGAATTGCTGTACTTAACAGGGACTATGGCATTGTAAAACATTTTGCCATAGCTCTTACAAAAACATCTATTATCATTGGTTTCATTGTAAAACATAGACGGATGATTGAGGTTTTGTAGTGAGGTGGTATGGACATGTGGATTATACATATATACACACATGCATATATATATATGAGATGAGAGAGAGAAGGGACAGAAAGAGAGAGAGAGAGAGAGAGAGAGAGAGGGAAATAGATAGATAGATAGATAGATAGATATATAGATAGAGATATAGAGGGGGGAGAGAGTGGGAGAGTGGGAAAAAGGTAAGGTGGAGAAAGAATGGACAAAGCAGGTTGAAAGAGAGGTGGGGTGTAGGACAGAATTAGAGGAGAGAGAAGAGGAAGGAGAGAGGGAGAAAGGTGAGAAGTATGAGTGAAGAAAGGAGAGAGAGATGGAGAAAAGAGAGGTTGGAAAAGAAAACAGAATAAGTGAAGAGAGAAGGGAGTGAAGAGGAAGAGAAAGGTTGAGAGACAGGGAGAGAGTGAGGCTGGGAGAGGGAGCGTGTGTCTATCTATTGTTAAAAGGATAGCTGTGTTAAAACAGTATTTTTGAAGCAAAAAAACTGAGAATTTGCATATCTAATTTGCACAGCTTACCCAGAATTCTCTTGTGCATTGGTAACATTGTATATGAGTTATTTCTGGGGGAAAAGCAAGCAGGGGTTCTTGCCTAGATGTGCTAATTTCCTATGCAAATATTTACATTGATTTCATTTTGAGACATGGAGGATTTTAATTTCAGTTTTTTATCTCCCCCCATAATTTTAATGAATTTTGGTTTAACCTTGAAAATAGCTTTATCAATGCAGCAACCAGAAATCTATCTCCTACTGATGAGTTACAAATAGAACGAAACAGGCTGTCTAGGAGTGATTTCTGATTGGCTGCTATAATCCTGTTAAAAGGATAGCTGTGTTAAAACAGTATTTTTGAAGCAAAAAAACTGAGAATTTGCATATCTAATTTGCATAGCTTACCCAGAATTCTCTTGTGCATTGGTAACATTGTATATGAGTTATTTCTGGGGAAAAAGCAAGCAGGGATTCTTGCCTAGATGTGTTAATTTTCTATGCAAATATTTACATTGATTTAAGTTTGAGACATGGAGGATTTTAATTTCAGTTTTTTATCCCCCCCCCATAATTTTAATGAAATATATATATATATATATATATATATATATATATATATATATATATATATATATTATTATTTTTATTATACTTTATTTATGAAGCGCCAACATATTCTGTAGCACTGTCCATGGGTACAATTCATTTAAATCAAACAATGATATAAAACTTGTAAGAGACAAGACAAAATTATTAAACAAACACATACAGGAGGAATTGAGAGCCCTATTCCCATGGAAACTTGCAATCTAGAAGAGTAGGAGGTTTAGAAACAGGAGGTGAGGACTGGAAGATTGAGAAATATGTTAATGTAGAGTTAGATGAGGGAAGTGAAATTAATTTATTATTAAGTTGGGTGGTAGGCTTCTCTGAACAAAAAAGTCTTCAGGGAGCAGTTAAAGGAAGAAATATTAGGGCAAAGCCTGACAGCAAGAGGGAGAGTGTTCCAGAGGGTAGGTGCTGCACAACAGAAGTCCTGCAGTCTAGCATGGGAAGAGGTGATAGTCAAGGATGCAAGGAGCAGGTCATTGTTGGATCTTAGTGGACGGGCTGGAGTATACTTGTTGATTAGAGAGGATAGGTAGTGGGGAGCAGCGTTAGTGAGAGCTTTGTATGTAAGGGTAAGGATTTTTAATTAAATTCTGCTGTGAATGGGGAGCCAATAAAGGGACTCACAGAGAGGTGCAGCAGATACAGAGTAACGGGAGAGGTAGATTAGCCTGGCAGAGGCATTTAGGATGGATTGAAGGGGCAGAGGCGGGAAAGAGGAAGGCCAGTAAGTAAGTTATTGCAGTAGTCAAGTTGGGAAATAACATTGGAGTAGATTATTTGCTTTGTGGTGTTAGCTCTCAGAAAAGGGCGAATCTTGTAAATATTGCTTAGGTGGTTGTGGCAGGATGATGAAAGCGATTGGATGTGGGGGACAAAGGATATCTTTGAGTCAAGTGTAACTCTGAGGCAGCGGACTTGGGGCAATGGGGAGATGGTGATGCCGTAGACAGGTATAGAAAAGTCAGAAATCGGTGTAGAGCTTGAGGGGGCGATTAGAAGGAGCTCAGTCTTGGACATGTTAATCTTTAGGTGGTGAGAGGCCATCCAGGAAGAAATACCAGATAAGCAGTCACTGACATGATAAAGGACAGAGAGAGAGAGAGAGAGAGAGAGCATGGGTGGAGAGATAGATCTGGGTGTCATCAGTATAGAGGTGATATTTGAAGCCGTAGCTGTTGATAAGTTTACCCAGTGAAGAAGTATAAATGGAGACGAGTAGAGGACCCAGAACAGATCCTTGAGGTACTCCCACAGACAGAGGCATTGGAGAGGAGGAGTCACCAGCAAATGACACAGAAAAAGACCTATATATATATATATATATATATATATATATATATATGTGCGTGTATGTCTATGCATGTGTATAGATGTGTATTTATGTGTTAATATGTGCAAGTATGTATACGCACACATACATACATATATACACATTTAAAACATATATACTGCATATAGGAAAATGCACATTTAAAAATAGATAGAATATTTTCTCCTAAAGGAATAACATAGGAATATAACGTATTCCTAAAGCCCCTTTGGATTTAGAGCAGTAAGTCTAGCTCAGAATCTGGTTAGTGCTCGAGCAATAACTAATAAAAAAAATTTCAGTGTGCTCCCGCATTAACTTTTTACTATTAACTTGTAATATGTTCGGTAATCTGAGCGTGCTAATATTTTTTACTTGAGCGGAAAAAAATATTAGCACACCACTTGTAATTTGGTACTTAGTATCCATCACATCACTTATTTTCTAAAAATGTAATATCTTATTTGGGTCTTACTAAATGATGGAGTTTGTGCCACCCAGAAGCATTTTCAGATTATTATTCGCTTTGATGGAAATTTTGTCATTACCTACATTTATTTCCTCCAAGAAAGTCCATAAATCACATTATACTGCTTTCAGCATGCAGCTTTAAATTTGTACCTCATTTTTTTAGGCTACCGCCGGCGATGAAAAGCTACTGATAAAAAGGTGACCTCTTTAAGATGGTTATTTTTATGTGTAGTGTTCTGATTTGTCATGCTGTTAATCAATACTTTATTGTTATGATGATATGCATCATGAAGTGAGTAATAGACACATCTATATCGGCCTTGCAGACATAACAATAATGTACATATGATATTATCATCCGATTTATAGTTGTTCTTTGTGACAGTAGGCTAGTTCTGGGGGATTTCATGTACAAAGCCATTCAATCAGTTATTGCATTCATTAACCTGAAATTGTTCAGGCGTTATCATTTCCATCGTTAGGTTATAACAAAAAATGCATTTAAAATATAGAGCATCTTCCATAATGAAAATAAAAATTGGATTTTACTAAACTATAGATAATGATTAATAACATGATATTTGTAAAGACAAACATAAATCATCATATAGCAGATTTAGTAATGCAACAATTCTATTAGCACAAGAAACAACATGAGTGTCTTACTTCTGCCATTATACCATTAAATGGCACCATTCATTGTCAAATAGAGAATATTTGATTCAAATGTAATGAAAACATGTTTAAAATATGTAGTATATTCTAATTCGTACTTGATAGCACAGTCACCTGCTTAAAATTATGTTAAAGGGACATTAAACACTTTGAGATGGTAATATAAAATAATAAATCATATATATTAAAACAACTTTGCAATATAGTTTCATTATTTATTTTGTCCCCTTTTCTTGTAATTCCATTCTGAAATTGTAAACTTTTCAGTTTCTGTTAGAAATGGACGTTCAGAACACTGTTATATTCCACACAGCCATTGACTGCTTACTCTAGTGATCTATTTATAACTGTGCCTAATTGGCCACAGCAGAGAAGGTAACTTAAGAACATGCCAGCTCCTATTGTTTTATAGACATTAAAATGTTACGCTTTTTTTGTCAATATTTAAACAGCTAATGAAACTTTTAAAAATACATCTATATGTTATTCTGAGACTAATCTTTTCTTTGAATGCATCAAATCCGGTTTGGCGCCCATGGGAGCCGGATATACCGCACGACTATTGGCTAAGAGGTGAAAACGTCACCTCTTAGCCAAAAAATGATTTTGCCATGGGCTGCTGTACAAGGTAAACAGCGATCGATTGAATCAAATAAAGGAGCTTTCTACATTAAGTATCTTATACTTCATGAATGAAAGTCCCCTTTATTTGTTTCAATAGTAAATCCTAGCGTTTGTAAAACGCTAGGATTTACTTTCACTTTAAACTACAGATGCCAGTGTGTACTTGTAAAATAAGGGCACCACATGTTAGAATCAGATCTTTATTTCCAAAAAATAGTTTCCTGTATGTATATATATATACATACAAAACGAATTCCAAGCAGGCAATCTCCATTATTGAATATTGAATACTATGTCACATACTTAAAACATTATTATACTCAATACCTTTGATAAAGCCGGTAAGAACAAAACATGTCAGGGGACAGTGGGGAGGTCTATGAGTTTTTGTAAATAGTGTTTTTTAATTAGCAAGATGGTGCTGGTAATTTTATGATCACAAGTTGATTGAATATACATAATAGTAAATTGTCTTGAAAGACAAAAGGGGAAGAGGCGCCTTATGGTGCAGTATCTAATGAATGATACATTAGCGTGTGGATCAACAACAAGGTACTCAGAAAGGGAGATGCCCATCCAGTGCAATAGCGCACAAGCCGAGGCTTCAGAGCCGCTCAGCTGACTCAGACACTCCGTCAAGACTGCAGAAACTCAAAGGGGCTCGTCTCCAATGATGTCACGGCTTCCGGTCTAAAGGAACACTGCCAATAGAAGAGTAGCACCTACGATAGGTCTACACAATACTGGGTCCCAAAGTGCTCCCAAATGACCGCAAAGGTAAAGCAAGGTTTAATAAAATATTTATTAAAATGTTTATTAAAAAATAATGTTGCACAGCAACGCATTTCTCGGCACAAGCTACCATTTAATCAGGCTGTATGACATGTATATTGTATAAAAATGTTTGGATTTATATTGTGGTTTTTGTCTTTAATACCTAATAGTAGTGGACACACTGCAGATGTTTGCGTGTGTCCATGCATAATTTAATAATTCTAATCATACTCTTGTGTACCTGATAATAATGTCTTATTCCAATTGTCAATATAGGATGGTTATAAAGGAAATCTGATTAATAGCCAACTGTTAGATGTATATATTTCTTTGAACATTTAACTGCTTTAAAAAGTGCCTCGCATTACAATCCACATGAACTCCTGTGAGTCACTTGGATCATTTATGTTATACTCAGCGGAACCGCATTTAAACTAATTAACCGAGTCTTATAATTGCAGATATAGAGGGAATTGAGAAATATGTGTTTTGAACACTCAATATTGCATATATATTGCCGTTATATGCATTACTGTTTAGTGATCCAATTGGTATCTTTTTACACTATGCAGTTTATCAGTATATAATTATATCCAACAGATTGTATATCAGAGTTAACCTGAATTGTAATATATAAATCGTCAGGCTATGGATTAATATCCACATCCTAGGTCTGTTCTTATATTTATACCATTAATCATTCTAAATATTCACTGTTGGTTGATCATTGAATATCCTCAACCAGCGTAGCTCACTTGTGTTTATCTACGTTTGTCTTTCCTTTTTTAAATTGTTGTAATAAAGGTTATATTTTGATAAGTCTTTCTCTGCCACAGTATCGTTGCTCAGTAAATAAGCCGTTAAGGAATATGAGTGCTTCCCAAGTGTACATTACAATCAGTCTAGTACTGATAGTCTGTGTTTTCTAAACTCAATACCGGATAGTGCCTGCTTGGAATTAATTTGTGTTGTTTTTAGTGCACTCCGGAAGTTGTTATGGTAGGTGTGTGTGCCAAATCCTACTGCAATGAGAATATATATATATATATATATATATATATATATATATATACTGTATATATATATATTTATTTCTAAAACGCTTACAATTTATTTCATTGCATAGAGTGTGCAAGTATTAATGACTATGGGGGATATTTATCAAAGGTCTGGCAGAACTGATCTGACAGTGCGGATCAGGTCCGCCAGACCTCGCTGAATGCGGAGAGCAATACGCTCTCCGTATTCAGCATTGCACCAGCAGCTCTTGTGAGCTGCTGGTGCAACACCACCCCCTGCAGATTCACGGCCGCCAGCAGGGAGGTGTCAATCAACCCGATCGTACTCGATCGGGTTGATTTTCGGTGATGTCTGTCCGCCTGCTCAGAGCAGACAGACAGGTTATGGAGCAGCGGTCTTTAGAACACGGAGCTTGATAAATGGGCCCATTGTCTAACTGATTATGTAAACTTTTTGGCACTCCTGTTGGTGCTTGTTTTCTAGCCGCCCATAACCCGCAGGTATTTTTTCAATATCTTGCCACCAGGTCATACAACCAATAAGCTATTTCACATGCACCATAGAGAAAAACAAACCATGCCCTCCGCACATCTGCTTCAGACTTTACATTAGAATCTCCATAGTGTTTGTGAGTAAAATTCAGTTTTACATTTTGGTTACAAAAATACTATTTTACGCATTTTTTTTCCACCATTTTCATAAGTAACAGCGGTGAAGGAATGGATAAGGTTTTATCCAACATCTGGCACAAGTGTGTAAGAAAGACACTTCTTCACTATTACTATTTTTTTCCTTCATGTTTTTGAACCTCCTTATGTACATGTTTATATATATATATATATATATATATATATATATATATAGTCTGTTGCACTCATAATTACAGTTGTTTCTTTGTAATATGGAAAGTGGAACTTACAACAACACGTCAGGCTTACAGCACAGACATAAAGGGCTCCATTTATCAAAGAGCATAGTTCCAAATAGTATATGACAATGTGCAAACTAGACTAGTCAAACAGTTCTAAATGATTTTCTAATGAAATGCACAAATAATTTACTATGTATTCAGGTAAATAAATAATGAATGAAACACCAGGATATGTTCTATCTAAACCAACAGGGAATAGATATAAAGGATGTGGATCAAATCAAAGGAAATCAGGAATAAAACAGCATCAAAGCAATATTTTGAGGAAATTGGAGCAGTAACACAAATATTTATCTGTACAAAATGAGAACTAAATTTTCACATAAAATGGGCTTAGGCGTAAATAGATTTTTTTTTCTGTGGCATTAATGCTTTTTTCTCCTCTGCCTTCTGTAGAAATTTAAAAAATCAAGTAAACTTTAACAGAGTGAACAGATGATTCTTGTACATAATATAGTCATGGCTGGAGTTTCTCTCAGGCACCCCAATAAGCTTGTGGGCTTACAGATCCTTTCTCTTTCTTTAGAGGTATTGAATTGATCATTCACAATCAAATGCATATCTGTGTATTAAAACATTAGACCACTGTTTCTTACACTCTTTGCCACCTAGCTCACTCTCAATGATTGACAGTCCCTTCTCTTGCGTGATTGGTCATGTGAGTGAAGGGGTGGGCATTACACACTCAGCAGAGTGAGCAATGATGCATACGGGGGAGTGGAGAAACAGATCCGCTGCCCGTATGCAGCAAAGGTGTGCGGACAGCTTCTCAAGGTGAGAAGCTGTCCGCACGCCATTAATACATGGAGCCTTTAGGGTTGAAGGTAACTAATCAAATGCTAATTAAATATTTTATTAAGCACATGCCTCAATTTAAAAAAAAGTTTTTAGTTATACACATTAAACTCTGTTGCCTACATATATCTCCCAGTTCAAAAGCTGGAGTAGGTATACATCAGTATTCTCCTAAAACTTGGTTAGGAGTCTGAAAATCAGCGCAATGTTATTTATATGGTGACTATATTTATTGGTAATTTGTACACTGTGTTTGGATGGGGGAGTTTTTACAGTGGTTATTTACAGTAGTTTATCCTATAACTCTATCTGTCTATCTATCTGTTCTATCTATCTATCTATCTATCTATCTATATATCTATCTATCTATCTATCTATCTATCATCTATCTATCTGTCATTTATCTATCTATCTATATCTATCTAACCATCCTATCTATCTGTCTAGTTGTCCTGTCTGTCTGTCCTCTCTATCTATCTATCTATCTATCTATCTATCTATCTATCTATCTATCTATCTGTCTGTCTGTCTATCTTTTGCATATCTAGGTGCAGAATCAGCTTCTACAGGAAAAAATCCTTTGTTGAAAAGCTGGTAGGTAGGCTCAGAAGCGTGCGTGTGTCTGAAGCACTAAATGGCTGCAGTTTTGCAGTACTTCTAAAAATGTAACACACTTGAAAGAGCATTAGATGGCATTCATGAGAATGAAGCAAGTTTGAAAATAGAAACAGAAAACATATAGGGGAGTAGTTATCAAGCCGTCAACCTCAAATACGCTGGAATTCCGCAGCGTATTTGTGGCGAGGCTGATTCGCCTTAGTTATCAAAGGCTCGAGACCGGCAAAAGTAGAATTTTGTGACGTAAACTTCGATCCGCCGGACTCAGTCCGACACAGATCGATTCTTACGTCACTCCAGATGTTCCGCACACAAGTGCGGCACAATTTCACTACTTTTGCTAGTTATCAAATGACTAGCAGGTACGCTCGGCACTTTTACGGCCCAGCGTACCTGGTTTTCAAACCGCCACCCCTGGAGGCGGCGGATCCCATAGGAATCAATGGGAGTCTGACCATAGCGAAAGTACAAGTTCGCTGCTGCCAGACATCCCATTGATTCCTATGGGAGATGTCTACACCTAACACCCTAACATGTACCCCGAGTCTAAACACCACTAATCTGCCCCCCCTACACCGCCGCAACTAAATAAAGTTATTACCCCCTAAACCGCCGCTCCCGGAGCCCACCGCAAGCTACTCTATACATATTAACCCCTAAACCACCGCTCCCGGAGCCCACCGCAACTATAATAAATGTATTAACCCCTAAACCGCCGCTCCCTGAACCCGCCGCAACCTATATTAAATTTATTAACCCCTAATCTGCCCCCCCTACACCGTCGCCACCTATAATAAATTTATTAACCCCTATCCTGTCCCCCACTACGCCGCCGCCACTGTAATAAAATTATTAACCCCTAAACCTAAGTCTAACACTAACCCTAACGCCCCCCTAACTTAAATATTAATTAAATAAATCTAAATAATATTTTTATTATTAACTAAATTAATCCTATTTAAAACTAAATAATAATTATATTGTAGCTATCTTAGGATTTATTTTTATTTTACAGGCAACTTTCAATTTATTTTAACTAGGTACAATAGCTATTAAATAGTTATTAACTATTTAATAGTTACCTAGCTAAAATAAACTGAAATTTACCTGTAAAATAAATCCTAACCTAAGTTACAATTACACCTAACACTACACTATACTTTAATAAATTATTCCTATTTAAAACTAAATACTTACCTGTAAAATAAACCCTAAGATAGCTACAATATAAATAATAATTATATTGTAGCTATCTTAGGATTTATTTTAATTTTACAGGCAACTTTCAATTTATTTTAACTAAGTACAATAGCTATTAAATAGTTATTAACTATTTAATAGTTACCTAGCTAAAATAAACTGAAATTTACCTGTAAAATAAATCCTAACCTAAGTTACAATTACACCTAACACTACACTATACTTTAATAAATTATTCCTATTTAAAACTAAATACTTACCTGTAAAATAAACCCTAAGTTAGCTACAATATAAATAATAATTATATTGTAGCTATCTTAGGATTTATTTTTATTTTACAGGCAACTTTCAATTTATTTTAACTAGGTACAATAGCTATTAAATAGTTATTAACTATTTAATAGTTACCTAGCTAAAATAAACTGAAATTTACCTGTAAAATAAAACCTAACCTAAGTTACAATTACACCTAACACTACACTATACTTTAATAAATTATTCCTATTTAAAACTAAATACTTACCTGTAAAATAAACCCTAAGATAGCTACAATATAAATAATAATTATATTGTAGCTATCTTAGGATTTATTTTTATTTTACAGGCAACTTTCAATTTATTTTAACTAGGTACAATAGCTATTAAATAGTTATTAACTATTTAATAGTTACCTAGCTAAAATAAACTGAAATTTACCTGTAAAATAAATCCTAACCTAAGTTATAATTACACCTAACACTACACTATACTTTAATAAATTATTCCTATTTAAAACGAAATACTTACCTGTAAAATAAACCCTAAGATAGCTACAATATAAATAATAATTATATTGTAGCTATCTTAGGATTTATATTTATTTTACAGGTAACTTTGTATTTATTTTAGCTAGTTAGAATAGTTATTAAATAGTTATTAACTATTTAATAACTACCTAGCTAAAAGAAATACAAAATTACCTGTAAAATAAATCCTAACCTAAGTTACAATTAAACCTAATACTACACTATCATTAAATTAATTAAATAAACTACCTACAAATAACTACAATTAAATACAATTACATAAACTAACTAAAGTACAAAAAATAAAAAAGCTAAGTTGCAAAAAATAAAAAAATAAGTTACAAACATTTTAAAAATATTACAACAATTTTAAGCTACTTACACCTAATCTAAGCCCCCTAATAAAATAACAAACCCCCCAAAATAAAAAAATGCCCTACCCTATTCTAAATTAAATAAAGTTCAAAGCTCTTTTACCTTACCAGCCCTTAAAAGGGCCATTTGTGGGGGCATGCCCCAAAAAGTTCAGCTCTTTTGCCTGTAAAAGAAAAATACAACCCCCCCCAACATTAAAACCCACCACCCACATACCCCTAATCTAACCCAAACCCCCCTTACAAAAACCTAACACTAATCCCCTGAAGATCATCCTACCTTGAGTCGTCTTCACTCAGCCGAGCAGCGATGGAACCGAAGTGGACATCCAGAGCAGAAGAAGTTAATCCTCCAAGCGGCGCTGAAGAAATCTTCCATCCGATGAAGTCATCATCCAGGCGGTGCTGAAGAAGTCTTCGATCCGGGCGATGTCATCTTCTAAGAGGCGCTGAAGAGGTCTTCTATCCGGGCGATGTCATCTTCCAAGCCTGGTCTTGAATCTTCCTCCCGCCGACGCGGAACATCCTTCTTCACCGACGGACTACGATGAATGAAGGCTCCTTTAAGGGACGTCATCCAAGATGGCGTCCCCTCAATTCCGATTGGCTGATAGGATTCTATCAGCCAATCGGAATTAAGGTAGGAAAAATCTGATTGGCTCATGGAATCAGCCAATCAGATTTAGCTCGCATTCTATTGGCTGATCGGAATTTTCCTACCTTAATTCCGATTGGCTGATAGAATCCTATCAGCCAATCAGAATTGAGGGGACACCATCTTGGATGACGTCCCTTAAAGGAGCCTTCATTCGTCGTAGTCCGTCGGTGAAGAAGGATGTTCCGCGTCGGCAGGAGGAAGATTCAAGACCCGGCTTGGAAGATGACATCGCCCGGATAGAAGACCTCTTCAGCGCCTCTTGGAAGATGACATCGCCCGGATCGAAGACTTCTTCAGCGCTGCCTGGATGATGACTTCATCGGATGCAAGATTTCTTCAGCGCCGCTTGGAGGATTAACTTCTTCCGCTCCGGATGTCCACTTCGGTTCCATCGCTGCTCGGCTGAGTGAAGACGACTCAAGGTAGGATGATCTTCAGAGGATTAGTGTTAGGTTTTTGTAAGGGGGGTTTGGGTTAGATTAGGGGTATGTGGGTGGTGGGTTTTAATGTTGGGGGGGGTTGAATTTTTCTTTTACAGGCAAAAGAGCTGAACTTTTTGGGGCATGCCCCCACAAATGGCCCTTTTAAGGGCTGGTAAGGTAAAAGAGCTTTGAACTTTATTTAATTTAGAATAGGGTAGGGCATTTTTTTATTTTGGGGGGGTTTGTTATTTTACTAGGGGGCTTAGATTAGGTGTAAGTATCTTAAAATTGTTGTAATATTTTTAAAATGTTTGTAACTTATTTTTTATTTTTTGTAACTTAGCTTTTTTTATTTTTTGTACTTTAGTTAGTTTATGTAATTGTATTTAATTGTAGTTATTTGTAGGTAGTTTATTTAATTAATTTAATGATAGTGTAGTATTAGGTTTAATTGTAACTTAGGTTAGGATTTATTTTACAGGTAATTTTGTATTTCTTTTAGCTAGGTAGTTATTAAATAGTTAATAACTATTTAATAACTATTCTAACTAGCTAAAATAAATACAAAGTTACCTGTAAAATAAATATAAATCCTAAGATAGCTACAATATAATTATTATTTATATTGTAACTATATTAGGGTTTATTTTGCAGGTAAGTATTTAGTTTTAAATAGGAATAATTTAATAGAGTATAGTGTAGTGTTAGGTGTAATTATAACTTAGGTTAGGATTTATTTTACAGGTAAATTTCAGTTTATTTTAGCTAGGTAAGCTATTAAATAGTTAATAACTATTTAATAGCTATTGTACCTAGTTAAAATAAATTGAAAGTTGCCTGTAAAATAAAAATAAATCCTAAGATAGCTACAATATAATTATTATTTATATTGTAGCTATATTAGGGTTTATTTTAAAGGTAAGTATTTAGTTTTAAATAGGATTAATTTAGTTAATAATAGAAATATTATTTAGATTTATTTAATTAATATTTAAGTTAGGGGGGCGTTAGGGTTAGACTTAGGTTTAGGGGTTAATAATTTTATTACAGTGGCGGTGGTGTAGTGGGGGGCAGGATAGGGGTTAATAGGTTTAATATAGGTTGCGGCGGGTTCAGGGAGCGGCGGTTTAGGGGTTAAACTATTTATTTAGTTGCGGCGAGGTGCGGGATCAGCAGGATAGGGGATAATAATTTTATTATAGAGGGCGACGGTATAGGGGGGCGCAGGATAGGGGTTACTAGGTATACTGTAGGTGGCAGCGGTGTCCGGGAGCGGCGGTTTAGGGGTTAATACATTTATCAGAGTTGCGGCAGGGTCTAGGAGCGGCGGTTTAGGGGTTAATACATTTATAAGAGTTGCGGCAGGGTCTAGGAGCGGCGGTTTAGGGGTTAGTAACTTTATTTAGTTGCGGGAGGCTCCGGGGGCGCTGGTATAGGGATAGAACAGTGTAGTTTAGTGTGAGTGCTTAGAGACAGGCTAGCAATAAAGCTGGGAAAAAGCCGAAGAGCAGCGAGATCGGATGAGTGATAACTCTCACAGTCCGCTGCTCATCGCCCCGCGGCTTTTTGAAAGCTTTATTTGATAACTTAGGCGAACGTATTCAAGGTCCGCGGTGGCGAAGGTAGGCGAGCTTAGGCGGGCGCATTGGGCCGGCGAAGGCAGAAAAGTAGATGGCTTGATAACTTCCCCCCATAGTGCGCTACCACCCAACTCAAACTGTAAAGTCTGAGCAAACAAAATGCAATGACAGATATATCTGATAGTGCTATTTCACTGTAAATACTTATCCGCTTTACGTTTGAAAATAGAAGAAAATAGAAGTAAATTTGAATCTGCTCTGTCTGAATCATGAAAGACTCATTTTAGGCTTCAAGTTCCTTTAAAGGGACAGTAAACCTTAAAAATAATGTTATATAATTCTGCACATAGTGCAGAATTATATAACATTATTTAGGTGCTATAGCCATAAAAGCATTTTTTACCGTTTAATTTGCTAAAATAAGGCGCTTTTACAGACCCGCTCTCTGCTCTCTGCTGAGCGGGTCTGTTATTTTTAGTCAGCGCATCGGGCCAGCTGTATAGTCACAGCCCGGCCCGACCGCGCCATAGCACTAAGTGCAGCTCACTCCTGTGACAGGAGCGAGCTGCACTTAGTGCTATGGCGCGGTCGGGCCGGGCTGTGACTATACAGCTGGCCCGATGCGCTGACTAAAAATAACAGACCCGCTCAGTAGAGAGCAGAGAGCGGGTCTGTAAAAGCGCCGTATTTTAGCAAATTAAACGGTAAAAAATGCTTTTATGGCTATAGCACCTAAATAATGTTATATAATTCTGCACTATGTGCAGAATTATATAACATTATTTTTAAGGTTTACTGTCCCTTTAAGGATTTTTTTAAAACATTATTTCAGCAACTTTAAGCTTCTAATACTCCAATGATGATTATGCAAGTTGCAAGCAACCACAATATGAAAATTGTTTGTATGGTTACTGTTTTTAATGAACTCTCATCAACACATCTTCTGAGGTAGTTGCCAATATTTAAAGGAGCACTGTCATCAAAAATATTATTTTATCATCCACATTTTTCCAATAATCATCCACATTTGCCCAATTAAAACGTAAAATAAAAGCTATTTGAATTGAAGTTAAAGGGACACTGTACCCAATTTTTTTCTTTTGTGACTCAGATAGAGCATGACATTTTAAGCAACTTTCTAATTTACTCCTATTATCAAATTTTCTTCATACACTTGGCATCTTTATTTGAAATGCAAGAATTTAAGTTTAGATGCCGGCCCATTTTTGGTGAACAACCTGTGTTGTCCTTGCTGATTGGTGGATACATTTATCCACCAATAAAAAATGCTGTCCAGAGTTCTGAACAAAAAAAAGCTTAAATGCATTCTTTTTCAAATAAAGATAGCAAGAGAAAGAAGAAAAAATGATAATAGGAGTAAATTAGAAAGTTGCTTAAAATTGCATGCTCTATCTGAGTCACAAAAGAAAAAAATTGGGTTCAGTGTCCCTTTAATAAAGCAGTATGAGCTGAATACTTTCAAATAAGACTCATCGACTGATAGGTACTACCTGCCGATGCTCATTGGTTGACAGGTAAAATGAGCATTTGTAAGAAGTACACAACTGAAACTGCTGTTAGATTAAATTTAATCTTAAACTGATTTTACTTAACATTTTTCAGGGATAAACTATCAACATGTTTAATTGCTCCTCTTTCATATAGACTTTAAAGTTTTGATTTTCGTTAATTACTTGTAGATTGTGAGGTGATTGGCAGTTGGATTAGATTCCTTACAAGGAGCTGATAAGCACATATCTCTAGTTCAATAACAACAAATGTATATTGGAAACACTATCCTCTGATATGTAACCATTTTATAGAGTCCCCCTAAACTTCAATTAAATGACCACTAAATACAGTAGAATAGCATACTCAGTAAATGCATAATAAAAAGACAACACTAAACCACTTAATTTGAATTTCAAATGAGTAGTAGTCTTTCTGACTAATTTTAAAGTTATTTCTATTTTCCCTCCCACTACATCATGTGACTATCAGCCAATCACAAAATGTATATAAGAATATTCTGTGAATTCTTGCACATGCTCAGCATCAACTGGTGCAAATAAAAAGACTGTAAATGATATAATGGAAGCAAATTAAAAAATTGTTTAAAACTGGAATCTAACTGCCCATGAGAACCTGCAGCAACAATGATGGGGTTGATTTTCCCAGGAACATTGTTTGGCTCATATATCAAGGTTAGGGTATAGGACTGTGGTTAGAGATTGGGGTTACAGCTACAGATTGAATTTAGGATTTGAAATTGAGGGTAAGGTAATAGATTGGGTTTA